>NC_081362.1:26853598-27165265 GCF_030684315.1 Stegostoma tigrinum | reverse complement strand
GACCCATTGTAAAAGTTAGGCAGTGGTATGTCTTGTCTTTTACCAAATCTCTCGATATTCATTATGAATTGCTGCTCTGACATCTCTTGTCCTAGTTTCTCCTCTCTTCTCAATTATCATCAAGCTTTCTTGAAATTTCTGATATTCCGACAATAATAGCAAAAATATGACAAACTTAATATGGTAATGGGACTTTCACTGTTTCAAACAGATCTGCAACAGTTAATCTTGATCTCACCACTAAATCAAATTATGATTGTCCTGAGTCAATTCATCTGAATATCTTTAATTATCAATGTCATTGCGCCCTAACGATAAACATTTTTAAGGTTTACAATTGTGATAGTCCTGATGGTAACAGTTTGCTGAAATCCTGCCAGATATCTCAACTTTTCTTGTTTAATCTCCTTTTTAATCATGTCTATCTATGACTACACTGATTTGATCTTTTAAAACCTGTCCCTGCATCATTTCCTTTCACTTTAGATAATCAATCAATGAGAAAGATTACCTCCACATCCTATGTTTCTTCCTTGATCAATCTCCACACCATCTGATGACTGAACTTGTACTCAACCATAACCACTTCTCTTTAAACTTGACATACTTCCTTCAGATCAAACTTGTTGATGTGGGAATTTACATACCTCAGATTGTGCTTACTTCTTTATGCGGTATAATAGACGGTCCTTACAGGTTTCCTCCTCAGGCTGCTCCTTTAAGTTGTTCTTTTCGGCTGTTGAACCTGTTAATACCACTTCCTGTCTCGTTGTACTCTGAAGGGGTTAATTGGCCTTATTTTTCATTCATTCCTCGTTTCATCCAACATTTTAACTGAGTTTTTTATTTTGAATGGCAAGGAGCTCAAACTTCAATAACTTTGAGATACTAACACTCCTCCTGATCACCTTTCTGCATCACTCTCTTCTGATTCCAACCCTCTTTCCAATCCTGAATGATCAGTTCTCAGCAAGGTTTCACCAATCTCCATTTTGAGTCACATTAGCACCCAATTTGTTGTTGACAGGCTCTTCTTCCCCTTGCACAATATGCCCTTTTCTCCTTCCTCAGAATTCCCTTTCCATCTAGACTGCTCCCCTTGGCCTCTTAACTTCTTTAGGTCTTGTCAGTGAGAATTATTGATGGAACATTAGCCAGCATAAATTGTCTGCTCCACAGACTCGCTCTGATCTACCTCCCTCTGAATTTATCATCACTTCCCATGCTTAATGTTCAGTTCAATCGCAGTTCAACAAACATTGAAGCGCCCATGTTCATGTGCAGCAAGAACCGGACAGTAGTCAGATATGGGCGGAAGACTAGAAAATAATTTTTGCACCATATAAGCACCAGGGGATGACCATCTCCAACAAGTGAACATATGACCATTAGCCTTTAACATTCAATACAGTTGATCCTACCAACATCAACATCTTAGTGATCACTATTGACCAGAAATTTAATTGGACTGACCATATGAATACTATCATACCACAAGAGCAGACCAGAAGTTAGTTACTCCATGAATAGTAAGTAACTTTGACTCCCTTTCCACAAGCATAAGGTAGGAATGCAATGGAATACTCTCCACTGATCTGGTTGGGTGTAGCTCCAACAACACTGAAGAATCTCCACGCTATCAAGGACAAAGCAACCTATACAGTATGTCTGTATGTATTTACCATCTACAAGATGTACTGTAGCAACTTGCCAAGCACTTTCAAAAATACTTGCTAAACCTTGATCCCTACCACCCAGAATGACAAGAGTAGCATGTGCATTTGAGCAATTCCAAGTGGGAACAGCATGTTTGAGAGAATGTTGTATGTACGGAGTGGCATGCTTGAGGGTAATGATAGATTTGCGAATGGTAGGTTTGGGGAAATATGTTTGGGGAATTGTGTGCTTGATGAATGGTATGTTTAGGATTCCACCGTTTGATTAACTGATTTCAGGCTTGTTATCCTTTGTGTGCAAAGGCTCCTTTTCCCCTGACGAGAAATCTTGACCAGTGGATTGGCAAGAGCAGAAAGCCAAGATGGTCAGTCATGACACTGGACAGAGCTGGTCTGAGTTGGAATTGAATGTTGACCATAAACCAGCTAATTGGTGCCATGTTGTGGTACAGTTTAGTCCCTCCCCTGGACTTTGTCATAAATGGACAGAGAAAGCTCAAAGAGCTGTTCTGGAACCAAAAGCAACACTGGGTGACTGAGCTGCTGAGTTTCCTGTTTAGAGAAAGGTTGGGGAAGGATTTGGTCAGGTTCCCCGGTGCCTCTGCACTCAGAAAGTCTCTTTACTCATGCAGAAGTACGTTATGTTCTCCCTGTCCACCTGAAGCTTGATATTTGTGCAAGAAACTGAAACTTCCTTTGTGATCCTACACCTTAATTAGAGCTTTCCTGTGATAATTCCCTTCAAAATGATGTGAAGATGTTTCCTCACTTTTGCCTGTCTCCTGATTGTGCCGAGACACAATGTCCTATCCACCTTTCAGTGGCTGAGGTCCCCAGTGCAGGGCTCTCTATATGGCTATCGATAACCTTTTTTCACTGGGACCTGGGATGGACGTCACACAGCAGTCACATGCAATAGACATATACTTAGGGTCATTTGGTGTCAGACGACATATAATCTTTCTTGTCTGGAGGAAACTTAATTCCGTGATTATTTGGATTGTTCTCAGTTTCAAACTTTATTTGTTCTTTTTTAAATGGGCTGTTTTTAAGGTTTTAGTTGCACTCCTGCCCCTCATTCCTGACCATAGACACCTCGTACAAAGAGAAGTGAGCTAATTGATAGACTTCCTCCTGGGCCTGGCTAAGACGGCCATCACCTTTGATCCAGATGGTGGACCATAAAGGGGATCAGATCTCTTGACTGTCTGCCCCTCCTCTGACATTGCATCATGCAGAGGGAGGATGTGGAGACCATTAACACAATACACAACTTACATGAAAGCTGAGGTTAATTTTGTTCAGTTTTCATTGAAATTTTGATTTTTTTTGTTTTAGTGCCCTCCCAGGGACTGTTTAAGGCATAATTGTCTATCATTCAAGGTTAGAAAAGAGGATAGATTGCAGCATTCTACCCCAACCTTTAGCTTGTTCCACAACATGTAATACAAAAGTTCCAAATAGGTAGAAGGCAGTTGTGTCTATTGGGGCCATGGGAAATGCAAATGGCAAAGGGCAGGGAGAATTAGTGAAGCAAAGGAGGGTCACTGTTTGTGACCCAAGGGAGGGGCCCTTGTATGTCCAAGGGAGGGACCTTGTCTGCCAGGGGTGGGGCACTGCCTGACTAGGGGAGGGGCACTTCTGCCAGGAAGGGCCACTGTCCATCGAGGGGGAGGGAGGGACACTATCTGCAGAACCCTGCAAGTCAAAGGTGCCCCTGAGGTCTAAAAGTGAAGTTCTGAATGGCAGAAGTGGGTTTTGAGTTTGTCTGAGATCAGCCATGATAATGTGGAGAAGTTGGTGGTTTGTCGATGTTGACTTTGGTGGAGGAAAATTGGGTTAGTCATAGGTCATACAGCATGGAAACAGACCCTTGAGTCCAACCTGTCCATGCTGACCATAATCCCAAACTAAATGAGTCCCACCTGCCTATGCTTGACACATGTCCCTCCAAACATGTTTTATCTAAATTTTTTTTCTGTCAAAGAAGACAGCCCAATGATTCAAATAACCGAATCTATGCACACTGCACTGCCTCTTCAGCCATTGATTTATCTTCCCTATCCATTTGTTCTTTCCCTCATTAGAACTTGGTAATGGATGTAAACTAGAGATTATTACTTTGATATACTTACCTAAATGTCTTTTAAAAGATGTAACTGTACCCACAGCCACCACTTCCCCTGGAAGTTCATTCCACACATGAACCACTCTCCCTGTAATAAAGTTGCCCCTCATGGTTTTTTTAAATCTTTCTCCTCACACTTAAAAAATGGCCCCTAGTCTTGAAATCTTAGTCAGAGTTCCGCAAATGTATCAAGAGATGTTAGTAGAAGAACCTGAACATGGAGGCCCTTGAGAAGAAATCACAAAGCTGTATCCACCCAGGTAAACTACTCCAACATTCCTGATGGAATTGGCGCCCTCTAGTCTCTCACTATAACATGGGAGACTCTCAAACTGCATTAAAATGAGGCGATCTAAGTTAATAGTGAGGTACAAGTGCAGGGAAATAGGGTGATGCCTTTTTACTGGTGAGATTCTTAACTTGGCTAAAACCTGGCCTTCTTTTCCTTGACATTGAGAATCAATATTTTTCATTTCTCATTGCATTTTCCAAATTTCTCAGCATTACCCATGCCTCTCAAACTCTGGGAGTATTCAGCCCAAGATTTTAATTTATTTCAATTTGATTGGAGAGTGAGAAGCCAGAAGTCATTGTACACATTGGTAGGAATGACATAGTTAGGGAAAGAGTTAAGGCTTTGCAGAATGAATATATGAGGTTAGGTAGAATGTTAAAAAACAGAACATCAAAGTAGTAATCTCTAGTTTACATCCATTACCAGGTTCTAATGAGGGAAAGAACAAATGGATAGGGAAGATAAATCAATGGCTGAAGAGGCAGTGCAAATTGCAGAGATTCAGTTACGTGAATCATTGTGCTGTCTTCTGGGGCAGAAAAAAACAATTCAAAAAGGATGGGTTTCATCTGAATTGATATGAGACCAATATCTTGGTGGAGAGATTTGCTTTTTAGGGAGCCTGTAAATTTGGGATTTGGGGATGGGGTTGTTGCTTCCTAAGTAACAGTAAAAATAGAAAGAAAAATGAGAATGTTCTGAACCAGAAAAGAGCAAGTTAATTATGAAAGACAAACAAGAGCAAATTCAGAGAACGAGGTAACTCTGAAGAACTCAGCTGTATTTATTTCAATGTACAAGGTCTTACAGGTTGGCTAATGAACTCAGGGCATGTGTGGAACCTGGGATCAGGACATCGCAGCTAATACAGAAACTTGGCTAAGGGAAGGACAAGACTTCCAGCTCAGTGTTCTGGGTTTTAGATGTTGTAAGAAGGATATAAAGAGAGGCAAGAAGGGAGGGGGAAGTGGTATTTTTGATTAAGGAAAACATTACTATTATAATTCGAGAAGATATTTTTGAGGGCTTGTTTAGTGAACATATGTGGGTTGAAATTAGAAATAAGAAAGGGATGATCACCTTGATGGGACTATTGTAAGCACTCGCTCCATTAATAGCCAGAGGAAAATTGAGAAGCAAATATATAGAGAGATTTCAAATATACATAAAAATAACAAGGTTGTAATAATAGGGGATTTTACTTTTCCATACATTGACTGGGACTGCCATATTGTTAAAGGTTTGGATGGTGAAGAATTTGTTAAATCTGATTAAGAAACTTTTCTTTGTCAAAATCTGACCTTCTCTTGTGAAATAAGGCAGGGCAAGTGATAGAAGTGTTAATAGAGGAACACTTTATCACTAGTGATCATTATACTATTAGTTTTACAATAGTTATTGAAAATAATGTCTTCCATAAAAGATAAAATTCTTAATTAGAGAAAGGCAATTTTTAAAGGTATGAAACAAGAACTTTCAGAAGTTGATCAGAATATACTGTTTACAAGTAAAGGGATGACTAACATGTTGGAGGCCTTCAAAAGTGTTTCAAACAAGAGTTCAGAGGCATTATGTTCTCATTCAAGTGAAAGGTAAGATTAGGGAACAATGGATGAATATGAGTATTGGGATTCTAATCAAGATAAAAGAAATCATATATTGGATGTAGACAACTGGAATGAACTGAATCTCTTGAAGAGTATAAAGAGGTTTCCTTAAGACGGAAATCAGAGTCAAAGAGAGGATATGAGATGGCCTTGGCAGGTAAGATCAAAGATAATCTAAAAAGATTCTACAAGTACTATAAGAGCAAGAGAGCAACAAGAGAGAAAGTTGAACCCCTATAACATCAACAAGATTGTTTTTGTTTTGAACCTCGGGAGATGGAAGAGATATTAAATGAATATATCACATCAGTTTTACTATTGAAAGGGAAATGGAAACAAGAGAACTCAGGGAAATAATTACTGACATTTTGAAAACAGTTCACATTACAGAAAGTGTTGGAGGTCTTAGAAAACATAAAATAGATAAATCTCCAGGATCTGTTCAAGTGTAACCCAGGATGTTGTTGGAAGTTAGAGAGGAAATTATGGCCCCCTAGCAGAAATATTTGGATCATCTATAAACATTGGTGAAGGGCTAGAGGAGTGGGGAGTGATTAATATTGTGCCATTGTATAAGAAAGGCTGTTAAAAGAAGCCTGGAAACTACAGACCTGAGTGTGACATCAGTGGTGGGTACGTTATTGGAAGTAATTCTGAGATATCGGACTTACATGCATTTGGAGAAGCAAGGATCGAATAGGTATAGTCGTCATGATTTTTTGCAAGGAAAGTTGTGGCTCACAAACTTGGTTGAGTTTTTCAATGAAGTAAACAAAAACATTGATGAGAGAAGAGCGGTAAGCGGTGTTTATGTGGACTACAGTAAAGCCTTGACAAGGTTCCACATAATACACAAATTAGTAAGGTTAGATTACATAGGATTTAGGGTGAACTTTGCCACTTAGATACAAAATTGATTTGACGGTAAGAAACAGATGTCGTTGGAGGTTTGCTTTTCAAACTGGAAAGGCCTGTGATCAATAGTATTCCACAGGGGTCCACTTTTGTTTATCATTTATATAAATGATTTGGATGAGAATATAGGAGGCGTGATTAGTAAGTTTGTAGATCACACCAAAGTTGGTGGTATATTCAACAATGAAGATGGTTATCTAAGATTACAAAGAGATTTTGATCAATTGGGTCAATGGGCTGAGGAGTGGCTGATGGAGTTTAATTTGGATAAATGTGAGGTATTGTAATTTGGTAATATAAACAAAAACAGGGCTTATACAATTAATGGCAGTGCCCTGGGTAGTGATATGGAACAGGGAGACCTAAGCGTTCACGTACATAATTCTGTGAAATTTGCATCTCAGGTAGACAGGGTGATTAAGAAGGCATTTAATATGCTTGCTTCATTGTTTAGACCCTTGAATATAGGATTTGGGGTGTTAACTGAAGTTGTAAAGAATGTTGGTGAGGTCTCTTTTGGAGTACTTTGTGCAGTTCTGGAAACTTTGTTATCAGCAAGATATTATTAAACTGGAAAGGGTTCAGATAAGATTTACCAGGAAGTTGTGGGAATGGAGGATTTCATAAACAAAAATAGACTGGAAAAGATGCAACTTTTTCTACCTGTGGTGTAATTTTCTCATACAGAGGGTGATTCATATGTGGAACAAAATGTGGAGGATGAGGTGGGTACAGGTACAGTTGTAACTTTTGAAAGACACTCGAAGTTCAGGAATAGGAAAGATTTAGAGGGATATGGGCCAACTCAGGCAAGTGGCACTAGTTTAGTTTGGAAACATGGTGAGTGTGGATTTGTTGGACCAAGAATGTGTTTCTATGCTATATAACTCTACTTACAATCAGAAAAGCAAGAAAAGCGTACTGCAGAATAATCAACATAGATGCCTAGGAAATTGGGCATTGGTTGTTCATTGACCCAACATAGAGTTTTATCCCTTCAAATGTTATTTTGTCTGTCTGGTTTGGTTCCAGCCTCCTCCAAACTGTAAACCTGCTGCTTTTCTGCACTCATTGAACTTTCCAACCAGGCTCAAGGGCAGTGTGTTCATGAGGGGTGGTGACAGAACAACAAACACAACCACAACACAGCAAAGTTCGAGAGAGCAAATCTGTGAAATGAGAAACAGGTTTCTTTTTATTTATTTGTGGGATGTGGGCATCGCTGGCTGGCCAGCATTTCTTGCCTATCCCTCATTGTTCTTCAGGCAGTGATGGTGAGCTGCCTTCTTGAATCACTGCAGTCCACCAGTGGAGGGAATTCCAGGATTTTGACCCAACATCAGTTAAGGAATGATGATATATTTCCAAGTCAGGGTGGTGAGTGGCTTGGAGGGGAAGTGCTCCCATGTATCTGGTGCCCTTGTCCTCCTAGATGGAGCAGATTGTGGATTTCGAAGGTGCTGTCTGAGAATCTTTGGGAAATTTAGGCAGCGCATCTTGGAGATAGTACACACTTCTGCCATTGCTCTTCCAGTCACAAGTTCATAGATTCATAGATTCAAGTCTGCAATAATTTCCCATACTTAGAAACTGTGAGAAATTAGCGGTGTGGGAACTTCTGCTTCAAACCTTTCAGCAATCCCACGGGTTTCTGAACCAGCTTTTGTTTCATTTTTTTAAGACCCAGCAGTTTTTTACCCCTTCTCCCAAATCACATCACCCGAGGTGACTGATTTGTTTCACTGGTGATTGTACCAACCCTGTTTAGACAGAGGTTATGAGATCCAGATTTACAGCTGTGCAGGTTCAGACTGAATGCACATCATGGGTGCAGGTCTTGATGCTCAACAGGGCACTTGCAGCAGTCCAACTCTCAGTACATCAGCAGATTATGAGGATGGATAAGGTGCAACTCCGAGAGAGTATCAGAGTCCCTGTAGAGTATGAACCTATTGTTCACCTCCTGATCTCATTGCAGCTCTGGTCCAAATATGAACAAAACAGCTAAAATTGTGGAATTGAAATCAGTCAGAATCAGATTTGGAGATGGTTGTAGTGGGGTGGTTGGGGGGTGCGGTATCATATCCAACAGAAAGGAAATTGTGTTTAGAATCATAGAGTCGTAGAGTTGTACAACACAAAAACAGACTGTTTGGTCCAACTCGTCCATGGGCAGAAATTAGGAGCGGCACTGTGGCTCAGTGGTTAACACTGCTGCCTCACAGTCCCTCGGGCGACTGTCTGTGTGGAGTTTGCACATTCTCCCCATGCCTGCGTGGGTTTCCTCCGGGTGGTCCAGTTTCCTCGCACTGTCCAAAGATGCGCAGGCTAGGTGGGTTGGCCATGCTAAATTGCCAGTAGTGTTCAGGCATGTGGAGCTTAGGTGTGTCATAGGGGGATGGGTCTGGATGGACTCGTTGGGCCAAAGGGCCTGTTTCCACATTGTAGGGATACTATGAACTGAATTGCTTTTGTGTCGATGTATATGTACAAAGAGATTTTATGAATGAAGTATATATTTGAAATATTAAAAAAAGTGCATTAGTAATCTTTTGGCAGGTGGTTGAATTCCTAGCTTTGGGTCGGAAGCATTCATAATGTGGCCAACAGATTGTTTGTGTTCTGAGGAAGGGTCACTGGACCTGAAATGTTAACACTGATTTCTCTCCGCAGATGCTGCCAGACCTGCTGAGCTTTTCCAGCAATCTCTGTTTTTGTTTGAGGTTGATTGTCAGCCTGTAAATTCTACCTAATGACAAGTAATAAAAATGGGACAGTTTGGTAGATAACATTCAAGCAGAAGACAATAGTAAACTGCTACAGTAATTTTCATATTCATGTGGACACCAGAAATGAAAGACAAGAGGAAAGACAGGCAAAGGGATCACAATGAAACTTCTCTTGGCTGGTTCCTAAGCTGAAAGGGATTGTATGCAAAGAAGAAGTTAGTAGTTAGGCTATATTCCTTGGAATCTAGGAGACTGACAGATGATCTCATTGAAACATGTAAAATTCTTAAGGTTATGGTAGAAGTTGAGAAAATGTTTCCGTGGCAGGCAGTCTATTGCACAAGGTTAAAATCGCAGAATATTTAGAGCTGAGATGAGGATTCATTCCTCACCTAAAGGGTTGGGAATCTTTGAAATCACTTAAAGCCATGGTTGTTCAGTTGTTGAGGATATTCAGAAAGAAATAGATTTTGGACACAGCAGGGATAACTTATAATTGTGTGGCAGATTGAACATAATAAATTAGTAATAAAATGTCCCAAAGCATAGTGTTATCATCTAATATGGTCTGAAGAGATGCCTGAGACCTAAAGCAACAAGGGAACAGGTATTCAATGTATCTACTAAGGATTAATCAGTGTAAATTGGTTGGATAAATATGAGGAGCTAGTAATCAGTGAGGTGAGGTTTATGGAATGTGGTTAACTGAATAAAAGCTCTCACTTCAACTGTGGACTTGAACTGTGTGCAAAATCATATGTCTTCTAGGTCTAACACATGGGACCTTTCGAAAACAAGATACAAAACCAAGCTCCATGAGGTGACAGTAAGTCAGTTAACCAAACAGTCAACCAACAGGGAGTTTTAAGGATGACAATGAGGTAGACAAGTGAAGAAAGGTGAGGAGGAAGTTCTAATTTCATAGGAGGAGCTATCAAAATCAGATACGCTCAAGAGGCCAGAAATGAAAGAAGGCAAAAGAGTTATGAAGCTGCAGAATATTTCAGAAAATTTAGAGTGGGCAAGGTATGGAGGAATTTGAAAGCGAGGATGAAAATTTAAAAATCAAAACGTTGTTTTACTGAGGGCCATACTATAGGAATTAAGGGGTATGGGAATAGCATGAAAAGATGGAGTGGTAGTAGATCACTCAGAATCTTGTTGAATGGTGGACTTGGCTTGAAGGAACAAATGCTCCTGCTCTGATTTCTTCTCTTTGTCAAGAAACAATGATTTTGATTATATTTCCCAATACTTAGTTTTCTTCTTAAGAAAGTACCTCACCATATAGTTTAAACAATAGTGATGACTTTCTTTCTAAATGACCATACGTTAATTTTAACAATCTACTTTGAACATGCATCAAATCTTGTTTTGTTAAGTTTGGCCTATTTCACTATAGTGCCTTCTCCACATTAGTTCATTTTGCTACTGTTTTCAAAATTTGGCTTATTTGTGTAAACAAGAAACAACACTGACACCAAAACAGTGAAATACCACTCAGTTTTAGCTACTCCACCCATTGGGACAAACCACGACGCATTTCCCTGTTTCAGGTGCTCAGCCAACTTTATGCCCACTCTGTTACTCAACACTAGATCCCCACGGTTTTTAGCAGTGTGAAAAATACAAACGACACAAAACACTTCAATTACATTCAGGGGAATGTTTGTAACCAGTGTGTGACAAGCTGAACAAGAGAGGGGAGGGGTCAAATCTGGATTTAGTTCAGGGAATGAAGCGGGGCAGATAAAAACAATACCAATGGCGGAACACTTTTGTGTTAATGATCACAATTCAGGACAAAAAAAGAGAAGTTAATGTCAGATACCACATTCTTAATCTACAGAATTCCTCGTAGAAATTATAAATGAAATTAGGAAAGCAAAGAGAGGTCATGAAAAAATACCGTCAAGTCAGACAAAGAAAATCTAAAGGTCTTTTATAAATACATAAAGTGCAAGATGGTAATTAAGGAAATATTAGGACCTATAAGGAGGTAAATGCTGTAGTTAATGTTCTTAATGAATATTCTGAACCTGCCTTCATAAAAATGGGAAGGAATGATGACATAATGGCTAAGCAAGAAGAATACAAAATATTGGAAAGGGTTAAATGTTGGCGGAAAGGAACTTTGGAGAATGTGAGATCTTTCACAATAAACAAATCACCGAGTATCAGAATATATCCCAGGTTGTCAGCAAAAGCAAACAAGGGAGGAACAAAAATAGAAGTTGCTGGAAAAGCTCAGCAGGTCTGGCAGCATCTGTGAAGAAAAAAATCAGATTTAATGTTTCGGGTCCGCTGATCCTTCCATGGAACTGATGGTGGCTGGGAAAACATCAGTTTATGTGCAGAAAATAGGGAGGGGTTGGGGTAGGGAGTTAACTGCAGGATAGAGCCTAAAGAGACAGAGGAACAGTTGGACAGGCAAAGGAGTTGATAACAATCCGGCTGGGAGGGTGAATAGTTGTTAATGCGAACTGTTAGTGACTAACAATGGGTAGTGTGTAATGGTAGGCTATGTGATAACAAGGCCTGGTGTGTGAGGTGGGGGGATAGGACATGGGAGAGTTTAGGCCCTAAAATTATTAAACTCGATATTGAGTCCGGAGGGCTGCAGTGTCCCCAATCAGAAAATGAGGTGATATTCTTCCAGCTGGGGTTGAGCTTTGTTTGAACACTGTAGCATGCCAGAGACAGAGATGTTGGCCAGGGAACTGGGCGGTTGTTGAAGTGGCAGGCAACAGGTAGCTCAGGAACATTTTTTGCAAGCAGAATGTAGATGTTCTGTGAAATGGTCATCCAGTCTGTGCTTCATTTCCTCAAAGTAGAGGGTACCCCATTGTGAGCAGCAAATGCAGTTGACTAGATTCTGAGAAGTGTATGTTTGGGCCCTTGGATAGTTTGACGATCTGCTGGATGTGGATGCTGGTGGGGTGATAGGAAAGGACAAGGGGAGCCCTATAGCTGTTGTGGGAGGGGAGAGAAGGGGTGAGGGCAGAAGTGCAGAAAACCAATTGAGGGGCCTGTCGACAAAGGTGCTAGGGAATCCTTGGTTGAGGAAGAAGGTGGATCTCGGAGGCTCCCTTGTCAAAATTGGTGTCATCTGAATACACATGACAGAGGCAGAAGAACTGAGAGAATGAGATGGAGTCTTTACAGAAAGCAGGGTGCAAGGATATATAGCCCAGGTAGCTGTGAGAGTCAGTAGGTATATAATGGATATTAGTGGCCAGTCTGTCCCCAGAAATGGAAACAGAAATAAGAATGAAAGGGAGTGAGAAGTCAGAGATAGACCAGGTGAAAGTCAGGGCAGGGTGGAAATTGGAAGCGAAATCAATTAACATTTCCAATTCCGGATGGGAGAGGGAAGCAGTACAGATGATATCATTGATATATCGGAGAATGAGTTGTGGGTGGGGGATGGAATAGGGCTGGAATAATGAATGTTCCCCATATCCCACAAAGAGACAGGCATAACTGGGGCCCATGTGGGTACCCATGGCCACCCCTCTTACTGGAAGAGAATGAGAGGAGTTAAAAGAAAAGTTGTTGAGAGTCAGGACAAGCTCGGCCAAGTGGAGGAGGGTCATGGTGCGTAGGGATGGTTCAGATCTTTGCTCCAGGAAGAAGTGGAGAGCCCTAAGTTCCTCCTGGTGGGGAATGGATGTGTAAAGGTATTGCATGGCCATGGTGAAGAGGAGGCAGCTGGAACCAGCAAACTGGAAGTTTTGAACCCAGTGTAAGGCATCAGATGAATCATGGATGTACCTGGGCAGGGATTGGACCAGGGGACAGAAGACTGGGTCAAGGTAGGAAGAGATAAGTTCTGTAGGGCAGGTGCAGGATGAAACAATATGTCTACTGGGACAGTCCTGTTTGTGGATTTTTGGGAGGACGTAGAAGCAAGCAGTGTGGGGCTGGGGGACTAACAGCTTGGAAGCAGAGGCAGGGAGATCACCAGATGAAATGAGATCAGTTACTGTAGTAGATATATTGGCTTGATATGTCATGATGGGGTCATGGTCCAGGGGAAGGTAGGAGGAGGTATGTTAGAGCTGGCTCTCAGCCTCTGCAAAGTAGAGGTTGGTATATCAGACTACAACAGTACCACCCTTGTCAGCAGGCTTAATAATAAAAAGTCAGGGTTAGACCTAAATGCATGGAATGCAGTCAGTTCGGAAGGAGATACGTTGGGATTTGGTGAGACGGGCAGAAAAATTGAGGCAACTAACATCTGGTTGACAGTTCTCATTGAACAGATCAAGTGCAGATAAAAGGCTAGAGGGAGAGGTCCAGGTGGAGGGAGAATGGTGGATCTGGGTGAAAGGGTCTGTGGGACAGGAAGAGGGCTTTTGTCCAAAGAAATGGGCACGGAAGCGAAGTTGGCGGAAGAAGACGGAAGAAGAAGGGTGAGGGGTGGGTAGTTGCTGGGGGTGAAGGAAGAGTGGCCCAGTGTGTCCTGGAGGGAACAGTCCCTGTGGAAGGCAGATAAGGGAGTGGAGAGGAATATGTTTCTGGTGGTAGCATCTCGCTGGAGGTGGCAGAAATAGCATCTGATGATCTTCTGGATGAGGATGCTGGTGGAATAGTTGGTAAGGACAAGGGGATCTCTATCACTGTTGCGGGAGGGAAGAGAAGGGGTGAGGGCAGAAGTGTGAGAGAGTGGTCCGACCCGGTTGTGGCCCTTATTGACAATGGTGCTAGGGAATCCTCCAGTTGAAGAAGGAGGTGAACATTTTGGAGGGTCCCTTGTTGAAGTTGGCCTTATATGAGCATGTGCGTCAGAGACGGAGGAACTGACAGAATGGGATGGAGTCTTTACATGAAGCATGGTGTGAGGATGTGTAGTCCAGGTAGCTGTGGGAATAAGTGGGTTTATAGTGGATATGTCATCATCCCCTACAGCACATATCAGGCCTTGTTACCACATAGCCTGCCATTACACACTACATAGATAAGCTGCAGAGCTGGGCTGAGAGGTGGCAAATGGAGTTTAATGCTGACAAGTGTGAGGTGATGCGCTTTGGTAGGAGTAACCAGAAGGCAAAGTACTGGGCTAATGGTAAGATTCTTGGTAGCATTGATGAACAGAGAGATCTCAGTGTCCATATTCACAGATCCTTGAAAGTAACCACCCAGGTTGACAGGGCTGTTAAGAAGGCATACAATGTTTTAGCTTTTATTAATAGAGGGATCGAGTTCCGGAATCAAGAGGTTATGGTGAAGCTGTACAAAACTCTGGTGCGGCCGCACTTGGAGTATTGTGTACAGTTCTGGTCACTGCATTACAAGAAGGATGTGGAAGCTTTGGAAAGGGTGCAGAGGAGATTTACTAGGATGAGTGATAATGGGAACTGCAGATGCTGGAGAATCCAAGATAACAAAGTGTGGAGCTGGATTGACATAGCAGGCCAAGCAGCATCTCGGGAGCACAAAAGCTGACATTTCGGGCCTAGACCCTTCATCACAGAGGGGGATGGGGTGAGGGTTCTGGAACAAATAGGGAGAGAGGGGGAGGCGGACCGAAGATGGAGAGAAAACAAGATAGGCAGAGAGGAGAATATAGGTGGGGAGGTAGGGAGGGGATAGGTCAGTCCAGGGAAGATGGACAGGTCAAGGAGGCGGGATGAGGTGGTAGGTAGGAAATGGAGGTGCGGCTTGAGGTGGGAGGAAGGGATGAGTGAGAGGAAGAACAGGTCAGGGAAGCAGAGACAGGCTGGGCTGGTTTTGGGATGCAGTGAGGGGAGGGGAAGAACTGGGCTGGTTTTGGGATGCAGTAGGGGAAGGGGAGATTTTGAAGCTTGTGAAGTCCACGTTGATACCATTGGGCTGCAGGGATCCCAAGCGGAATATGAGTTGCTGTTCCTGCGACCTTCGGGTGGCATCATTGTGGCACTGCTGGAGGCCCATGATGGACATGTCGTCTGAGGAATGGGAGAGGGAGTTGAAATGGTTCGGGACTGGGAGGTGCAGTTGTTTGTTGTGAACTGAGCGGAGGTGTTCTGCAAAGCGTTCCCCAAGCCTCCGCTTGGATTCCCCAATGTAAAGGAAGCCGCACCAGGTGCAATGGATACAATATACCACATTGGCAGATGTGCAGGTGAACATCTGTTTGATATGGAAGGTAATCTTGGGGCCTGGGATGGGGGTGAGGGAGGAGGTGTGGGGGCAAATGTAGCATTTCCTGTGGTTGCAGGGGAAGGTGCCGGCTGTGGTGGGGTTGGAGGGCAGTGTGGAGCGAACAAGGGAGTCATGGAGAGAGTGGTCTCTCCAGAAGGCAGACAAGGGTGGGGATGGAAAAATGTCTTGGGTGGTGGGGTCGGATTGGAGATGGCGGAAGTGTTGGAGGATGATACGTTGTATCCGGAGGTTGGTGGTGTGGCATGTGAGGACGAGGGGGATCCTCTGGGGGCGGTTGTGGCGGGTGCAGGGTGTGAGGGATGTGTTGCGGGAAATGCGGGAGACGCGGTCAAGGGCGTTCTCGACCACTGCGGGGGGGGGAAGGGAAGTTGTAGTCCTGGAAGAACGTGGACATCTGGGATGTGCGGGAATGGAATGCCTCATCCTGGGAGCAGATGCGGCGGAGGTGGAGGAATTGGGAATAGGGGATGGAATTTTTGCAGGAGGGTGGGTGGGAGGAGGTATATTCTAGGTAGCTGTGGGAGTCAGTGGGCTTGAAATGGACATCAGTTTCTAGCTGGTTATCTGAGATGGAGACTGAGAGGTCCAGGAAGGTGAGGGATGTGTTGGAGATGGCCCAGGTGAACTTGAGGTTGGGGTGGAAGGTGTTGCTAAAGTGGGTGAACTGTTCAAGCTCCTCTGGGGAGTAAGAGGTAGCGCCGATACAGTCATCAATGTAACGGAGGAAAGGGTGGGGTTTGGGACCTGTGTCGGTGCGGAAGAGGGACTGTTCCATGTAACCTACAAAGAGACAGGCATAGCTTGGGCCCGTGCAGGTATCCATGGTCACCCCCTTTGTCTGTAGGAACTGGGAGGAATCGAAAGATAAGTTGAGGGTGAGGATGAGTTCGGCTAGGTGGATGACGGTGTCGGTGGAGGGGGATTGGTCGGGCCTGCGGGACAGGAAGAAGCGGAGGGCCTTGAGGCCATCTGCATGAGGAATACAGGTGTATAGGGACTGGACGTCCATGGTGAAAATGAGGTGTTGGGGACCGGGGAATTGGAAGTCCTGGAGGAGGTGGAGGGCGTGGGTGGTATCATGGACATAGGTGGGGAGTTCCTGGGCCAAAGGGGAGAAAATGGAGTCCAGATAGGTGGAGATGAGTTCGGTGGGGCAGGAACAGGCTGAGACAATGGGTCGACCAGGCCAGGCAGGTTTGTGGATTTTGGGAAGGAAATAGAAATGGGCCGTGCGGGGCTGGGGAACAATGAGGTTGGAGGCTGTGGGTGGGAGGTCCCCTGAGGTGATGAGGTCATGGATGGTGTTGGAGATGATGGTTTGGTGCTCAGGGGTGGGGTCATGATCAAGGGGGCGGTAGGAGGAGGTGTCGGAGAGTTGGCGTTTGGCCTCGGCAATGTAGAGGTTAGTGCGCCATACTACCACTGCGCCACCCTTGTCTGCGGGTTTGATGGTGAGGTTGTGGTTGGATCGGAGGGAGCGGAGAGCCGCCTGTTCTGCGGGGGAGAGGTTGGAGTGGGTGAGAGGGGTGGAGAGGTTGAGGCGGTTGATGTCTCGACGGATTTACTAGGATGTTGCCTGTTATGGAGGGAAGGTCTTACGAGAAAAGGCTGAGGGACTTGAGGCTGTTTTCATCAGAGAGAAGAAAGTTGAGAGGTGACTTAATTGAAACATATAAAATAATCAGAGGGTTAGATAGGGTGGATAGGGAGAGCCTTTTTTCTAGGATGGTGATGGCGAGCATGAGGGGGCATAGCTTCAAATTGAGGGGTGAAAGATATAGGACAGATGTCAGAGGTAGTTTCTTTCCTCAGAGCAGTAAGGGAATGGAACGCTTTGCCTGCAACGGTAGTAGATTCGCCATCTTTAGGTACATTTAAGTCGTCATTAGATAAGCATATGGACGTACATGGAATAGTATAGGTTAGATGGGCTTGAGATCGGTATGACAGGTCGGCACAACATCGAGGGCCAAAGGGCCTGTACTGTGCTGTTATGTTCTATGTTCTATGTATTGTTAGTCACTAACAGACCCCATTAACAACTATTCACCCTCCTCACCAGATCGTTATCAGCTCCTTTGTCTACCCAACCACTATTTCTCTCCCTTTAGGCTCTATCTTGTTGTTTACCTTGTATCCCACAACACTCCCTATTTTCTGCATATAAACCAATATTTTCCCAGCTACCATCAGTTCTGAGGAAGGGCCACCGGACCTGAAACCTTTACTTTGATCTTTTCTTCATAGATACTGCCAGACCTGCTGAGCTTTTCCGGCAACTTTTGTTCGTCTTCTTGATTAACAGAATTGGCAGTTCTTTTGGTTTATATTTCAATCCTCACTGGTTACAGAAAAAATCTCAGAGGATTGTGGTTGCCAACAGTGGGCCATTGATTAAAAGAAAAGTGAGTGATAACCTAAGTAATTATAGCTTAATTTTGATTGTGAACTTGTGCATGTGATCAATTTTGAGAGATCCATTCATAATAGTGTAGAGTAATCAAGGAAAGTCTCCATTTATTTGCTAATGGAAGGTCTCTTCTGCTTAACGTTTTTTTGGAACGATTGACAAGTGGGGTTAATGAGGGAACTGTGGTGTATGGAGCAACATGGAGTTTCCACTTTTGTAAAGATCTTACTTGGCAAGCTTTCCCAGAACAAAACGTTCCTCGAAAACCAAGAGAAAATAGCAAATGGGATCTAACGTTGGTTTAATGTCAGGAAGAGGTTTAGATTTAGATTTAGGTTTTATTGTCACGTGTTCTCAAGTATGGGATACAGGAGTACAGTTAAATGCGTACAATGTTGTCACACACGTCATCATCTTATGTACAAACTTCTAGGTACGAAATCTTAGTTACAGAAATACAAAAATAAAGAAATAAGTTGGAAAGTTCAGCATTTAAGTCTTCTCAGTGTACTAGTAGAAAAATAAAGAAATAAAGTTAAACATTAAAACATTACAGTCCTTTCTTAAGCTATAGTGAGCAGATACTCCAAGTTGGGCTTTCCCCAAGAGGGTTCACGCTCTCCTGCACCGCACATGCTTTCACCCACGTTGGGCTAAGACTCACTTCTTTGCCATCGACTTGCCAGCTGCCTTTGCCACCGACTGCCGCTGCTGATCTCTATTGGGCATGCCAGGCTTCACCACTGCTGCCATTCTTCATGACTGACTGCCACTGCTGCCATCTTTCACGGCTGCTGCCTCATTGCTGATCACTGCTGCTGCCACCCTTCGCTGCCGGCCATCGCCTTGCTGCTGGCACTCTCCAGTCTTGCGCTGGGCCCCAGGCAGAGCCAGGCTCCATTGCCATGTTAGTAGCCTCACTGTAGAGTACCGACACAGCCATCCTTGAAGCTGAGATGCCACTGACTAGAAAGCGGGACATAACACCAGCACTTCGTCGGAGGCTCACTGATGATGTTACCTAGAATGGTGACGAAACTTCTGAAAATGAACATTCCAGCTCAGCGAGCAAACTCACATCCAGAATGCCACTGATTGCCAGAGCCCTGCTCGAGCTCACCAGATTCCTTGTGGCCAACTGCCAAAGTCCCCTAGCCGCTGTCATTTCTCCTGCTGCCTGTGTGACCGAGCTCACTCCAGAAGGTAAGTAGAGAAAGAAAAAAACCTAAAGAACTGAAAGAAATTGGCAAGAAAAGTGGCCAGAATGGACAAGGTCTGGTCAGGATTTCTAGTCCACTGTCATCTTGCTTGTTCGGAAATATGAACATTTGAACATAACAATTAAGGTACCTACTCCAACATTTAATAAGATTCTGTCTGATTTGATTACAATCTCAAATTCACATTCCAGCCTATCATGAAACGTTTTCACCGCCTTGCTTAACAAAGATCTATGCCTTGAAAATATTCAAAAACACATATACGGGTCTGAGTGATGTAAGCTTTGGCGAGATGTGTGGCCGAATGAAAGACAGACAGGTATTAGGGGAAATGAAAGCGGGTGCTGCAGGTGGGAAGGTGTCCCGAGGGCGTGCATTAACAACACATTGGGCATACAGGGTTAGTGGTGTCAGGGTTTGGAGTGCGTGAGGGCAATAGAAAGACGTTGTAGGCAACATTGAGAATGGTTGGACATGTGCCTTGATGGGAGGTGTGTACAGTAGCTGAGATAGAATGAGCATGAGGTATCAGAGAGAGGATGGTGGCATTTACACGCTGGAGTGAAGAAGGACATTGATCTTCTTACTACAGTGCTGAGCACTTTTCCAGATGGCTGAGATTGCACTGACTTGAGTGGCACCCCTGGACCAGGCTGCAATGATTTGGTATAGTGGCCTCCACTACTGGTCCTGGGGGATATGGGAAATCCCATACAGGCCCACCCCATCCCTAAGCCCTCCAGAACCCTGCCTACAATGCATGGTGTTGATTTCCCCTTGTCTACCACATCCAGTGTCAATTTCAGCCACTTTGCAGAGCACCAGTGGACCATCAGGGCTTGTCTGGCTGCACAGCAGGCTTTTAAAGATGACGCAACCGCAAAAGATGCTGGTGAATTCTGGGATACCTGGCGAGTGTCAAGTTTTTCCTGGGATAGCACATAATAAAATTGCCAGACATTGCACCTGAGAGAGATCGTAAGATACTTCATGTGGTGAGTAAGACAGGGTGAGAAAACTCACTTGGCCTCACTGCAATAAACATTTCAGTTGATGTAACTCGGGACAATAGCACTCGGAGAAAAGGGAGTCATTAGGTATATGTTTGTAGCTGCGTAAAGCTTGCAGAACAGCTCAATACAGTGGCTAAGTAGGGATAGAACATACCTTCCTTTATTGGGGAAGGTAGGGAACTAAAGAGAAGGGCGGTTATATTAGAGTTGAAGGCTACAACCTGAATACCCCATCATGTTATAGTCACTACAATGTAGGAATGATGTGATTACAATGAAGAGAATGCAAAGGAACTTTATGAGGATGTTGCCAGGGCTTGAACATTTTAACCATCAGGAATGATTGCACAATAATTGGGTTTGTTTTCTTTGGACCAGAAGAAAGTAGGAGGTAACTTAACTGAAGCATGTAAAATTGTGAAGTTCCCAGACAGAGGAATTAGAGATGATTTATTTACTATAGCAGCGTGGTTCAAAAATCAGGTAACATAGAATTTACAGTGATCGACAGAAGGATTAGTTTGAAGATGAGGAAATGATTTCCACCTACAGCGCAGAAGTGACCTGGAGTTCACTGCCTCAAAGGTTAATAGATGTAGAAACTCTAATCACATTTAAAAAGTACTTAGATGTCTACTTGAACAGCCATGATCTACAGGGCTACAGACCTGGTGCAGGAAGGTAATTGCTCTTCATCAACTGACACAGAGATGATAGGCTGAATAGCTTTCTGTGTGATAAACTTTCTATGATTTCGATAACATCAATGAATTTTCCTTCACATGCAACTTTGTGAAAAGCTTTCTGCCGGTTCAGGTAAATTATATTGAACTGATTTCAACTATCTGGTACATCTGTAAAATCCTCAAAGGAGCAAGCTTGATCTTACATCTTCTAAAATAATGTCAGCCAATTCATATCAGGTTGTTATTATTAAACTAGCACTCTTCTAGCCAATCCCTTAGAATTCGTAAAGAATGTTCCCTAGAGGATAGACCTCAGATTAACATTAGAATTCACACAAAGATTTTACTGACTGTGGACAGAGAGGTACAACGTACATATTAGAAGTGTCAGAAATATTTTTGCATGGCTCCACCTTGATGCTACATGGCTGGAACTAGTCTTGAATAGAAAGTAAATTATTTGCTGGATGGGCTTAAAAGCAGGAACTGAAAGATTATTATTATTAGGTGCATTTCAGACTGGAAGCACTTTGTATCTTGGAGATTATTCCTTGATTTCTTACTATTATCAATGTATTTTAATAACTTGACATGAGATATCTTCATTAAAATCTCTTGATTTACAAATGATGCCAAAATAGGGGAAGAAAACAGGAAGAAATTTTGCTGATTTCCTGCTATAACGCCGGAATGCATTATTGTCACCTTAAAGGCATACTGACACACTAACCATGAGACATAACACAACACATTTCACTAAGTTATGAGCAAAAACCTAGCAGTTACCCAGTTGTTGAACACACTTCCTGTCCCATCAAAAACACTATAACAATTTGAGTTGCATTAGCAATGATGTCGCAAACAGTTATTCTAATGCAGATACACATGTTGGATACCTTATAGCAGCATACTGAGATAACAAGATAACAGAAAATGAAGGAAGGGCCTAGGCCCGAAATGTCAGCTTTCCTGCTCCTCTGATGCTGCTTGGCCGGCTGCGTTCATCCGGCTCTACACCTTGTTATCTTATATTCTCCAGCATCTGCAGTTCCTACTATCTCTTATAGCAGCATACTGTTATTTTTCCAAAACTAACTATTACTGACCTGTCTCATCGTACTGCTGATTCCCATTCAGTTTGTTAGAAATGAGGTTAACGTTAAAACCACCTGAATTAAGAAATCATTATATTCATTGGTGGAAGCTTGTGTTAGTGGCCCTTTTACACAGATTTTGCTTAAGTTGAATTTACTCAGTCTGAAAAAAAGATAATTAAACTGATGCTGTGGTAGATTTATATGTTAAAAAATTAACAAAATAATAATTTTTCATGAACTGACTCTTCCTAATGATTCTGATTTAACAAAATAACCTCTTTATTAACAAATGCTCAAAATTAACATACATTAGGCATTCTAAATTGTTACATCAATTTGTAACATCTACAGGATGTATGCAGCAAAAATACACAGGCAACTTATGCCTTTTTTCCCGAGTCTTTAACTTTACAGGGGCAAAATCATTTTGTGAACGGGAAATCATATTTGACAAATTTACTAAAGCCTTATGAGGACATAACAAGCAGAGTTGATAAAATGGAACTGGTAGATTTGGTGTATTTGGAATTCCAAAAAGCATTCTATATGATGCCACATAAAAGTTTAATATACAAGACAGGAGCTTACAATTTGAGGGTAATGTATTGGTATGGATTGAGGATTAGTAACAAACAAAAAACAGAGTTGGAATTAATGTGTCTTTTTTAGGTTGGTAAGATGTAAGCAGTGGATACAGAAGGATCAGTCTGAGGCACTCAATTATTTACTCTCTGTATTAATTATGTGGAAGAGTGAGCAGAGAGTAATATATCCAATATTGTTTAACGATGTAAAAATAGGTGAGACAGCATGTTGTACTAAGGAATCTGAAAGAGGATTTTGGTAGGTTGAATGAGTGGACAGAAACTTGGCAGATGAAGTTTAATGTAGGAAAATGTGAGGTTATGCATACATGGTAGGAAGAATCAAGAGGCAGACTATTATTTAAAACGGAGGCAAGCTCCAAATATGAACAGCATGGAGGTAGCTGAGTGCTCTTGTGCATGAAAAACAAAGAATTTAGCATACAGGTGCAGCAAGTAATTAAGAAGACAAATAAAATTTTGCTCATTATTGCTAGGAATTGGAGTTGAAAATAGGAAAATCTTGTTGCTACAGTATGTAGATATGGTGAGACAACATCTGGAGTACTGTGTACAGGTTTGGTAATTTTCTGATTTTTAAGTTGTTCAAAATAGCCCCAGATTGCTCATTAAGACACTGGACTTAATTAGGGAATTTGAAATGAAGAAGGCAGTAGATAAGTGTTTCAGGGCAAAAGAATCTCTGTGTTATTTAAAATACAAAAGGTAAATATAATGCAAGAAAATACAGGTAAACCCAATAAACAAGGAAATTGACACAATCAAATATACAGAGAACAGCAATACTATTAAATACACTATTAGCAGATTAAACATTACAGAACCTAAAAACAACAGTTTTAATTACATAATCTTTAATCAGGCTTCCTATACTTCGGAGCTCAATGCACTGTCACCCCTGCTTTCCCCTCCCTGCTACCTAGGTCAGAACTTTGGGGTTTCAGGTGTTTCAGCTCACCACTGGGGAAAACACGGTTTTAAAATGCTGAGGTTCTTGCCGTTTGTCCTCTTGGTTCGGAACGGACCTGTGCATGGAAGCTCTTGTTAGCAAAACACTTGGTTGGCTTCACCTTCTCAGATGTCCTTTGCTCCAATGATGCTCTTTGTCTGGCTTCCCAATTCCCTGTTTGGCCTCTGTGGTTCTTGGTTTTGAAGCTGCTTATTGGGGTAGAAGCCTGTGGAGAAGCTCTGTGCAGAAGCTTGTTGCTAAAAAAAGGCTCTTCCAGGTGAGATTGGGGCTGTTTGTTATACCCTATGTTCTCTTTTGGAGTTAATTTCCAATGGTTAGAGCATATGTGAATGAATTTTAATTGAGTTTGAATGTCCAGTATCTCTGTAGGCCCTATGCTGTCTATGCTGGATTGTCCGCTTAGAGAGGAGGGGCAACGCAGACATTTCATTACCCTGCTGGGTAACATTCTCAGTGCAGCCTCCAATGAAGCACCAGTGTGTTTTCCCACCTGGCTTTTAGGCTCTGGGGTCTGTTGAGATGGATTACCTCACTTCCATGTTTCCTTCGTGGTGGAATATATATGGAGTTGAGTTCAATGTGTTTATTAATAGCATGCTTCATGAAGTGACATGCTTCAAAGAATTCTCGTGCTTGTCTCTGCCTAGCCTGTCCCAGGATCTTGGTGTTGTCCCAGTTGAAGTTGTGGTTCTCCTTGTCCACATGGATTGAGATTAGTAAGTATTGGTCGTGTCTTTTTGTAGCCAGTTACCATTCATGTACTCATGTTGTTAGTTTCTTTCCTGTTTGTCCGATGTAATGTTTCTCACAATCTCTGCAGTGGATCTTGTAGATGACATTGGTTCTATCCATGGTGGGGATTGGGTCCTTAGTTCGGGTGAGCAGTTGTCACAGGGTTGACGTGGGCTTGTGTGCCGCTCTGAAGCCCAGAATGGCACTCCATGAAGCATACTATTAATAAACACATTGAACTCGACCCCATATACATTCCACTACGAAGGAAATCCGGAAGTGAGGCAATCCATCTCAACAGACCACAGAGTTTAAAAACCAGGCAGGAAAACACACCAATGCTTCATCAGAGGCTGTACTGAGGATGTTACCAAGCATGGTATTGAAACAGCTGCAATACAAGAAACCAGCTCAGCGAGCCAACCAACTTCAACAACCTCAACACCCACAACCTGAGTTACAAATCTACTCCAAATCCTGAGAGAGGAGGTGTAATTAGAATTCTAGGCTGACAAATGATTTCAGACAGCCATCTCAGTTCTGTGCTCTGTGTTTTTGTATTTTCCACAGAATACATTCCAGCTTCAATTACCTTCTAAAAGCTTAGAAAAGTCCAAACTTTTGTTCAGTATTTTAGATAATAGAAATTTTTGCTCAATCCTACAGGAGGCAGTTCCGAAGTAATTCACTAGGCTGATTCCTGGGACAAAGGGGTTGACTTATCAAGTGCAGCTAAACAGGTCAGACCTTTATTTATTAGAGTTTAGTAGAATGAGGGATGATCATATTGAAACACATAGGATTCTATGGGAGCTTGACATGGTGAATGTTGAGAAAATCTCACCTCTAGTGGGGAAGTCTTGAATTCTTGGACAGTCAAAAAATAAGGGGACACTGATTTAAATCCGAGATGCAAAGGAATTTTTTCTCCCAGTAGATAATGACTGTCTAAAATTCTCTAACCCCGCGAGTTGTAGAGATTAGATCACTGAAAGTATTTAAAAACAAGGTAGATACATCTTTAAATATCAAGGAGTTGAAGGCTATGCTGAGCTGGCACTAAAGAGGATCTGAGGCCTGGAACAGATCAGCCATGGTTCTGTTAAATGGGGGGCAGATATCAGGGAACAATTTTTTTAAACCACTGTCCCTAGTTGCCCTTGGGATGGTGATGGTGAATTTCCTTCTTTAAGTGCTGACCCACAATGCCCTTATGGAGGAATTCCAAGATTTTGACCCAACAATGGTGAAGGATATTTCCAAGTCAGGATGATGAGTGGCCTGACTGGACCTTGCAGATGATGGCATTCCCATGTGCTGCCCATGTCCTCCTGGATAGAAATGGTCACCGGTTTGGAAGGTGCTTACTTGTGCCCCATTTCTTATATTCTTATTTTTTTTATTTGTGCCAGATTTTACTAGGACTTCCAAGGATTGAGATGTATGAAATTGGGGATGGTGAAAGGGTTAGGGAAGACAGACAGATGTAATACCTGTTGTCTTCTTGCTACCACGGCATTTTACCAGTGGTGGCAAAGGTAGTGGGGTAGCCCTCCTGTCTCGAGACAAATTGAGCCAATTTAAATGGCCAAGTGAGAGATTCTTTCTGCTTCCACCGACATTTTACCAGGCAAGACTGGGCATTTTGCCATATAGAGAGGTCAGCTGCTAAACCCAGATGACCTTTCTGCAGGTTTACTCTTATTCAGGTAACTGTGATCCATAGAGGGGCCATCAGTGGTGATGGCTGCCACCATGGGCAATGCTATTCTCTGCCCTCGCCAACAAATGGCTCCTTGATTGAATCTTTTGGATAAGCCTCAGTGCCCCAGGCTCTACTTACATGGCCTGGTGTTTGAAGCTCACCTTAGACAAAGGACAAGAAATAATTTGAATGAACAGCCTTTAAACAGAACATTTAAAGAGATTAAAGCATTTGATGATAAGTGGTTGCCTGGAATCAAAAATTACTTATGGATTTTATAAAGCATTTATTAAGTAAATGTAATGGTTGGAAAGTCACAGGAACAGGGAATAAACATGCAGGATGTAAACTAACCAGTGTCCAGGTAAATGAACAGGGTAGAAACTAAGACACCTTTTTCATAGATTTCATAGATGTTTCACAGTTCAAGGTGAGCATGAGTGAAATTACTCGGTTTGATTCTCTAGGGATTTGTCCAATGGTACAGAATTCTTGGCATGGGCAGTAGCCAAATATTTGAGAGTGGACAAGATCTTTCAATATTGTGTTAGGTATTAGCTGCAAGTGTCTGGGCATGTGATGGCACAGATTGGCTCTATGCTGAGCAATGCCTGTGATACCAGCTTCTTCTTCTCTTTGCCCGTTTTAGTACCAAACCTGATGAATGATGAAAGGTGTAGGTGCTCTGGCTGTGGTGCTAATTTATAAAAATCTTTAGTTCCAGCCTTTATCCCCTAAGTACCTGTTAAGTTCATATATTGCCTCACTGGAGAATGAGAAAGGTTATCCCTCTTTGGCTGTCCCCTACCACTGGACCAAACCCAACACCCAAGCACTCCTCACTGTGGCAAGGAAAGTTCAGAATTTTGACTCAGTAACTGTGAAGGTGTTTCCTGCGCCTAAGCTGATGCTGGGTGACCCATCTAGTTTCACTCCTCTTTTGGCTTTGTTGTGGTTTGATATAACTGAGTGGCTTCCTTGGCCATTTCAAAGGCATATAAGCCAACCTCATATTGAGTCCTCAACAGGTAAGGATGGCAGAAATCCTTCACTTAACGGCATTACTGAACCAGATAGCCTTTTATGACAATTTACTATTTTGGGCCGAGAATTGGCTGAGTGACTGGAAACAGAGGGTAATGGTCAAGGTATGGTTTTATAACTGCAAGCCTATCTCCTGAGGATTTCCATAGTGATTAGTGATCTGATCCTTGCCATTTGTGGTTTATATAAATGACTTGGACTTGAATGTAGGAGGGTTGATCAGTAAGGTTGCAGATGGTACAAAAATTGGTGAGTGGTAAATAGTGAGGAAAAAAGCCTTTGATTACAGGATGATATAAATGGGCTGGTCAGGTGGGTTGATAAGCAGCAAATGGAATTCAGTCCATATAAGTGTGAATTGATGCACTTTGGCAGGACAAACAAAGCAAGGGAATACATGATGCACACATGTTATTTACCACCAAGCCTGGATATAGTCCAAATCTTGCTGCATATGGCACAGACTCTTTCAGTATTTGAGGCATTATGTGCTGTTCATTGTTAATATATCAGCAAGCATCCCTACTTCTGACTTTATGATGGAATGAAGTAATTGATGAACAAACCAAAGATGTTTGGGCCAAAGACAGCACCTAAGGAAATAAGACTTTTGTGGTGCAGTGGTAGTGTCCCTACGTCTCATTCTGAATGCCTGGGTTCAAGTCCTACTTGCTCCAGACGTGTATAGTACCATTACTTAGCGGGTTTTTTCAAAAATATCTCTTTCCTGAGAGACTAAGACTTTCATAGTGCAGTGTTTAAGTCCCTCCATACATGTGACATATCATGTTTGAACAAATTGATTTAAAACTAAAGAAAAATCAGAAACTCCTGTAGTGACGTCATAGCATTGAGATAGCTGACCTCCAACAACCACACCAATCTTCTCCACTCTAACCAACAGGGAGTTTTAGAGTCATAGAGTCATATAGCACAGAAACAGACCCTTCAGTCTAACAAGTACATGCCAAAAATAATCCCAAACTAAACTAGTGCCACCTGCCTGCTCCTGGCCCATGTCCCTCCAAACTTTTCCTATTCACGTATCTCTTCAAATGTCTTTTAAATATTGTAATTGTACCCACATCCACCACTTCCTCAGGAAGTTCATGCCATACATGAACCATATTCAGTGTAAAAAATTTGCATCTCATGCCTTTTTTAAATCTCTCTCCTCTCACCTTAAAGATGTGCCTCTTAGTCTTGAAATCTCCCATCCTAGGGAGAAGACAACTACCATTAACGCTATCTACACTTCTCTATTTTAAAAACTCCTATTAGGTCGCCTCTTAACCTCCTAAGCTCCAGTGAAAATAGTCTCAGCCTAACCAGCCCTCTTTATAACTCAATCTTCCATTCCTGGCAACATCCTGGTTCATCTCTTCTGAACCCTTTCCAGCTTGGTAATATCCTTCCTATAACTAATTGACCGGAACTGGACACAGTGTTTCAGAAAAGGCCTCGCCAATGTCCTGTACAACTTCAACATGACTTCCCAACTTCTATGCTCAAAGGACTGAGCAATGTGTGCCAAATGTCTTTTTAGCCACTCTGTCTGTATGTGATGCAAACTTCAAAGAGTTATGTACCTACACTCCTAAGTTCCTCTGCTCTACAGCACGACCTGTGGCTCTGCCATTAATTTGGATGGACCAGAATGCAATACCTCACATTTATCCAGGTTGAACTCCATCTGCCATTTTTCAGCCCATTGGCCCATTTGACCAAGATCCCTTTGTAATCTTAGAAAGCTTTCTTCACTGTCTACTATGTCACCAATTTTGGTGTCATCTGTGAACTTACTAACGACCCCTTCTACATTCTTATCCAAATCATTTCTATAAATGACAAACAAAAGAGGACACAGAATCAATCCCTGTGAAACACCGTTGGTCTCAGGCCTTCAGTCCGAAAAGCAATCCTCCATTGTTATAGATAACAAGGTGTCGAGCTGAATGAACACAGTAGGCCAAGCAGCATCTTAGGAGCAGAAAAGCTGATGTTTTGGGCCTAAACCCTTCATCAGAAATGGGGGAGGGGAAAAGGGTACTGAAATAAATAAGGAGGGGGTGAGGCGGATAGATCCCCTGAGGTTTATCCAGAGGGAGGAGGGTAACTTCTTCAGGTTAGGCATCCCTAGAAGAGGCTTCATAGTAACCCAAAGAAGTTACCCTCCTCCCTCCAGACAAACCTCAGGGGATCGATCCCCCTCCAAAAACCTGATACAATTTTAACCTCACTATGAAGCCTCTTCTAGGGATGCCTAAATTGAAGAAGTTACCCTCCTCCCTCTGGATAAATCTCAGGGGATCTATCCACCTCCCCCCTCTCCCTATTTATTTCAGAATCCTCTTCCCCTCCCCCATTTCTGATGAAGGGTTTAGGCCCAAAACGTCAGCTTTTCTGCTCCTAAGATGCTGCTTGGCCTGCTGTGTTCATCCAGCTCTACACCTTGTTATCTCAGATTCTCCAGCATCTGCAGTTCCTATTATCCCCTCCATTATTATTCTCTGTCTCCTGCCAGTAAGCCAATTATGTGTCCAGCTGACAACCTCACCATGAATCCTATGTGACCTAATTTTACTAATTAGCCTTGCATGTCGACAGCTTTACTAAAATCCAAATAATCAACGTTACTACACTGCCATCATCAATCTTTTTGGTAACTACCTCAAAAATACTCAATCAAGTTTGTGAGACACAATCTTCCTTATATGAAAGATAGAGAATGTGAGGAAATAAATAGTGACATCTTGAAAAATGTCCATATTACAGAGGAGGTGGTGCTGGACGTCTTAAAATGCATAAACATGGATAAATGCGGAGAATCTGATCCAGTGTACCCTAGAACTCTGTGGGAAGCAAGACACATGATTGTTGGGCCCCTTGCTGAGATATTTGTATCATCAATAGCCATAGGTGAGGCGCTGGACGACTGAAGGTTGGCCAATATGGTGGCACTATTCAAGAAAGTGGTAAGGAAAGGTTGGGAAATTATAGACCAGTGAGCCTGGCATCAATGGTGGGCAAGTTGTTGTTGGGAATCCTGAGGGATAGGATTTACATGTATTTCGAAAGGCAAGAACTGATTAGAGATAGTTAATGTGACTTTGTGCATGGGAAACCATGTCTCATTGACTTGATTGAATTTTTTGAAGAAGTAACAAAGAGGATCGATGAGGGCAGAGCAGTGGATGTGATCTGTATGGGCTTCAATAAGGCATTCAACAAGGTTCCTCATGGTACAGGTTGGCAAGGTTAGATCACATGGAATACAGGGAGACTAACTATTTTGATAAAGAACTGGCTCGAAGTTAGAAAGATGGTGGTGGCAGAGGGTTGCTTTTCAGACTGGAGGCCTGTGACCAGTGGTATGCCACTAGGCTCGGTGCTGGGTCCATTCTGATTAGCAAGTTTGCAGATGGCACCAAAATTGGAGGTGTAGTGTACAGCAAAGAAGCTCACCTCAGAGTACAACGGGACCTTGATCAAATGGACCAATGAGCCGAGGAGTAGAAGATGGAGTTTAATTTAGATAAATGCGAGGTGCTGCATTTTGGAAAAGATAAACCAGGCAGGACTTATACACTTAACAGTAAGGTCCTGGCAATTGTTGCTAAACAAAGAGACCTTGGAGTACAAATTCATAGTTCATTGAAAGTGGAGTCCCAGGTGGACAGGATAGTGAAGTAGGTGTTTTGTACGTTTGCCTTTATTGGTCAGTGCATTGAATATATTCGGAGGTCCTGTTGCGGGATGTACAGGACATTGGGTAGGCTAATTTTAGAATACTGTATTCAGTTCTACTCTCCTTGCTATAGAAAGGATTTTATCAAACTCAAAAGCATTCAGAAAAGATTTAGAAGGATGTTGCCAGTATTGGAGGGTTTGAGCAATAGGGAGAGGTTGAATAGGATGACACTATTTTCCCTCGAGCATCGGAGGCTGAGGGGCGACCTTATAAAGGTTTAATAAAATTATGAGGGGCCTGGATATGGTTAATAGGCAATGTCTTTTCCCCATGGTGTGTGTATTGAATGAGCTGTCAGAGAAAGTAGTAGAATCTGGTCCAATTGCAACATTTAAAAGACATCTGGATGGGTATACAAAAAGGAAGGGTTCAGAGTGATAGGGGCCAAATGGTGGCAAATGGGACTAGATTAATTTATGATACCTGGTTGGAATTTGAGTTCGACTGAAGAGTCTGTTTCCATGCCATATAGCTCTATGACTTTAGGAGAAGAAATTCTTCTTCAGCTCAGGCTTAATTTGTGTCCCTTTCCAATTGCAGTAAGGCTTCCCTATTACTGTACTCTAAACCCCTTGAAATGAGGGCCAACATTCCACCAGCCTTCCTTATTACCTGCTGTGTGCTAGTCTTCAGCATTTCAGATACAAGTACCCATACCTCCACAAACCCCTTTATGTTGCAGCTTTCTGCAGTTTTTCTCCATTTAAATAATGCTCTGTTCTTTCTTCTTTTCTGCTTTCTAAAATGGTCAACATCACATTTCCCCATATTATACTTCATTTGCCAACTATTAATGTCTCTCTGTAAACTGTCTGTATCCTTCTCACAAATTGCTTTTCTACCTATTTTTGCGACATCTCCAAATTTGGCTTTATTAAATTAGTTTGCTTCCTCCAAGTCATTGATATACATTGTAAACAGCTGTGGTCTCAGCCCTGATCCTTGTAGAATCCCACTGGTTGCAGGTTGCCAACTTGAAGAAGAACCTTTCAACACCACTCACTACTAATCCTATTTCAGCTTTTTTAAAATTTCTTTCTAGGTTTCATCTTCAAATTTCAATGCATCTTTTATTTTGAAACATGTTTTTCTATAGCACCAGTGCCATAGGAACTGTTAACTCTTCTGATGTGCTCTATTTGTTTGTGTATTATCTGCTGTTCACAGTGCAGACAGTATTAATAAGATGTGCTATATAAAGGATTAATTTAGTAATAATATGAATAACATATTAAATATACCACGAGCATTGCATTCTGGTTAACCAAAAGCTTCTCTTTTTATTGGTGTTCTTAATTTCATTGTGAATATTTTTTCATGTTCAGGTGAATATTTTTTGATGTTCAGGCTAAAATCAATCATCTTTTTATTGTCGTATCACACACACTGTTCGCTTGCTTCATGTTTCGTTGCTCAATTGTACTACATTTGGTAAAACATTTTGAATGCTTCATTCCAACATTTATGGAAAATATTCATCCTGTATTAAACATCTAAAACAGATTCTGTGGCCATTTCATTCTTTACTGTTTATAGGACGTTAGACATATGCAGATTAGCTACCACAGTCATACATTCTAACTGTAATTACATGCTGTAGGTGCCTTATTGATTTTACAGCACTTAGTGTTGTCATGAGGTTGTGAAAAACACTATATAAATGCATGTCATAAAGGTCTTCCTTTCTTACAATGCTTATTTGCTTATTTGCACCCTTTATGCAAGGTTGCTGATTGCAATAAACATAGAGGCCAAGCTTCTCCATGTGGTTAGTTCCATTGCTTTTATACCAATACAAAAATATTTGGCTTGTTGGTGGTTTAGAGAGATATTTAAGTGTGTTTCCTTGGATCAACTCATTTGCATTTCCATTGGACAAATTGTTGGTGTAAATTCTGAGTAAAAAGAGCATAATCTGCTGGTCTTCATGAAAATTAGAGAACAACCTTTAAAAGCAGTTTGGCTGAACTTTGCAGTTGCAGGCACAAAAGGACATAAGGACCCATGGAAGTTTGGCTTCTTGAACTTCAGGAAACATGACTGCATGTTCCATGATTTTTTTCAGAGCACATTTTCAATAGAGTCTACCAGAGGGGCAGCTAACACATTGCTAAACACAGCTGAGGGCCATCTTACTTTGGCACAAGAGGAGATACATCTCCTCAGTTGTCCTCCTCAATTCTGCATTTTGTATATTTTCTCGATTCTGAAAGATCTGAACTATATCTCAATAAAACATTGCAGGCTTAAGGTCATCAAGGGCTTTCGAGTTTTTTTTAAAAGAAGATTTGGTTAGGTCAATTGGCTAGATGTTTAGCATATGCTTCAAAATTAATGCCAAGAGTGAGGGTTTGATTCCAATCCAACTCAGGCAGAATTAAAACTTACCTCCCTGTCCTGTTCCTGAGCATGGAAGTCAATGGCAAACCAACAGTGATTTAAAAAATCTGCTAGAAAACAGCTCAGGACGAAGCATCAGCAGGCAGTAAGCCAAGGGCCATGCAGGGCACATGTGATGATCATTGTCAGCGGAAACATTTTTTTTCCTTCAATTTGAGGTTAATAGTCGGATGGTAAAAATTTGCTCAGTACATTTCTGTTGCTGCAACAATCACAAATTAGGTTATTCTTTGAGCAATATCTCTAACTTTCTTTCTGGTACAGCAAAATGCTATTGAACTTCCTTTCGAAACTGTGGGACCTAGCTACAAGTCTATAAAACCACAACATCTGCAGGTGTGCAGCAAGTCTACTTAAGTGCGATGCTGATAGAAATTTGTTATCGCAAATTATGCCTCAGAAGATCATAAATCATGGATTTAGTGAAATACATTGCTGTATAAAACTTTATTTACTAAATAAAAGATTCAATTGCATTTGTTAATTCAATTCCAATAGTTCATGAAATTAATTCACAGTCTAATTTGAGGTTGAATATGTGACCCCAGCTGTGCTGCAGCGGGATCACTGCTTGCAACCGAAGTGGCTGACAAATCATGTTTTTATGGCACAATACCACAGGGTAGAGTTAAAGGGTCACTGGCTGCTTTTAAATCTGCAGTTCAAACAGCAAGAAAACAGTCTCTCTCTCATTCAGCCAGTGAACAGCAGGCACTTGGAGGTAGTGGCCAACAAGCACTTAAAGAAAGAACCAGAATGCTAATAGAGATAGTAGGAACTGCCAATACTGGAGAATCTGAGAATAACAAGGTGTAGAGTTAGATGAACACAGCAGGCCAAGCAGCATCAGACGAGCAGGATGTTTCAGGTCTTGACTGTTTTCAACTGTGTCAACCCAGTCTCATTTGTGAGAGAAATCTGGGACCAGTTGAAGTTGAAACTTTAATGTTGCCAAAGTTGCTACCTGTATCCACATTTGTGAACATCTTAAAAGCTTGTATTGCCAAACCTCCTTTTTAAGATCAGTGGAAAAATTCTAATGAACTATGCCAACATCTGATCATGATAAGTTCCTTGGCATCGGATCGCATGGTTTTTCACTTGCTATGATGATACATTTCCGTACCATTTCTGCCCTGTACATATGAAGTAAATCTTGACAGACTTCATCCTATGGCCTTAAAAGAAGGGAATATGAGATAATTGATGCACTGGTTTTAATTTCCCAAAGTTCCCCTGATTCAGGGATGGCCTTATTAGATTGGAAATTAGTCATTGTGTCCTTTAGTCCAAAATGTCGGTAAACAAAAAACAGGAGGCTACAGATCAGTTACCTTAACACTTATCATGAGGAATTACATTAGAAGCTATTATTAAAGATGATTTTGCAGGATACTTGGATAAATTCAAGATAATCAAATAGAGTTAACATGAATTTGTGAAAAGGAAATCCTGTTTCACCAACTTATTGGAGTCCTTTGAGAAGGTAATGCTTGTTGTAGATAAAAGGGATGTATGTACTACACTTCAGTTTTCAGAAGGCATTCAAAAAGGTGCCAGACCAAAGGTGATTGAAGAAAATAAAAGCTCATAGTATAGGTGTAACATGTTAGCATGGATAGAAGATCGGCTGACTAACTGGAAGCAGAAAGTAAGAATAAACATAGAACATAGAACATAGAACATCACAGCACAGTACAGGCCCTTCGGCCCTTGATGTTGTGCCGACCTGTCATACCGATCTCAAGCCCAACTAACCCACACTATACCATGTACGTCCATATGCTTATCCAATGGCGACTTAAATGTACTTAAAGTTGGCAAATCTACTACCGTTGCTAGCCGTCACCATCTTAGGAAAAAGGCTCTCCCTATCCACCCTATCTAGCCCTCTGATTATCTTATATGTCTCAATTAAGTCACCTCTCAACCTTCTTCTCTAACGAAAACAGCCTCAAGTCCCTCAGCCTTTCCCCGTAAGACCTTCCCTCCATACCAGGCAACATCCTAGTAAATCTCCTCTGCACCCTTTCCAAAGCTTCCACATCCTTCTTATAATGCGGTGACCAGAACTGTACGCAATACTCCAAGTGCGGCCGCACCAGAGTTTTGTACAGCTTCACCATAACCTCATGGTTCCGGAACTCGATCCCTGAATAAGTCAGACTTTTTCAGGCCATCCGAATATAATCAGTGGTGTGCAGAGGGAACAGTGCTGAAGCTTCAAGTGTTCACAGCTTACATAAATAAATTTGATGAAGCATTGGAAGGTATGGTAGCCAAATTTTCTGATAGCACAAAGATAGGTAGGAAAGTAAGTTGTGAAGAGGTAACAACAAGGTTATTAAATGATATAAATTTGTTCAGTGAGTGACAAAGATGGGGCAAATGGAATATAATTTGGAAAAATTTGACATGATCTATTTTGGCAGCAAAAATAAAGAAGCCTATTATCTAAATGGCAAGAGAGTGCATACCTCTGAGATGCAGACATATTTGGGTGTCCTCATCCATGAATTATAAAAGGTTAATTAGGAAAACTAACAGAATGTCATAATTTATTATGAGGGGAATTGAGTATAAAAGCAGAGATGCTATGCTTCAATCATGCAGAATACTGGTGAGACTGCATGTGGAGCACTCTGCATGGGGAAATCACATTATTTAAGGAAGGATGGAAATATGTTGGGCCCAGTTCAGAGAAAGTTCATCAAATTAATATCTGGAATGGGACAGATGTCTTATAAGGAAAGGTTGAGCAGGCTCAGCTTGAATCTACTGAAGTTTAGAAGATTAAGAGGTGATTTGATTGATTTGAAGTTCTAATCAAATCGTCATGGTCATATTAAATGGTGCAGCAGGCTTCAGGAGCTAAGTGGCCAGCTCCTGGTCTTAATTTTTATATTTGCGTCACAAGTTTTAGATTCTAATAAGATAATTTGACCCCATCTGTGAAGGCCTCCAGCATCATTGTGTATCCTTCTGTCTTTTACAATTCTGCCAGATTGGAGAATTGTATAGAGGCTGCCAAAACATGGCATAGCAAAAGGACTTTATCAGGGCCTCACGAAGAAACTTACCATGTCATTTCCCAGTACAATACATAAATGGTAGTTCAGAGGCCTGGAACCATGATCTGGTGATATTTCCTTGAAATTTCTCTTTTTAAGACTAAGTGTGGAGGCAAGCCTCTTTTTTTCAACATGTACATGGGTGGGTAAAATGCCAAACTTTATGGGCAGGAAATTCTTGGTTCAAGTGTTGCAACATGATGAACAATCTGTTGTGCTCTGCCACTGTCTAACTTAAAGCTTCATGCTCCTTTGACTCAGTTAGCATTGTATGGTTGCCACCCAATGAGACTGTCACACACAAGACTGAGTGCCAGACTGCTCCAGCTTCATTATGTACATTACCTGTCATTTCATGCAGCTAAAAATGTAGCACTATTTGCGCACCAATGGTACTGCCCCTCACACATCTGATAGGTTTGCACTTAAAAGAAGTTACAACATTCAACAGATGACTCCCTGGACTTTTAACACAACCAGAAGAATCCACACATTTGGCAAATATCTACCAAACGCTTGTGTGGGTTAAGGACATGACCAGAAAAGATGGCCTTTTGATTAAAGCACCCTTTCAAGTGGAGTCCTGCTTGCCTGCCCTCGTCAGGTTTGCTGGCATTGGTCAGTGTGTGGCTGCCTCGCTTGGGCAGGTTTATTAGCCGGGTCAAACTTCACGCCAGCACTCTAAATATTTCACAACAAGTCAGTATACATATGACTAAGACTTCTCATGAGATGGTCAACATGGAGAGGCTTTACCTACTCTCGTAGGTGCTGCAATTCACCTTCAACAAATCTAGGAATAGTGATTGTGAAACTTTTGGATTGCCTTAAAGCTTAATTGGTATCATTCAGAGAACGAAATCCACCATCTTCAACTAGTTTGGCCTGCATGCGAATTCCTTGACCCTAGCCCCAGGGAGATAATACATCATCCTAGAATTATTTTTGTTGCCACAGAAATCCTTCATTATTGCAACTCCTGCCACTATTGCACTTCCTCTCAGTCTGCTCCTCCCTGGTGCAGCTGGACTCTGGCTACACTCCCCAGAGGAATTGTCATTTTCATCCTTCTCCAACACAGAATTCTTGAGTGGGGTGCAATTTGGGGCTTTCCTGACTCCCTCCCTGTAGTTCTTCTTCAAATTAATAGTCACCAATTCCCTATCTGATTGCACTTCCTTAAGCTACAGAGTGACCATATCTAAAGACATGTCATCAGCGTAACTCTCAGACTCACGATGCATAGCAGTGACTCCAGCCAACACTCAAACTCTGAAAACCAGCGCTCAAGCTGATCAAACTGTTGCCACTTCCTGCAGATATGGTTATGCCAGGAGCTTCAGGATTTCCTGTATACTGCAGGCTGTGCAACGCATGGGACTGAGGCCCTTTGCCTTATCTTTAGTTTAAAAAAACTCAAGCCAAGGAGTAAAATAATTAAGTTTTACTTTGAAAAGAAGCAGCTCAAACTCTTCCCTTTACTTAATGAAGCTTTAAAGTGGACAAAAGCAATTTATCCACTACATACCAATCAGCTCACTGCTTTGTGCTAATATCACTTCTGTCATGATTCTCAAATTTTGGTGGGGTTCCTGTTGGGAATTACCTGCTACTCAAACTGAGCTCAATCAGGCCAGCAACCCCCAGGCTTTTACTGGGGAGCGCCACTGCTGTCATTCACCACCACAATCATTCCTCTCCATTCCCGCTCCAACTGGTCAACTTCGAGTCAGAGCAGACTATCAGCTGGGAAAATCTTGTCTTTATTTATGTCCTAATTCCCACCCAGTTCCACTCTCTTAGTCAGCTCCACTTCCTTCTGGGAACCCCTATAAAGGGTTCAATAACATAGGGAGGCACAGGATGCAAATTTTTAAAGTGAAGTCTTTAAGGATATGCAGAAAAAAGATGTTGCTAGATTGTTGGTAAAGTCGTTGTAAATTATTACAGAAATATCACAACATATTTCAAATATCCCAAAGTTTTAAATGTCTTCTTCAGACATTCAACAGGAAGTGAAGAGTTAAAGATGATAAATAGAAATCAATGTCCTATGCAACATATCTGAAACTTAATCAGCTGATCACTGTTAGAGAGGGCATTGGATAAAGCACTACACATTGAAGTTTGACAACTCTTGTGGTGCAGTGGTAGTGTCCCTATCTCTGGGCCCAGAAGATCCAAACTCAAGTCACATCTACTCCAGACATGTGTTGTTACATGTTTGAACAAGTTGATTAAAATATTAACATATCAAAGTTCCATGAAGTCTCATTAATGAGTGCCAATAGACAATTTAAAAGGCAATCAACTGCCTCAGGATCATCTGGGAAGCTGTTTCTTGTTCATGTTTCAACTCCTTTATCACAATGGGTTGTCCTAATAAATGTGTGCGCAACCAAATAAAACCCCATCATCATCACAACGAGGGAAAGTTACACCCTGTGTATGTCCCTTCTGCAGCTCAATAATGGTCAGTGATAGGACGATCATGGGTGCTTTGCGAATGGGCTGACATCATTAAAGCTGTTTTACATATATATAAAAAATTTAACAGCACTAACAGGTCAGCTATAATGCAATTGCTGCGTGAGTTGAAACTGAAATTCAAATTTGAACCTGCTAAAGTTACGAAACAACCATAACTTGTAATATTTATTTTATCAATTTTATTAAAAGCCTAACCAGCACATATGTGACCTCGACATTTTACCCCTTGAGGAAAAACACTTTCACCGAATATATTTATGCAAAGTAGCACTGTATATCAGTGAAATATTATACTTAATATTAAATATGCTATTCATGGAACTGAATTTTCATTGCACAGAGACTGTAGGTTATCAACAGGCAAGGAAAAGGTTGCATTTATTTATCCCCTGTTTTGATTCACTCATGGGAGGTGAACGCCATTGGCTTGCTAGAATTTATTGCCTGACTCAATTACATTTGAGAAGGTGGTGATGGGTTGCTTTTTGAACCTCTGCTGTACTGTGGGTTGACCCACAATGTCCTCAGAGAGGGAATTCCAGGATTCTGACCATACAACAGAGAAGAGTACAAAATTAGACTGATGGAGTGGTAGTTGGCCAGAGACATAAATAGAAATTGTGGGAAAAGTTCAGCAGGTCTGGCAGTATCTGTGGAGAGAAATTAGACTTAATGTTTTGAATTCATTGACCCCTTCTCAGGTCTTCTCCAGTAATGTCTATTTTTGTCTCTAATTTATAGCATTTGTGGCCCTTTCACTAACTGGCCAAGTTGGATTCTCTTGCTTTTTATGTGCAAGACATATTTGGGTACATTTCCACATTATTGAGTAGATGCCAGTGTTGCAACTATACTGGAACAGCTTGGCCAGGGAAGCGGCAATTTCTGGAAAATTCTTCAGTGCTATTGCTGGAATGTTGTCAGGGCCCATAGACTTTGCAACATCCAGTGCCTCCAACCATATCTAGATATCATGTGGAGTGAATCAAATTGGCTGAAACTGGTATCTGAAATGCTGGCACCACTAGATGAGGCTGAGGTGCATCATCCACTTGGTATTTCAGGTTGAAGATTGTTGCAAATACCTCAGGCTTATCTTTTGCACTGATGTGCCAGTCTCTCCTATAAGTGAGACGGAGATGTTTGTGGATCCTCCTCCTCCAGTGTTTTGTTTAATTTTCTGCCACGATTTATGACTGGATATGGCAGGACTGCTGAGTTGTGGGATCACTTAGCTCTGTCTTTCACTTGCTGCTTTCGCTGTTTGGCATGTAAGTACCTTTACCAGGTCACCATCTCATTTTATGTATTCCTGGTGCTGTTGCTGGCGTGCTATTCTGCACTCACCATTGAGCCAGGGCTGATACCCTGGCTTAAAGGTAATGGTTGAGTAGGGGTTTGCTGGTGTATAATTCTGCTGCTGATGGCCCACAGCACTTCATAGATGCCCAATCTTGAGTTGCTTGATTTGTTCGAAGTCTGTTCCATTTAAAGCAATGAGAGTGCCGCACAACCTAATGGAGGGCATTTTATAATTTGAAGATGGAACTTCCTCTCCACAAGGATTATGCAGTGATCGCTCTTACCAATACTATCACGACGGATACATCTGCAGCTGGCACATTGGTAAGGATAAGGCCAAGTATGTTTTCCCATCTTGTTGATTCCCTCACCATCTGCTGCAGTCAAAGTCTCGCAGCTATGCTGCTTAACACCGAACCAGTGCAATCAGTAGTGTTGTTGCCAAGCCACTTTTGGTGGTGAGTGTGGAAAACCCTCACTTAGAGTACATTTTCCATTAGGGGAGATGAAACAATCATGGAATTTCAAATCTTCATTAATCACTTTAGGGACAGAAATTTTCCATCCATTTCTGGTGCAGCTGACATGTGAATCCAGACCAACAGTAATGTCACAGTTGACATTTATGTCACAATTGACTCTTAACTGCCTTCTGAATTAGTCACTCAGGCCAAAGTCAATAAAAGATGGCCAACAAATGCTGACCTTGTCAAGGACAGCAACATCCCACAAAAGAATTTTTTTAAATTCTGAGAACATCTTAACGTGCTTCACAATCAATGGATTACTTTTTCTTTAGTAGTTGTGATATCAGTAGTTTTATTTTTGTACAGCTCTCCGAAAAGAACAAGTGAACTATTTGTTTTGATAGTATTGATTTGACTGGTTAAAGGTCAAATGCTATAAAGGACAGTCAGAGAATTCCCTGCTCATCCTGAACATTGGCCTCAGTTTCCTTTCATTCACTTGAACAGGCAAATAGGGAGCAGAAGCTCACACAATGTAGTACAACGTTAGGCAATGTGATTTTATCCCACACTAATAGCCAGAGTGAAGACAAATAAGAGCAGCAGGAGAGCTCTCGAATCTACAGACAGGTCATCAGGCAGCAAAAAACTCATTGCAGTCTCAGCTGCCTTCTGTTAATGGGCCTAAAATTTTCTGCCTGGTGCCACTCCTGGCATGCCTTCTCTATTGAACCAGGGTTGATCTCCTGGGCTGATGGTAATGGATGAATGGGAGATATGCCAGTGTGAGCTGGTAGGTTTTGGATCCAGGCAGGGAGTCCATTGCGTATGACCACAGCATGGTCAGAAGGGGGTGAGTGAGTGTCTTAATGTGATTAAATATATTCAAAGCTGAGACAAGCAACTTTTTATTCAGTAAGGGAATCAAGGGCTATTAGGAAAAGGCAGGAAAGTGGAGTTGAGGATTATTAGATCAGCCATTGAATGCAGAGCAGACTCAGCAAGCTGAATGGCCTACTTCTCATACATCTTGTGGTCTAACTTAAACTGCAAAGGAATTGCCATTTATTTTTCCACAGATTTGTTCTCAGAGAAAAAAAACAGTTTGTATGAAAATGTGCCTGAAAACATCTGTAGTTGACTTGCACCCTGCAAGTTCTGTGCAGTTTCAAGCTGCATGAAAAGTTATGTGTTAGTTTCAGACTACAAATTATTTAAAAACAGAAGTATACTTACCCTGTGTGTATAGTTATGGCTTATGGCACAGTCAAACTGACACATCTCTATCTGCCTTTTGCAAGCAATGTTAGTTTTGCTGCATATCAATGTGCAAGTAAGGGTGCACAAGAATATTCTTCCAGCCTGCAGCCTTTTTGCAATTTTATTTTTGTTCAGTTGTGGAACATGGAGATCGTTTTTTGGGCAACTATTTATTGTCTATTCCTAGTTTCCCTTGAGAAGATGGTAGTGAGCTGCCTTATTGAACCACTGCAGTTGTAAGTAAATCCACCTGGTATGGATGGTAGTTTCCTTTCCTAAAGAACATTAGTAAACTACTTATCCAGAAAAACCTGTCAGGTTCACAAATGTCCTTCCAGGAAGGAAACTGCCACCCTTACCTGGTCTGGTCTAATGTGACTCCAGATCCACAGTAATGTGGTTGTCACTTAACAACCCTCTGAGCAATTTGGAATGGGCAATAAATGCTGCCTGGTTAGCAATACCCTGATCCCATGAACGAATAAAGAAAATACAACTGCATGAGAAAGGAAATTCCAAGATTTTGACCCAGCAAAACTGAAGGATCAGTGAAATGTTTCCAAGTCAGGATGGTGAGTAACCTGTTGAGGAACATGCTGGTGGTGGTGTTCCTTATGTATCTGCTGCCCTTGTTCTTCTAGATGGAAGTCGTCATGGGTATGGAAGGTGACGTCTAAGGATCTTTGGTAAATTTCTGCAGTATATCTAGCGGATGGTGCACACCGCTGTGACTGAGTATCATTGGTGAAGAGACTGATTGCTTGTAGCTGTGGATGTAATTAGATGGTATCAAATTTCTTGAGTATTGTTGGAGCTGTACCCATCCATGCAAGTAGGGAGTATTGTATCATGTTCCATATTGTATCATACTAGTGCCTTGTAGATGGTGGAATCGAGATGAATTACTTGCTGGAATATTCCTCACCATTTATATCACTGGTTGAATGCAGTTTCTGGTCAATGGTAATCCTCCAGAATATTGATAGTGGGGGATTCAGGGATGGTATTGGAATTGAATGTTTAGGGACAATGGTTAGATTATAAGTTATTGGAGATGGTCATTGGCTGGTATTTGTGTGGTGTGAATGTTATTGGGCACTTATCAACCCAAGCCTGCATTTGAACATGGATTGCTTCAGTATCAGAAGAGTTGCAAATTATGATGAACATTGTGTGAACATCCCCACTTCTGATCTTATGATGGAGGACAGGTCATTAGTGAAGCAGCTGAAGATCATTGGGCTGGACATTCCCCTAAGGAACTCATGCAGGAATATCCTAGAGCTGAGATGACTAACTTTCAATAACCACAACCATCTTTCTTTGTGACAGGTATGATTCCAGCCAGCAGAGTTTTCTCCTTGATTCCCAATTATTGCAGTTTTGACATCATAGTTGGTCAAATGCAACTTAGATGTCAAGGGCTGTCAGTCTCACCTCACCTCTGGAATTCAGCTCTTTTGTCCATGCTTCAACAAAGGCTGTAATGAGGTCAGGAGCTGAGCAGTTTTGGCAGAACCCAAACTGGGCATCAGTGAGTGGATTATTGCTGAGCAGGTGCTGCTTGATAGCACTGTTGGTGACACCTTCCATTACTTTACTGATGATCAAGAGGAGACTTATTGCACTGTACTTGGCTGGGTGGGATTTATTCTGTTTTTTGGGTACAGGATATACCCGAACCATCTTCCATGTCATTGGATAGATGCCAATATTACAACTGTTCTGGAACAGATTGGCTAGGGGAAGGCAAGTTCTGGAGCACAAGTCTTTAGCACTATTGTTGGAAAGTTGTCACGGCCCCCAGATTTTGTTGTACATAATGCATCCAACCATTTCTTGCCATCACATGGAGTGAGTTGAATTAGCTGAAGACTGGTGTCTGTGATGCTGATGACCACAGGAGGAGGCTGAGATGGATCATTCACTTGGCATCTGCAGCTAAACACTATTGCAAATGCTTCAGGTATAACTTTTTCACTGATATGTTGAATTTTCCTAATATTGATGCTGGGGTAATGTATTGAGTCCCTTCCTCCAGTGACTTCTTTAATTGTCCACCACAGGTCATGACTGGATGCGGCAGTGCTGCAGAGCTTAGATTTAATCCATTGGTTTATGGAATCACTGAGCTTTCTCTATCACTTGCTGCATCTGCTGTTTGGCATACAATTAATTCTGCTTGGCAGCAAAACCAGGTTGACACCTCATTTGTAAGGTGGACGCTGCTCCTGCATGCTCCAATGAATTAGGGCTTATCCTCTGCCTTTATGGTCATGTTTGAGTGAGGAATATGCTGGGCTATTTAGTTACAGATTTTTTGGAGTATGATTCTGCTGGTTCTGATGACACATGGCATCTCTCGAACACCCAGTCTTTAGTTACTAGATTTGCTTGAAGCTTGTCCCACTTGGCACCATGATAGTGCCATACAACACAAAGTGAGGTGTTTTCAATGTAAAGACAAGATTTAGTCTCCATGAGCTCCATGAAGTTGTCACTCTTGCTAATAGTATCATGAATGTCACCACCTACCACAAACCCAGTTTGTACCCATATATCCGTGGGATGTGGATATCATCTACTTGGCCAGTATTCATTAATCTGTATGCCTTTGAAAAGTTGGTCGTGAGCTGACGTTTCGAACCTCCGCAATCCTTGAGTTCCGGGATTTTCACCAGTTGATACCAAATATTCACTTCTGTTGCTGGCATGACATTCTGAAGATGGGATATGGTGAAGTTGTGATACAAATAAATAGTATAGGCAAATCTGAACATATACGTGCAGGAAGCTGACAATGACTTGGTCGAAATGCCAAAAAAAAGCAAAGAGATGAGGAAATCAATCTAATTTAGCTGGAGATAATGGGAACTGCAGATGTTGGAGAATTCCAAGATAATAAAATGTGAGGCTGGATGAACACAGCAGGCCAAGCAGCATCTCAGGAGCACAAAAGCTTTTTTTTCATCAGAGATAATGGGAACTGCAGATGCTGGAGAATTCCAAGATAATAAAATGTGAGGCTGGATGAACACAGCAGGCCAAGCAGCATCTCAGGACCACAAAAGCTGTGCTCCTGAGATGCTGCTTGGCCTGCTGTGTTCATCCAGCCTCACATTTTATTATCTTTTAATTTAGCTGGAGGTTGTGTTTCTTAATTATTTTGTTTATAAAATATTTCCTTCATAATACCAATGTTGTGATTGTAATGAGGTCAGCCAGGTGGAACTCACAGAACATGAGTGGCCTGACTGGGGCTGTTAACCTAGTCCAGTTAGGGAGCCCTGGCTGACAGATATAAACAGGAGTGTCAGAGGTTCTGATGAATATGACAGCAGGCTCTAATGAAGCCAGACCAACGTCAAGTATTATGCGCATGTAAGTAAAGGGTGATATGGTGATGGGATACTGACCTCTGTGGAGTTATTTCAACAGACACTTAAGCAATACTACACATGAGCAACATATAACTTTCCTTTCTCCCTTTACAATTTCCAAGCCAAAAGTTGACGGAGAGATGGCAAAGCAGAATTATGGTTTCAGATGTTCACTTAAAAGGCAAATTGGGAATGGTGATGGATGAGGGAGTGCATTGAACTGACAAGAAGACAATTGTTACTGATTGGTGATATGCTCATTGGTTAAAGAATATACTGATGCTAACGGGCCCAAAACACATTTTTTGCACAAATTATAGTGTTTTAAACTAATTATTTAAATCAAAATAAATGAAGTAGGCAAATTGTTTCCAATATTCAAGAAACTGCTTCCTAAAACAAATGTTTCACTCTTTATATTTGTAAACGTGAGACCTAACACCTGTTTTAGGTGCCATCATGGGCAATGACAAATGATTCCGATGTTGAGTCTTGGTGAGGAACAATCAATGACTGAAAATTAAAATGTCTATTTTTATTGAAAAAGAAACACCCTGTGAAGTCAGAGATCTTGCTGCCCCCTCCCCCAATAATTCCCCATCCAAAACACCATTTTGCCGTAGACCCTAGATTTTAGGCACTCACTTTGCGTTCATTGCTACAAGGGCAAGCAGTCAACATTCTGTAATGCAAATGCACTGGCTTCCTTGTTACTGTTTGTGAAAATTTGCTGCATGAGAATTGACTGCTGCATTTGCAACATTACAAAAGCAATTGCACTTTGAAAGTATTTAACTGGTGTTTTTTATGAGAAGTACTTAATAAAGTGCTTTGGGACTTCCTGCGATCTTGAAGGTGTTATATAAATGTTTGTCTTTCTAGCAGCTTTTTGTGTGAAAAAAGAGTGAATTCCAACTTGTACATCATTACTCATCACTGATTTAAGATGGTGAAATAATGACCACATAGGGACCATTTACCATGTTCTTTTTGATCCTAACTTGCAATTTAAATCATTGATTGTTTGGGCCATACATTCTAACTGTGTCCAATTAAGCTCTAATCAGGCATGAGGAATTGCATTGTACAGCCCCTATTGAACACTTTGGAGTGCACTGGTCATTATATTAACTTCAGTCATTTCAGGTCTTTGATATAGATTAGATCCCCTACAGTGTGGAAACAGGCCCTTCGGCCCAACAAGTCCACACCGCCCCTTGCAGCATCCCACCCAGACCCATCCCCCTTTAACCCACACACACCCCTGAACACTACGGGCAATTTAGCATGGCCAATCCACCTAGCCTGCACATCTTTGGACTGTGGGAGGAAACCGGAGCACCCAGAGGAAACCCACGCAGACACGGGGAGAACGTGCAAACTCCACACAGACAGTTACCCGAGGCTGGAATCGAACCTGGGTCCCTGGCGCTGTGAGGCTGCAGTGCTACAATTTCTTCAGAAGGAAGAAATATGAACGGCCAGATAGCTTTGAGTGATATTGATTGGTGTTGATGTATAGTCCAGGACATCAGGAGAAGTTTCTTTGTTTCAAATAATGATATAAGATGTTAATGTCTGCCCAACAGGGAGGCTGTAGCCTCAGTTCAGTGTTTCACTTAAAAGATGGTGTAAGATAAAATGTTTCAGGAAGAGTGGAGAAAAGATTAATGCTTACGGTGGGATCTATTTGAAGGAATACTTAATCAGCAACCTAAATATTGAACCATTTTCACTTTCCTGAAACTCTTAGGCTGTCAGTTTTGTTTTCTTCATTTTCATGTTTCCATTTCTGTAAAAGTTTCCCTATCCCATTGCTACCAGTGCCACCGTCATTCCTTCAGTTATTCACTATACTCTGTAAATGTAATTTTTCACATTACAGCACCTATCATTCCATATTAATATTTCACAAGCCATTTAACTGTCTCATGTATGAACATCAGACCTTATCTAAAGCACCACTTTTACTTAGGCAATGTTTGATGTGAGTCTGATACGCAAAGGTTATAGGCGAATGGCTATTTTCTTGCCATGAGTCAGAAGTTTGTGAATTCAAATCTCATTCCAGAGACATGAAATACAATCTGTTCTAGACTGCACTCCAATATAATACTGAGAGGGAGCTACTAGGCTGTGCTGTCTTTCACATGAGGCATTAAATTCAGCCTGTCTGTCCTCTCAGATGGACCTATAATATTATTCGCGAAAAGCAAGAGACATTCTCTGGGTGATCTGACAAAGGTATTTAAATGGATGTGAGCTAGTTTTTGGTGGGGAAGGTAATGTTACTAAACTGGTAATCCGTGGGCTGCAGGCTAATACTCTGGGGACATGGGTTCAAATCCCATTATTATAGACAGTGGAATTGAATCCCTTCATAAATCTGTAATTGGAAGTAAATCACCGTCGTGGTGACTATGGGAACTATCATTGGCTGTTGTAAAAACCCATCGGTTCACAAAAAATCTTCAGAACGGGAAATCTGCCGTCTTTACTAGGTCTGGCCAAACTCTCAATCATGTGGTTGATTCTTAACTGGTCCCTGAAATGGTGGAGCCGAAAACTAGGGATAGGCAGTAAATCTCATTTTAAATAAAAACTTATTTCATTACTGTTTATCCTTGTCCTGAAGCTTCACCCCACCCCCAAACCCCATTTTCCACATAAACAGCGTTAGGTATCTACACTAACACAGGCGTATACTTTTCCATCTTCCTCTTTTTTATAGGTGATGTTCGTTCCCCTGTAATATTTTGCCGTTCTGTTTAGGGTTCCGCACATTAAATATCAGTTGTGGAGTTGTCAATTCCAGATATTTCCAGATTTCGCCGCGACCGCCTTTTCCTCTTCAATGTCCATAATAAAGATGCAAAACAGTTTAGGAAGAAATAAAAATCCATTTTGTAATATCCCAAGGATGCCTCCTGTCAACTATTACTGCAGTATCCAAGACTCTCGACATAACCTTGGAGTGTTAGTGACAGTTGCTAGTTTTACCCGAAGGTGCTGACTGGTTTGTTGTTTTGCATTTAACACGTGATATGAGTAACCGCATACATCATTGAAACTCCTACCAGTAATGTTTCCTGTTGCTGCATCTGGAGTTCGAACCTTGCGCGTCCTGCCAGGCGAGTGCAGCTTTCAGCAGGTCCAGATCGAAGATCACGAGGTGAGAAAGAAATCTTTTCGGTTATCCGCATTCTAACTGTCTTCATCTCCAATCTCACTCCGCAAACGTCAAAATTTATCGTCGATCGCAGGTGAGATGGAACGAGTGGTAGGTTAGTTTGGAAATTGGGAATGCAATTTAATTAATTTTGTGGAAAAAATAGCTCCAAATTCCTGTAAAATGTACAACTAAGATTTAGATATCCTTGTTTGAAAATATAAAAAGTCTATATTAATAACTGTATCAAAGTTTCGTTTTATAAATTAATCTAAATGGTTATTGTTATGCACCTGGATCTTGGAGCTCGTGTCATTCATCGATATTTTTCTCATATATCTGAACTATAATAAACAAGCAGGAGGGTTTATTGAGACGTAGGGCTTGCAACATTCAGAACAATTCTTAGAACAGATTCAAGAATAACACTGAGAATTACCAGGAATCTCATGTGTCCACGCCTGTGTTTTAATATCAAGTTGCTCAAGAATCTGTTAATGATTCGGAGGGGGTAAGGGGGACGACTCCGAACTTCTGCCCCAATTGTATAATTTTTGTTTGAAGATGTCCGCTTTTGGGGGTCTCGAAAGCAGATGAAAGTATTTTGTGACCGCTGTAAAGCGTAGAAGACAAAACCAAGGTGTCAGATCATGGTTAGAGTGAGGTTGGAAGCTTTACCCGCTTTCAGACCAGTTAACAGTACTCAACCGTTCCTGCATCTACGATTTGAAACTGGTTCCATGTGCAGGTGTACTGAGAATCATTTCACATTTTAAACCTTGCTTCTACCTATTGTTGGCACATTTTAGCTTTCAATTTATACAATTTAGACAATTTCAATTGAAGGAAGCTCTTTTATACTAAGTGGCCAAGAATTGGTTATGCCACTTCCCCTCTAACAATGTTGAAATTTGCGATTGCGAATGCTGAGTTTCTCCCACTTTAACCTCAGCGCCCGTTACTGCTTACTCAGAGATTTAACGCAAACTTCAAACCAAGTTAATTTTATTCTCTAGATTCCATCTACATTTGGGCCACTGGACCTGCTTTTCATTTTTGTCTACCTCATCAGTAGCAATTCTCGTTTACACGGCCTGCTTTTTAGAAGTCTTACATTCAATGTAGTGTGTCTTAAATTTTATGGCATACCAACTTATATTGACTATAGGTATATCTCAACATATATTGCATTTGTAAGATCATTGCATATTTTTATTTTATTGTTTGATCATTTAATGTTTCTGCTTCAAGTGAAACTAATTTTAGGGCATATGACCTTTTTTAGGTCAACAGCAACTTACATAGCGTCTTTAACAGCTAAATATTCTAAGATGTGCCACGGGAGCAATTATCAGGAAGAATTTGACTCAGAGCCACATAAGGAAATATTAGAATAGGTCACGAAAGCATGGTCACTGAAATAGGTTGAAATGAATATGTTAAAGGTTACACAGAGGGAAAGAAGCTGACAGGCTTGGGAAGGGGGCATCAGAGCTCAGGGCCCTAGCAAATGAATTCACAGCTGTCAATTGAAGAGGAAGAATAACAGGGGTGGAGAAGAGTCTAGGATTGGCAGTGCACAATGAGTTTTGCAGTTTAGAAAGCTGGAGAAGGTAACAGAGATATAGTGAGATTTGTTGCAACATAACCAAGAATTGTTAAATTGAAGTATTACTGTGCAGGAGCCAGTGTGGATCACATAGCACAGGAGTCATGAGTGACCAGAACTCAGTATGTGAAAATGCAACAGCAAATCTTCAAAAGAACATCGGGTTATAATGTCTGAGATTAGCAAGCAACGATTTGGAATCACTAAGTTTGCAGGTAACACAGGCATTGGTGAGTATTTCAGCAGCTGGTGCATGAACTGAGGCAGGGGAGCGTTTTGGCGGTGTTACAGAGATGCAAATGGTTGTCTTGATGAAACAGGATATGAATTTAACGGATCAATTCAGAGTCAAATAGGACTGGAAGAGCAACTAAGATCTTATTAAAAAATCAAGGAGACATCTTAAGAGAATAAACAGCAGAACTGGTATCTCATATTGGTTTACAAACTGAAATTTTGTGTGTCACAAGTTCTGAAGCAGCAATGGTGGCCATGAAAAATAAAAACTGAAAGTACTGTGGATGCTATAAATCAGAAACAAAAAATAGAGATTGCTGGAAAAGCTCAGTGGGTCTGGCAGCATCCTTGAAGAGAAATCAGAGTCAGTGTTTTGGATCCGGTGATCCCTGCAAAGGCCTCCTCACAGCTGTTGTCAGACTTGCTGAGCTTTTCCAGCAGTCTCTATTTTTATTAAATAGTGACCAAGTAGCTCTGCAACAACCACAACCCCCGCGCATCCCCCACCCCTCACCCCATCCACAGTTTTCAGTCTTTTCTCCCCTACCTCTGCACTCATTAATCTTTGCCCAGTCACCTCTGGTTTCTTCGTTCTCACTAACGGGTCACAATAATATTCAAATCTTAAAAATTGGGTGACCATGGGAAAAACATTGGAAAGGACAGCTTCATTGTGACGAAAGGATAAATTCATCAACATTTAATTGGGGAGGGAGTGGGTGGGGGGATGATGGGTGTCAGAGTAGTGGGGCATAGGAGGGTGGGTAGTCTGGGTTTGGAGGGGCAGGGTGTGGGGAATGGGAGTGGGGGCAGGAATGTGGGCTGGGCTCTGGAAGTGGTGATGGGTCAAAGGTGGGGTCTGATCCAGAAAAGTAAAAGACACCATAGACCCCTCTGTCGTTAGAGAGAAATGACTGGTGGAGAGTTATATAAGCTTCACCACACTTTATGCTTCAACCAAGGGGTGAGTTTGAGAAGCCAGAGCTTTCACAGTGACTTCAGCTGATACTGAAATTGAACATGCACCATTAGCGTTAGTCAACATCATAAAGCAATGATCCAACAAACAAAAATAGCCTCCCTAAAGGATCTGCCATCATTGCAATGAGAAGCTGATTGAACTCATTGAAACTGTCAAGGTCACTGAAGGCATCTTCAAAGGACATGTTCTATCACTGCACTGTCCACTTTACACTTTGCACAGTACCCTCATTAGCAGTACTTAGCACTCAAGACTCAGGCCAAACATCCAGAGATTTCATTTGAGCCTCATACATCTTCTATTGATGCCAATTGCATTTATACCCAGTTCCAGCTTCTAGCTCATTTTGGCTAATTAGCAATGGCATATCATGCAACAAACTGTGAGGTAATCACTGAGTTTTCTGCCTCCTCCTCGCAGGTCAAGATGATTCATAACATGAGCAGAGTCAAACCAGTGAAGGACAAGAATGACTATATCTCCCAACTTCCACAGAAATGTTATCTATGTCATGAGACCAGTTGTGCTAGGGCAGTAGTATAGGACATCACAATACACCCATGAGAATGAATGTTCCTGCTTTATGCTCTTTCTCATCACTTCATTGTACTACCAAAAATGGTGCAACAGCAGAAGTTAGTCTAAATCACTGTGTAGTACTGTTTGAGATGCTGTAGTGAGCTCATGGAAAGGAGTGTGATTGCATCTTCACAGAGAGGTAAAGTTTTTGATGACCTGTCCACAGAAAGGGCTGTAGTTGCAATGCCTATAAGTCTGCAAAATAACAGGGAGATGGAAGTGAAGCTGTCGAGACATAAAGTTCAATGTGATGACTTCTGCCATGTGGGAGCCAAGCATTTCCATGTTCTTCGACAGCGACTGGGCAGTCTTGCAGCCCAACCAAGGGATCCACATCCTCATTAGTATTCTCCTGTATGCCACCCATCAAAGTCCTCTTCTGAATCCTCTTTAGCAGAACTCATCTGTAACGTAGAACATAGAACATTACAGCACAATACAGGCCCTTCGACCCTCAATGTTGTGCCGACCAAACATCACCCTCCAGGGATCACACAATTGAATAAGTCACCTTAACTGCAAGTTAGTTGTATAACCTTTAAGTAACACCAGTTGTGATTCCCTTCTGCAGCAATGGACCTGTAAAATCTAAGTTATACGATATGTGTTCAGATTTTGTATGGCTGTTTCCTCCAAGACCATATGATGCAGGAGCGGAAATAAGTCATTTTGCCCATAGAGTGCGCTCTATCTTTCATTGAGATCATGGTTGACTTAATAATACTCAACTACACTTTCCTACCTTTGCCCCATTACCCTTGATTCCCTTACTGACCACAAATCTGTTGACCTCAACCTTGAATACATTTAACGACCCAGCTTCAATAGCCCTCTGTGGTAAAGAATTCCACAGGTTCACGAAATTCTAAATAAAATTTCTCATAATTTCTGTCTTAAATAGAAGATACCTTACTCTTTGATTATGGCATCTGGTCCTAGATTCTCTCATAAGGGGTAACAACCTCTCTGCATCTACCCTGTTAAGTCACCTAAGATTCTTATACATTTCAATAAGGTCTCCTCCCATTCTTCTAAACTCTAGTGAATACAGGCCCAACCCATTAACTTCTTTCCGTAAGAAATCCCTCATAATCGGAGTCCACGCAATGTACCTTCTCTGGACTGCCTCTAATGCAAGTATACCTTTACTTAGATGAGGGAACCAGAATTGTTCACAGTATTCCAACTGTGGTCTGATGAGTGCCTTTTATAGTTTTAGCAAGACCTTCCCATTTTTATACTCCATCCTCCTTGAAATAAAGACCAACATTCTATTTACCTTCCCTATTATCTACTGGACTTAGATGCTACCATTTTGTGATTCACTCTGAGGAGTCTATATTCAACCTGGCCTGTCTTTTCCTTTTTATGTATTGGATGGAGCTCTTACTGCCCATTATTACATCATGTGCTGGTTTGGCCTTGCTGTTTATTCTCCCCCTCTTTCTTTTTGGTCATTTTTTGTTGGCTTTTTAAAACTTGCTCAATTCTTTGGTTCACTACTGCTCTTTGCAATATTATAGATGTATTCTTTCAATTTGATACCATCCTTAACTTCTTTAGCTAACCATAGTCGAATTATCCACTTCTTAGAAACCTTCCTACTGGGTTAGATCCTTGTTGTGAGTCATAAAGTATTTACCTAAACATTTGACATTGTTTCTCAATTATCTTTTCTGCTGAACTCCTGTCCCAGCCTACTCAACTGTCATCCATTTTTAATTATCCTTATTTAAATTTATCACAGTTGTTTCCAAACCAAGTTTCACACTCTGAATCTGAATGCTAAATTCTCCTACGTTATAGTCAGTGTTCCCTAGGGTATCTCTTACTCTGAGATCACTTTTTAAACTGCCTCATTACATATTACCTGATCCAAATTAGTTTGATCCCTGATCGAATCTACAGCATGTTCTTCCAGGACTCTGTCCTGAATGCACTCTGTAAATTCTTTCACCAGGCTGCTTTTGCAAATTTGATTTTCCAAATCTACGTGAAAATTAAAGTCACCCAGTTATTGCGCTGGGGCCCAGGAGCCACTCCCATTCGTGTTCCATCACAATCTATCCAGAGAAAGTGCTGTTTTGTTTGGTTCATGCAAAGCAAACAGTCTGTTTTCATGGTTTTCAAATAAAATTTCATCTGAATTTTTTTTATCATTTGTCTGTGCTTATACAGTTGTACCCAATAAAGCATTCAGTTAACGAAGGCACAAACCATAGCTTTCCATCGTCACTTCTCTGAGCAGCTTTTATTTTTAAAAAATTACACACAAGATGAAAACTATAGAAATATAGTTCAGTTTAAAATCCAATATCACAATTAAATTGAAGAAACATATATGTTAGTTCTAACTTTTAAATTAGTTTTTGTCAGTTAGCATGAAAACACAATGCAGAGATTTCCCATAATTCTTACTCCCTTCGCTCTTTATTTTTATGTGTGGGTTTGTGTCCACTTTTACATTCTGATCTATTCTCAGACAATCCTTTTGGCTCGTTTGTATTCTTAATTTATTCTTGACAGGATTGAGAACCCAGCATTTATCAAAAGCTTCCTTTCACTGTTCAGACTCAAACTCTGAGGTTTAGAGTTCTCACTTTGGGTCTAATTGGCATTCTGAGTACAAATTAGGCAGAGCATTGTGCTAGTTCCTAGATATAAATTATGCAACAATTATTAGTAAAAACTACAAATGTAAAATATTTTATGAACTAGTACAATCAGGCATAATGTATAATACACAATTGTCTTTATAAAGGATTCCTCAATCTATTTAAGAGTGGTAAACTGCTTTTATTGATATAGCTGAAAATGCGTATATTAAAGGCAATTGTCGTTTTCAGTAAGAGTAAGAATGGGAGGGGGAGTTAAAATGGTTCGCGACTGGGAGGTGCAGTCGAACGATTTTAACTCCCCCTCCCATTCTTTAGATGACATGTCCATCATGGGCCTCCTGCAGTGCCACAATGATGCCACCCGAAGGTTGCAGGAACAGCAACTCATATTCCACTTGGGAACCCTGCAGCCCAATGGTATCAATGTGGGCTTCACCAGCTTCAAAATCTCCCCTTCCCCCACCTCATCCCAAAACCAGCCCAGTTCGCCCCCTCCCCCCACTGCATCACACAACCAGCTCAGCCTGTCTCTGCCTCCCTAACCTGTTCTTCCTCTCACCCATCCCTTCCTCCCACCTCAAGCCACACCTCCATTTCCTACCTACTAGCCTCATCCCACCTCCTTGACCTGTCCGTCTTCCCTGGACTGACCTATCCCCTCCCTACCTCCCCACCTATACTCTCCTCTCCATCTGTCTTCTTTTCTCTCCATCTTCGGTCCACCTCCCCCTCTCTCCCTATTTATTCCAGAACCCTCTCCCCATCCCCCTCTCTGATGAAGGGTCTAGGCCTGAAACGTCAGCTTTTGTGCTCCTGAGATGCTGCTTGGCCTGCTGTGTTCATCCAGTTTCACACTTTATTATCTTGGATTCTCCAGCATATGCAGTTCCCATTACCTCTCTCACTCCTTTGTTGAATAATTTCTTGTTCTATAATTATCGTGAACTTAGCAACATTGTGATAACTGTCTTTCAAATATTTCCTCACTTGCCCCAAATCATTCATCAGCACCACTTCCTTCCTCATTGGGTTGGAAAAGTACAGATCAACAATTTTTTCTTGTGCACATATCAGGAATTCTTCTCTCTTTATTCTAATACTGTCTGCGTCTCTCAAAGCTTTTTGCAGCTCATGTCTCTCTTACAGTGTATCATCAACCCTTTTTCTGCAGGACTAGTTAACTTCCCCTCCAGGACATTGGTCCCACTTCAGTTGAGCATAGCCTTTCCATTTTGTGCAAGTTTCTTCTGCTCCAAAACTGAATGCAGTGCCCAGGAATCTGGAGCCTTCTCTCCTGCACCATCCATGTGTTAATCCGTGTAATCTTACTGTTCAAAAACTCTCACTACCAAGTAACGCTGGTAGTCACCTTTTTGTCAACTACCAACTTTTTGGATCCAGATCTTTAACTCTTGAAACCCTTTTCCTTCGTATTTGATTGTTTCGCACATGGGACATTACGTCTTTTGTTCCTTTTAGAGCTGTACTGTGCACTTGTACTAGTGAAGTAGGATACGAAGTAGGACGATGTTGGAACTTTCAGAAACATTGTCCATCGCTTGAATATCAAACCATCTGTAATCTTTCCATTTCTACACTTCACTGTGTCCATTGTGCAGTATGTGCACACAGTGTGATCAACATGCTCTACACTGGACTTTCCCACAGTATTGTCAAATTTAGTTCTGTTAAGAACAATGCATAACTTTAAGCTTAGATGTATTTTTTAATAAGGTTTACAACCCTGAAGTGAGGAGCTTGGGTCAATTGGTTCTGTGCATTATAGAAAGGAATTCTGCTGATGCTGAGTGATTGGGATCCAATGACATAGAACAGCAGAACAATCCACAAAGTGAGTCAGCCTGTAACTGTGATTGGCGCAGGACAAGACAAAGCAGCTGGACACAGAGTTTAGGGTACTCTTGGATTTGCTTTGAACTTAACGTCATTGTGAGTTTAGTATGTAAGTTTTAGTTATTTCAGAGAGAATATCGGCTGAAAGAATGTAACATCCATGACTTTATGACTGGACAGAAATTTGATGAGGCAATACTGTGCCAGCCTGTATCTGAAGATGGAATTTTAGTGTGGAGACGGTTACTCTTCACTGAGGTTCGAGTGTAAGGATGTTATTGGGATAAAAGGAACAGTGCAACTTTGAATCCTCTTCTGACTGTAACGAACTCTTGCAACCTTTTGTGTTTTATGCTGTCATATAGTTCACATTTAATAAATATGTTTCCTTGTTTAACAAATACACTTTCAACCTCATGGTGAATGTGTTCAGTAACTGACCTCCATTGTTGTAAAAAATTAAGATCTATCAAGCCAGGTTTCATTCTGGATCAGTATTATCATCTGGGATCATAACAGCACTGAAAGCTGGTTTGAGACTGTTACACTTCCAGAAGATCCCACGCTGTCTGCCTTTCCCTGGTTTGTTGCAACTCTCTGCAGCACACTGTGCAACTTTTGATGTTTAAAGCCTTAGCCTTTCTTCAAGCTCAGAACTTCAGAGCCCAAAGCAGCAATGACTACTTCTTCTGATTTCCAAAAGATAAAATATGTACAAAGGAGTTCCCACATGAACAGGAATGTTCATTATGACTTATTGTAGTCTGTACAATTATCTTTACTTTAATATTTGTAAATATCTAACCCACTGAAGAAAATATTGTATTTAACTACAAAGAAGAATTATCATCAATTTGGAAATCCAAGAACATGTGCAAAACTAAATGCCTGAAAACAAATCTTCTGGTAAATCACCTGTAGATTGCACAAATTCACGACCATCTGTCGGTGTTTTGCTGACACATTAGTACGAAGGAAGTGTTTGACCTCTCTTCAGCTGTCCAGTGGCCAATGTAAAGGAAGGTCATTCCCTCCTCTTCATGCTATTCCCAGCCCTAATGGAGCAGATTTCCACCTCTACATGTTGTAGGCAGGAACTCTTGTAAGATTTGGTGAACAAAGACCATGATCCATCCCAGCATTTGTATTGTAATAATGTACAGTGGAGAGGAAAATCTGTGTGGCATATGTTTCACTATATATGTGTAAGCAGAGTTAGGGAAAGTAGTTGCCATGACTATGAAAATAATGTTGGGGCTGGTTGGCTAGCCGAGCTGATTTGTTGTTCTGCAGACGTTTCATTACCATGCTTGGTAACATCCTCAAGTGCAGCCTCTGATGAAGCGTTGGCGTGTTTTCCTACCTGGTTTTTAAACTCTGGGGTCTGTTGCGATGGATTGCTTCACTTCCAGGTTATCTCCATAGTGGAATGTATATGGAGTCGAGTTCAATGTGTTTTTTTCAATGTAATTTTTTTCATTCTGCCACTGGTAAGGGCATATTCTTTTATGTGTAAATGGCAATGCCCCTTTAGATGATGAAGCTATGCGCAAGGCAACAAACTGCAATGCTATTGAAGATTTTTACAGGGCTGTCCTGCAAGAATCCACTGACCTTTGAAACCTGTGTTTTCATACTTGAAATCCATTTCTTCAATGGTGATCTCATTATATTCTTTTTAAGCTTCTGCTCATGGCTGTTTTAAGATTGATTACGCTGGCTCTGAAGACCTCCAATGATACATCCACAGAATAAGTAATGTTGGTGACATAGAGTTAAAATATTTTGTTTTGTCTGCTGCGAGGACAGCATAATTCTGTAGCTATGTTCACAGACTAGCTGCATCCTAGTCAAGGCAACGGTAGCCATTTCAGCCCATGAAGGATTAAGTTTAATGGCTTTTATAAACTGCTGAACTGTTTTTTGAGGAAATCCATTGCATGAAAAAAGTTTGAGCTCTTTCGTGCTGCTGTTGGATTTCTTTGTGAAAACTGATCCAGCATTCTCCCTGAAACAAGACAATTGCTATATTTTCACTTGTGTCAGTGTACTCTTAGTTATGAGATTTAGTAGATATCTCTTTCTGTTCGTAGGAAAGTAGTGGTAGTGTAGAGTTTTAAAGTATTGGTCATCTTATAACTGGTTTACCGCAGGATATTGCGCACTGTTTGTATTTTGTGGGTTTTCTTAGTTGGCTAAGAAACAAAAGATTATAGATGAGACAGATTCAGATTTCTTGGTTAAAGACCATGTATTAAACAGTTAAATATTTTCAAAAAAAGTGTCAACTTTTTAGATGAGCACATTCATCTATTTGCTTGCAATTTACTCTACAAAATATTGCACACTGATATTGAAGTTCTGTTGGTTGAAAGGATTCATCATCTAAATCATTAAAAATTTTCTTCCTTGAATACTGAAAACAAAATAATTCACTAGTGATGAGATGATAATTTTTAATTTTGGATTTCTTGAATATTTTTCTTTGAATCCAAGAATTATTTCTTGGAGGACCTGTTCATTTAGAATATTTCCCTTCAGGCGGCTTATTCTAAAACTGTTTGGTCCTATTGACACTGTCAGGGATGTTGCTTTTCACATTCTGAGTATTTGAAACAATATGGTCTTATTGCTGAAAGGGATGAAAATCCTGTGTTGTTTCTCAGATGTTCCAACTTTTAGATTAGGTGGAATATTTTGTAAATAAGGGATTTCCTTTGAAGTAGTTTTAAGTTGAACTAATTGACAGTCCCTATAACTTAGTTGTCTATTAGGCTATCTACCTCATACCTTTAAATACTAATAATAGCACCTGCAGCCCTTAGCTATGATAATTTATCAGCCATATCTTACTGGAGGTTAAAATAAAACTAGGAATACTGATGCTATAAATCTGAAACAAAAGCAAAAATTGCTGGGGAAACTCAGCAGGTCTGGCAGCATCAAATCCAGTGACAATTCTTCAGAAACACATCTGGAGTTGCCCTAGTAACTTCTGTTTTTGTTTCTTACCAAAGGTTTCCTGATTCTCAACAGCTTTGGTACCATTGATGACATGCTACTGAGCCTACAGATAGTCATAGAGTTCTACAGTACAGGAAAAGGCCCTTTTGGCCCATTGAATCTACACAGGTCGAAAACAACGACTTAACTATTTTATTCCCATCTTCCAGCACTTGACCCAGTTGTACCTCTTGTCATTGTAGGCATACCTATAAATACTACTTAATGTTGTGAGGATTTCTGCTGTACCACTCTTATAAGCAGTGACTTCAAGATTCCTATCACCTCTGGAAAAAAAAGCTTCTGTTTAAATGTCCTGCCCCTAATTGTCCTACCCCTTAAATTTGTGCCACCTAGTCAATGATTGTTCTACCTGGGGGAAAGTTCCTTTTTATCTATCCTCTCTGTGGTCCTGATAATGTTATGCACCCTCAGCTTTCTCTGCTCCAAGGAAAACAACCCAGTCTGTCCAGTCTCTCTTCATAAGTAAAAATCTGAAGCCCAGGCAACATCCTGCTAAACCTCTGCACCTGCTCCTCTGGAATCACATCTCTCCTATAATGTGAGTTCCAGAACTCTCGCTATGGTCTAACCAACATTTTATATGGTTCCAGCATAACCTCCCTGCTCTTAAACTCTGCACCTCAGCTAATCAAGACAAGTATCCCATATACTTTAACCAGTTTATCTACCTGTCTCTCTCTATCTTGGATATGCACAAGATCCCACTGATCCTTGGTGCTTCTCAGTATCCTACCACTCATCACGTATTCCGTTGCCCTGTTTGTCCTGCCAAGGTGCATCACCTCACACTTATCTGTATTGAATTTAATTTACCACTGATCAGCCCATCTGACTAGCCAATCTATGTCTTCCTATGATTTCAGGCTAACCTCCTCACCATTTACCTCCCTACAAATTTTCATATCATCTGCAAACTATGATCAATTCTCCTACAGTCCTAAAGTGTTTATATAAACCACAAACATCAAGTGCCTAACATTAATCCCCATGGAACCACATTGAACACAGGTCTCCAGTCACAAAAACATCCCTTGACCGCCATTCTCTGCTCCTCCCAAATTTTCTTGGATCCCATGTGCTCTTGTATTCACTATCAGACTTCCATGTGGGACTTTATCAAAAGCCTTGCTGAGTTCCAAGTAGACAACATAGAATATATTATCCTCAACTACACATCTGGTCACCTCTTCGAAAAATTAAATCAAGTTGGTGAGACATAACCGCTTCTTAACAAAATTATTCTGACTGTTTTTGATTAATCCCTGCATTTCCAAATGTAGATTAATTCTGTCCCTCAGAATTGCTTTCAATAATTTCCCTACACTAAGGTTAGACTGACTGGCCAATGGTTTCCTACTTTATCTCTTGCTCCCTTTTTGAATGCTGGTACCACATTGGCTATCCTCCAGTCCTCTGGCACCTCTCCTGTGGATGGAGAGGAATTATTGTCAGCATTTCCATCCTTGCCTCACTCAAAAGCCTGGGATTCATTTCATCTGGCCCTGGAGATTTATTTACTTTTAAGCCTGCCGGACCACTCAGAACCTCCTGGATCTCTACTAATTTCTATAAGTATATCACAATATTTTTGCCTGGTTTCTACACCCACATCATCCTTCTCCTTAGTGACAGTAAGTATTCATTTACAGCTGTGCCTACATCCCCTGGTTCCATATACGCATTGCTGCTGTGGTCTTTTATGGGCCCTACTCTTTCCCTAGTTATGCTTTTACGTTGAATGTACTCGTAAAATAACTTGTGGTTTTCCTTTATTTTACCCGCCATCTTTCATGCCCCCTTTTTTGCTCTCCTAATTTCCTTTTCAAGTTTTCTCCTGCACATTCTATATTCCTCAAAGGCTTCTGGTGTTTTGACCTGCTGTAAGCCTGCTTTAACCAAACCTGTGTATCCCTTGATATCCAAGTTTTGCTGGATTTAACAGTTCCACCCATTCGTCTTTTTTTGGAAGATATGAGACGTTTATAAAAACCACTGATTTTACAGTGCTGGATTAGAATTCTACATTATTCTCATATTCAATGTTTCAAGAATCCCTTAGTGCTGCAAATTATTGGAACACTTACATTATTGGCACAGCTATTCAAATAATTTGGAAACAACTACAGTAGATGACTGATAATTCATAAACCACAATACAGCATACTGTGAGAAAATGTAAAGACGTGTTTAGCTTTCCCCTCAATGTTATGTGACTAAATCACTTCTGATAAATTGTTGGTCTTCACCTGGCCTTTATTCATTATTGTCTCCTTATTAAAGTTTAACAATATTTTATTTATATTTTATTAGTATTGTGATATAGTTATTATTTGTGCTTTATTCATACAGACTCAAGAATTCTCTGGGTCATGAGCTGCAAGCCATATAATTCATCAAACCAGGTAAGAGAATGGCAATGGCCACTATTGTGACTTCAACGATACAAATTATTAACATTTATTTTTTTGAAAATGAAATATTTTTCCAGAGGGGTGAGGTGGATTTTTTTTTAAATGCAGCAAGGCATTATGATTTGGATGAGCTTTCTGAAAAGACAGCAAAAGCAGAATCAGTAATTTCAGAAGACAGTTGGATAAATATCTCTATGGGCGAATTGTGGCGATATTGGGGGAGAGAGCAGGGGATAGGACCAGTTGAATAGCTCTTCAGACAGACATAAATGCTGCCCTGCAGGATAAAGTTGTATGATTCCATGCTATGACAAATTATTCCTCCACTTTATATTGACAATAAGAATAAGGACTAAGTGGATAGTTGTGACCAATGTGCACATAATGCACAAACCCCATCCCCTAAAGATAAATCCAACTTTATGTTGATACAAATCATTACTAACTCAACAGGTATCTTCCAGACAAGGTCATAGTTCAGACTACCTGAATAAGAACTGTTAAGCAAAAACAAAAACATTTCATTTGGGTTAAGCAAGGGTAGTAGGGGGTTTGATGTTGATTGGGGCTCCTGTTTTCCTGAGTTAGAACTGAAATGTGCTGTGCTGTTTCTCCTAACTTTTTGTAGAAATTTCCAACAATATTTTTAGTAATTATCTGTTCAGCTTCTCGATAACTTTAGACATTAGGACTGACGTGCAACATATATGCTTCATCCATTTCTTCTTGTATGTTGAAACTGGGGTCCTAAATCAGAGTGAAGACTGTAATTTGAATATTTAACGTATTCCCAGTCAGTTTTTGTTTGGCACGACATGACTGTTGTCCATTCATTTTAATGTCTGCCTGAAACTAGACTCAAATCAACAAATAGGTAGACTATAACTTAATTAAAAATTAGTTACTAATTGAAAATGTGCAACAGTTATGCAATATCATTTCTTGTTTTCCACAAACGTTTGTCAATATGGTTCAATAGCTTAAAGTATTGCCTTTGTATCATTTTGAACATGATCTTAAATATTTTGCAGTATATATCCTGTAAATTTATGACTCATATGCAAATGCCTTATCAACCGAAAAGCAGATTTTGTGGATAGATGGAATCAATAGAAGCTGATAATTTGCTGCATGTTTGATCTTGGGCAGATCTTGTATTTCTGTGGCTAATTTGAAGCTTATCTTTTCCAATTAGACGGTCAAAAATAACATAGGCTTTGACATGTTAAGTGTTGTATCTTCTCTTGTTCATTTTTGTCTTTAAATTCTGTGCATAACAATATATTTCGAACTGTATTACAATTTTTAGTAAATGGGTTACCACTCAGCAGAGGGACTCTTTGAAAATTGATAATTAGATCTTGCTTCTGATCGTGGTTCATTGAAATCTCATTGATTTTATTTTACATTCAGCATGGTGCAGATTTCATGTGAGTTAGACTTTTTCGGATGATAAATTTATTTAATACCAAGTGTAATTTTGGTATTTTTGAGCACCGCTTGATTATGTAGTCCTCAGGAGATTTGATGAATGTGGTTAGTGTGTGATAGAGATATTGTGATCTGTCAGACAATGGGATGCATTACATATTCTCACCACATACTTTCTCATTGAAAAAGAACAGAGCAAGATCACTCATATCTTATCAGGTCTTATTAATACTGCATGCTACACCAGAGTATATCAAGTCTAAATGGAAATTTGACAACCCGCACGCAACCCAGAAACACAAGTTGCATTTATAACTCTCACAGGGATTGTAAGAACTGCCAGTGCTGGAGCCAGCGATAACACAGTGTGGAGCTGGAGGAATACAGCAGGCCAGGCAGCATCAGAGGAGCAAGAAAGTTGACGTTTTCGGTCGGGACTCTTCTTTAGAAATGGGACTTTTTTTCAGGCAGAGTAAAATTGTTGGTTGAGGTTGAGGATCCTGCTAAGAATGAAATACGGAAGAGGTCCTTTGCAGGTCCGGGAGAGGGAGGGTCTAAGTTGTAGAAGGCTTGATTGTAGGGCCAGAAGATGCTGGCACATTGCTGACAGTGTATGCGTGAGGAGCTGCAGAGAAAACAGTTTTTGGAGGATCTGGATGTTGTTCATGTAGAGGTCGTTGCAGTCAGGGCCACATTGGGATAGCTTGAATGTAGATTGGAGTCCACTGGGGATGATCTGGTTGCATTTATATAATGCCCTTTATGATCTCTGGTAGACTCAGTCATTTACAGCTGTTCAGTATTTTGGAAGTAGGGTCATTGTTGTAATGTAGGAAAAACAAGATTAATTTTGTACAGAGAGTTTTCAGTGTTACACAAACTGGACATTTGCTTTACTGTTTTTCATTGATAAATATTAGTCAGGATATAGAAAAGAATATCATGCTCTTCTTCAAAACAGTGCAATGGGATGTTTCACTCTTGTCCTTTTAAACTCTGCATTCACCTTTTCACATCTTATCCAAAATCCCCTTTTTTTTGTGATTTGAAGGTGAGTGAACTGCCACTGACTTGTGTATTAGAATACCAACATTACCCATTCCTACTGACGCATGAATGACAGCAACAGGTCTGGAAGTGTTAATCATGCAAAGTATTCCAGAAGTCTTGAGACGAGCAGAATGGGTTCTAAACCAGAAATTTACTGTAATACTGCAAAGTCAAAGATCTGAGATACTACTTTTAACTCAGAGTACATCCTGAATGTAGTACATCAAAAGTGAGAACCGTGTTTGCTTACAACTTCAATTCTAAAGTAGGTTAAGACAATCAGGTCATTCAGTAATAGTTGAGGTGAAGACTTAGTTTCGTACTGAATGCTCAGCTTTTGAAGTTGTCTGAAGTTGACCTTTTGATGAGTAGCACACATTAGTTTCACACTTAATCCTACAGACAATTTTGTAACAATGAGACTCCAATGATTAGTCACTGCAGGGGAACAGTTTGTGCCATTTATTCTGTACATAATTTAAGAGGTGCTAACTTATCTGCTCATAAAATGTATTTTGCAGTTCTTTGATACTGTAACCAAATGAAAATCTATTAATAAGCAGCCCGCTATATCCTGGAATCACCTGCCGTTCAGTTGCTGTCTGTATTCACTGCACATTTCACAGTTGAATATAGCTTTTTTGTTCTGGGTAGGCCTTGTACCATAAACAAAAATCCATTCAGCCATCCCCCAACCTTACACACACGCGCACACACACACACACCAAGCCCCTATCAAGCCAACCTATGCTACTTAATTCCCTGAATTTGTATCCCATTAAACCCCTTATAACTGGCATGCCAAATTTAGCTACTGCGTCCACTCTCATGGATCCTCAGAGACTCTATTCTAATCAACACCTTTGTAATTACTGTCTGGCTGTTTGTAATCCCTCCACCAATTTATTGCCAGCTCAGTCAAACTGTACCCCCACCCATCACTCATTGTCTTTTGACCTACAATTCCAAACCACTATAATCCATAAGGAACAGACCTCCATACCCGCAGATGAGAATAATAAAGTTCTAATGAATTAGTTAAATTAATTAAAGACTTCACTATATTAAGAGAAACACTCATAAAACATATATTACATTTAAAGTCCTTAATCTCAATAAAGCCTTATAAAAATAAGGTTTTCCTTCTTGTATCCTGCACTCCGCTCTGTTACCCTGATGTACTTGTTTTGTATGATCTGCCTGTAAAGCACATAAGACAACACTTATCACATGTACTGGGGTACAGTTAAAGTAATAAATCAAATGGAATCAAATCAAATTAAGTGCAGCAAGCTTTGGAATTCATAGTCCCACTTCATACAGTCCGTAGCCACTCGTAGCTGTCAGTCATACTATGAAGTGGAGAGCGCTATTGTGATAACAGATTCTGTGAGAACAATTATATAAAGCTAATCTGGTCTATTGTGATACTGTGGTAGGAGAAGGCCTGATTTTTAAGTCCCGCTTGCTCTGCAGATGTGTCATAACGTTACTGAGCCAGTTGATTAGAAAATATTCACAATGCTAATCCAACAAACAGATTGAAATAGAAGGAAAACTCTTCAGATTTTTTTTCAAAGATCAAAAAACTTGGTGTTTTAAATGATTACCAAAGGGCAGTGTTCCTCCTGTAAAGATGTCTTAGGGCCAAATCCAAAGGAATATCTTACCTCTTCAAAAGGGCACCCTGGCTATCCATGCAAATCCATAAGGTTCAGACCTGCTGTTACATTTCAGGCTTCAGACACAAATCATACAGGACTGAAGGAAGATGATGGGTTAAATGGAGAATCCTGAGCACTCCATTCTCTTCCCTGTAGAAATGGAAAGTGCCATGTTTCGGCAGAAGATGGATAGTTTCTAGTAATTTCTGTTATTTTCAGCCTCTCTGCAAAGCTTTGGGCATTTATGAGTAGAATTCAAACAAATTCTTTTGAGTAGGATATGGAAGAAATATTAATCTTACAACTTTTGCCTGTGAATTGAAGGAAAACTCAATACATCATATATTTGACTCTCAGTAATAGGACTGACCATGTAAGATCTGAGGTGTCAGCTTAGCTCTCTGGCCCAGAAGAATGCTTGTCACTGTTGTAATGAATGGTCTTGTGGGCAAGAACTGTGAGCATAAATCTAGCTGAGAATGGTTAAGTCTTTCCTCTATCTTAGTTTATTTGAAGTAATTTTGACCTCTTAGTCTCACTCTGTGTGTGTGTGTGTGTGTGTGTGTGTGTGTGTGTGTGTGTGTGTGTGTGTGTGTGTGTGTGTGTGTGTAAATCTAGAAAACAAATGCCCAAGTTCAATAGAAATGAAGAAATGATAATGGAAAAGAGATCACAAAAGTGAACTATCTAGGTTTTTAATAACAATCCAGCTGTTTCATACTGAACATCAATGATACTAAGTTTTTATTCCAGAATTATTTATGAACTGAATTTAAATCCCCCAGTGACTGTGGTGGAATATGAAGTTCTGAGTCCAGCATCTTTGTCCAATACTTGTTAGAGTACTAACCTGGTGAAACGACAACAATGCAACCATTGTCTGAAAACCTCTTTGGCTATGTTATAGGTTAACTTATATTCATGACTGCTTGTTTTGGACTCACCATCAAGTAGGAACATTTTCTCCTGATACACTCTATAAAACCCCATCATAATTATGAAGATCTCAAACAGGTCTCTGTTTAGTCTTCTCCTTTCCAAAACCACTGTGGATGAAGAATTTAAATTCAAAGTTTGTTGTAAAAAGATGAAAGCAAACACTGTGGTGGACAGGCTTAGAAACCCCACTGGCAACAATAATGCAACGGCTTGTGTAGTTAATGGTGTGGCTTTATAGTGCCATCCAATGTAGTTCCTGTGTGTAACCAACAATAATCACTCAGATAATTTGGTTATTTATAGTGTTATAAAACAGTCAATAATGAGACGAATGTGTAACAGGCAGGTATTCAACTTTTGTCCATTTATACTGTCCCCATCCCCACTCCACCACAACTGTCACTACACTGTCTTTAAAACCTCAAAAAAAATGCAAAGTAGTTTCAAAAGTACAACAAACACATTTTGTTATAAGTGCATTGCCGGTAGCACTCAAATTTAGGCATTAATTTGTGTGTTGGGGCAGCACTGTGTTAATGTTATAACAATGTATGTTTATTGTCTCCACCTTCATAATTTCCAATCACATTTAATTTAGTTGCCTTTTAGTTTGGATGAATTGTAAGCTTTTAGAATTGAAGAGCAAAGCGAATTTTCTATTGGTATTGGAGCAAGGATCAAAATGACAATTTGATGGCCTTTGCAAACAAAAGGGGCAACTTCATATCCCTACATTTCATCAAATGATCTGTGTCAGTCATTTTTCAATATTTTAGATCACCTTTCAATATGCTTAGACATAAATCTTTTTCCACTATTTTGACATAGGAGCCAACTGATTAGGGGAGAGATTGTATTAAAAACATATGTTTACAGTTTGAATGATACTATGTGTTATTTTCATTGGTGAGGGCATTTGTTGCATTTTGTTATTTATTTTCCCATGCCCATGCACTCCCTCAATTTGAGCTGTTTTGCATCTTGGATTCTTAATGTTACTGCATTAGGGCAGTACTTTCAGTCCCATGAGATCTGGAATCCTACTTCCAAAAGTTTTTACCTCTCTCTTTCCTCTTTTAAGATATTCCTTAAGATCTTTCTTTAATTATGCTTTTGGTAACTAGTTTCTATTAAGTGCCTGTGGACATTTAATGATATTCAAGGCTTTTAAAACTTACGTGCAACTCATTTTTTATTATTTGAATGTTGGAAGTGGAAGTATTTGATTATTGAAATATTGGAAGTGGTGGCTGTTATTGAGTATTACTTTCTGTATGTGTTACTCAATCCCTTATTCATCCCTATTCCAGGAGTGAATTTAGTTTGACGTTGATGGTTTAGGTTGAAGCTCAATGTGAGGAGTTCTGCATTATCAGAGGTCTTGTGTTTCAGATTTGTTGTTAAATTTTCTCTCCATGTTTCTATGGTGGTAAGGGATCCCATGTTCCATTTGAACAATACCTGTGGAATTTTCCAGGTCAGTTTCTTGAAATACTACAATGCCTAGCTAATCATGTTCTTCATTTACTGTTTATTGAGACTTTGCTGTGTATAAGTCTATTTACCAATTTCACTACCATGACTGTACTTAACAGTTAATTAGAAAGAGTTCGTGTTCTGTGAAGCAATTTCAGACATCCTGAGAATCAGATGCAATATCAATACAAATTATTTCTTCTTGAAAATGTCTTTATAACTTCTTAGAGACAATTGTAATGAAAATTTCACCTGGGTTAAACTGTTGCTAGAGATAATGGGAACTGCAGATGCTGGAGAATTCCAAGATAATAAAATGTGAGGCTGGATGAACACAGCAGGCCAAGCAGCATCTCAGGAGCACAAAAGCTGACGTTTCGGGCCTGGACCCTTCATCAAAGAGCTATAAGGGTTTGGAGGTAAATATTTCACATTCATCCAAAGCTGATCAACAAACAGTAGGGGAAACATAAGGAAAAAGATTTTTCTTCCTTGTCCCCAGGTATCTAAATGAAACAGAAGTTTTCAGATTCCTATAGTACCGATAAACTGTGAAACCTACACCTTCACTGCAGATACCACTGAGTGCTCAGTCTCACCCGCTGATTGCTCTTCAGCCTCAAAGACAAGATCTCCCTCATGTGTATATGTGTGCTATTACATGCATAGGAACTTCACGCTTCTAAATTGTGTTCTGGCATTTTGTTACCAGCTTATAATAAAAAAATTAAAATATGCTAAGTTAGCTTTGGCCTGGTACAAAGTTGCTGTAGCAGATCAATCCATCCAGTCCTGCCTAGTTTTAAAAAGGCATCATTTTTATGGAGCATCATTTAGAACATGTCTTTCTTCAGAACTTTTATTTCCATTTGATCTGTGAGCTAACCATACTATCATTTGTCTAAAACTGAAAAGCACTATTTTCAGCCACTTTTACTTGTCATGGAGTTCTGTATGCTTCAGCACAGAAAGACTTGCACTATTACTTTTGAACCAGAAGCAAATACTTGACCATTATTGCAGAGTTTAAGGATTTTTAAAGGCTTTGCTTTTCTTTGAAAGCAGGTTGTGGTTAAAATGTTATATACCTGTCATCCAGTTCTTGTCGAATATGGTTTGTAAGCCAAACCAAAACAGGTTGCTGTGCATTTCAGCCAGTGCTCTTGCAATCTGATAAATAGATATCAAGGTTGCTTAATCAGCATGAAAGCAAAACATGAGTATCGGTTGAAACTCAGTTCATGAACTGCCAATCATTTTAGCAGCATTGACTGTAGTTATTACCTGGACATGAAATTTCCCTTCTATCTGAATCATTTTATGGGAGAAATTATAGCGCAGGAACAGAATATGAATATTTGTTGTCTAAGTAAGCATGAGTAATTTCGAAATGAGAAACGGCCCACTGGGATAATTCTGAGCCTAGTTGAGATTATATCTGAAGTGGACAGCCCTTTCACATCATTGGTTGGTTGACTACTTTATAGGACAGTAGGTTCCTTCCATGGCATTCCCATGGAAATAAAAATCAAATTGACTAGGAAATGGAAAGTTTGACATTTCGGGCCGAGACCCTTCTTCAGAAATGGGAGGGGAAAGGGGATTCTGAAATAAATAGGGAGACAGGGGGAGGCAGATAGAAGATGGATAAAGGAGAAGATAGGGTGAGTGGAGACAGAGAGGTCAAAGAGGTGGGGTTAGAGCCAGTGAAGGTGAATGTAGGTGGGGAGTTAGGTAGGGGATAGGTCAGTCCAGGGAGGATGGACAGGTCAAGGAGACGGGATGAGGTTAGTGGGTCGGACCCCCATCTTCTACCCACTAACCTCAACCCCCCTCCTTGACATGTCCATCCTCCCTGGACTGACCTGTCCCCTCCCTAATTCCCCACCTACATTCACCTTCACTGGCTGTAACCCCACCTCTTTGACCTGTCTGTCTCCATTATCCTATCTCCTCCTTTATCCATCTTCTATCCGCCTCCCCTGTCTGCCTATTTATTTCAGAATCCCCTTTCCCCTCCCCCATTTCTGAAGAAGGGTCTTGACCGGAAATGTCAAACATTCCTGCTGTTCGGATGCTGCTTGGCCAGCTGTGCTCGTCCAGCTTCACACCGTGTTCTCTCAGATTGCGCAGCATCGGCAATTCCTACAATTGCTGACCAGGAAATGGCCTTCGAAGTATTCCCACTCTGCTGCTGTGCTGTACCAAAAGTGTGCCAAAACTCCAGTTCAGAAGATTTAAAGATTGAGAAAGAGAAACAGGACTGTCCAAAGAAGGGGGACAGATTACAGTTCAGTCATGACAGAAAAAAGAAATAGAAAGGAAAGATTGGATTAAGATAGAGAAAAATAGAAATAAAAACAGCAAGTAAGAAAGAAAAATTGGAAATAGCATGTTGCTGTTTTTAAAATCTCTAACAGGTTGCAACATAAGAAATAATGAAAAATACAAACACACTGTTTTGTGGCAGAAATAGACCATTTGGTCCTTCAATCCTGCTCTATCAATCAGTAAGATTATGGTTGATCTATTTCTTCCTACCCTGGGTGAATAATAATCACATATTAGTCTATACTCATAGTCTGGGATTATACTCATTGGAATTCAGAAGAGTGAGGGGAGATCTTATAGAAACATATAAGATTATGAAGGAAATAGATAAGGTGGAGGCAGGGAAGTTGTTTCCACTAGCAGGTGAAACTAGGACTAGAGGGCATGGCCTCAAAATAAAGGGAAGCAGGTGTAGGACTGAGGTCAGGAGAAACGTCTTCACCCAAAGAGTTGTGAATCTGTAGAATTCCCTGCCCCGTGAAGCGGTTGAAACTATCTCACAGAATGTTTTTAAGGCAAGGCTGGGTAAATTTTTGAACAGTAAAGGAATTAAGGGTTATGGTGAGTGGGCGGGTAAGTGGAGCTGAGTCTCTAAAAGATCAGCCATGATCTTATTAAATGGCAGGGCAGGCTTGACGGGCCGGATGACCCACTCCTGCTCCTAGTTCTTATGTATATTGTTTTAAAAAGTACTTATATTGTTATTCCAGTCCTAATTTTAATGTAAAGGATTAATATATGCAAATCCAAGACATTCTTAGTAATACTGTTGAAGCTAGGTATGATAACATTTTTGAAAGGCAAGAAGTAGATTAACAAGTTTTGAAGATTTGTAATGATCTATCTCTTAATTCAGTAAATGTATTGACAAGGTTTTGCATTAATAGTAGTATGGATCATTAGCAAAATCTGGCCTGCTGTTTACATGCATACCTCGGATGGTGACGGCGGGCACGAGGGGGCATAGCTTTAAATTGAGGGGTGAAAGATATAGGACAGATGTCAGAGGTAGTTTCTTTACTCAGAGAGTAGTAAGGGAATGGAATGCTTTGCCTGCGACGGTAGTAGATTCGCCAACTTTAGGTACATTTAAGTCGTCATTGGATAAGCATATGGAATAGTGTAGGTTAGATGGGCTTGAGATCGATATGACAGGTCGGCACAACATCAAGGGCCGAAGGGCCTGTACTGTGCTGTAATATTCTATGTTCTATGTTCTATACCCTAAAGTAATATTGACAGAGTAGCTCTGTGAAAATGCCCAGCATTGTCAAATGTCCCATAAACCATAACCTCACTTTCTGCAGATATTGCTCCAGTCATTTTATGAAAGTGCTAATTATCTTTGAATTTGGAAATTAATTATGTGCATCCCTAGGTGTATGGGCAAATTTTAAGATTTTTTCTTATCTCTGATATCTATTTGTGTGTCCATTAGATCCATGCATAAATTTCAAGATAAATGAAATTTCTTTAATCCAAACAGAGACATAACTCAAGTTTAAAGCCTTGGATTCTTACTGTTGTACTTCAAGGACCATTTTTCACAGCTGCACTTGAGAAAAACATACCCAGGAATAAAGGATGGCATGCATTTCCCTTGAATTGTAAGCTTTCTGTGATGATTAGTGGGCCATGTATTTGGAAGTCACACCATCAATCGTGAAATGGGTCATTAAGCATCAATGACATTCTTGCTGTTTGGAAATTGACGCTAGCTAGAAGTTGTGACTACAAGATGTCACCAACAGGACCATATCAGATAACAATCTTTAAAACAAATGCAGTGCATGTCCCTAAGGAGTGTAGTGAACCTCAGATCGTATCAGTTATTTACACATCCACACACATGTAAATTATGTTTCCTTTTTTCTGGTTAGTATTTTACTTAATAACCTAGTCATCATTTACATGTTACACAATCCATATTTGAAACTTTCCAAATGATCATTGCCTGCCCGTCCAGAAAGAAGAACCAAATCAAAATCCTACTCTAGAACATGTTGGGTTACACTAAGAAAATTAATGGGTCTGTAGATGTTTCACTGTTAAGTAATACGCTGAATGGAAATAGGGGATGCTGTGTGCCATCTCCTGCTGTAAGTCACTGTGCAAACTTCACGAAAACTCTGGTCCTTTTCCATTCTAATTTTGATAACTGATATAGCTAGATAAACGCTGCTGTATGTGAAATTCCACCGTTTCCTTCATTTTGTCATCAGAAATCTGAACAGGCTTCTTATCTCTGTCATTTTTAAACTTGTAAGCTGGGTCAATAATTCTTAGATGCATACAACATTCATAAAAGTGGGCAATTCCTAACCAATCAGAAGAACATAGAAAAATGTCAATTTGTGGCAGGTGCAGGATTTTTGTCTTTTGGGTCAGGATCTCAATGTTCAGATCAGATCCAGATTCTGACTTCACACTGTAAAATAAGTGTTCAACTCATAATGGTTTGGTTGGACTGGTGAATTTGTATTCATAGTATGCACTTGCCATCCAATCAAGCATGTTGCATAAGCCCTCCAGTGTGCAGGTAAGGGAGAGAATGCCTACATAAAAATGGAAAGATGTCTCCTAACAGATAGCTTAGTGAACTTGTAAAACCCCACCTGTCTCCTTTCTTGCACCTGTATTGGGCCAGAAATTTTGCCCCAACTTTCTGATCAAACTTGTTGACATGACCTGGGGGTGGATCGTGCTACTCAAAGCCCCACCTTAACTGTAGACGTGTTCACCTCTTGAGAGCCCCACCAAAGGCAGCTTCAACAGCACCAAGCAGGGGAAAGCTGAGGCTTGGACCTGTAGAATGTTGGGTGGAGGAATGTAGGTCAGAAGTAGGAGCTCTTAAGATGAGGTTTCCACTTCCATATCCACTTTCAGCATCATATTTACCGTAAACCAGTGCCTTATGGATTCATACAGCATGGAAACAGACCCTTTGGTCCTACCAGTCCATACCAACCATGTTCCCAAACTAAACTCTCCCACCTGCCTGCGCTTCATCCAAATATCTCCAAACCTTTCCTTTTCATGAACGTATCAAATGTCTTTTAATTGATGGAACTGCACCTGCATCCACCACACATGAATCTTTATGAAAAGGTTTCCCCTTATGTCCTTTTTAAATCTTTCCCCTCTCACCTTAAAAATATGCTGTCTAGTTTTGAACTCCCCCACCCTAGGAAAAGGACACTTGTCATTCACCTTATCTATGCCCCTCATGAATTTATAAATCTTAATAGGCTCACCCCTCAACCTCCTTTTGCTCCAGTGAAAAAAGTCCCAGCCTTTGCAGTCTATTTTTACATCGTAAATCCTCCATTCAGTGCAACATCCTGGTAAATCTTTTCTGAACGCTCACCAGTTTAATACATGATATCCCCCCTTTGGCAGGGCGACCAGAGCAGCACTCCAGAAGAGGCCTCACCAATGGTCTGTATAACTCAACATGACATCCCAAACTCCGATAGTCAAAGGTCTGACCAATGACAGCAAGCGTGCTGATTTTACTGGTGAGCAGCTGAGTGAAGATTAATGACATATATTTGTAAAGACACAGATAATTCTTATTAAAAACTAAAGAACAGCAGATGCTGTAAATCAGAAACAAAAACAGAAGTTGCTGGAAGAGTTCAGCAGGTCTTCCAGCATCTGTGAAGAAAAAATCAGAGTTAACGTTTCAGGTCTGGTGACCCTTCTTCAGAATGCTGTGCTTGGTCCATATACCTTTCTTGTTTTAAGGAACATCTTCCGCATATAGCAGTGGACATAACCTACAAACACTTATATGAGAGCCACATTTGATGTTCCACAGAGATGGAATGCCTCTCCTTGACAATTCTTTAGTCCCTAATAATTCTTAGTTCCCAATTTCACCACGCTTACTCCAGTTGATCAAGTTACCCTCCCCTGTCCTGTTGTGGAGAATTCCTATCTCTGTCAGTACCTAGCCACGTTGCTCATTTTTCTCCAGCATTTTACTTTTCAGTAATAGGCTCCAGAAGTCAGCATTGCTCTCCTGCTGAATACAGCTTAAAGAAGATTGCACACTCCCACGTGAACACTCCACAGCCGACACAATCATTAGTGCTTGCCTGTGCTCACTAGAAAAATGGAAATACCAAGTGAAAATTTAAATCATTAATTAAATCCATTGATAGTTTAATTAGTTTAATTTAATTTAATTCCAGTTGTGTTAGTGCTTAGCTGTGCATCCTCTAGCAGTGCACTATTGGAAAGAATGAGGTTTTCTGACGAATTGACCTTAATATGATCGAGGATGCAGTGCATTGAATATCGGAGTTGGGTGATTGTGTTGCAGCTGTACAGGATGTTGGAGAGACAATCCAACTCTGTGGAACTTCGAATATGGCTCTCAAATGAGTCATTGCTGGCTATGTCTGTAGCTGTGCAGGAGATGTCGACTGCCTTAAAACAAGAAAGACAGACACTTTTTCTGTGGCTTTACAAATATATAATTAATGTTCACCCAGCTGGTCACCAGTATATTCAGCATGCTTGCTTTCATTGGTCAGGTCTTTGGGAATTTGAGATGTAATGTTGAGGCTGTACAGGCCATCAATGGGGCCTCTTCCGGAATACTGTATGCAGTTCTTGTCTCCCTGCTATAGGTGGGGCGTTGTGAAACTTGAAAAAGTTCAGAAAAGATTTACTAGGATGTTGCCAGGGTTGGAGGGTTTGAGCTATAGGGAGAGATTGAATGAGTTGAGGCTATTATGCCTGGAATGCGGATGCTGAGAGGTGACCTTTATTGAGGTTTATAACAGCATGAGGGGCATGGATAGGGTGAATAGCCAAGATCTTTTCCCTGGGTTGGGTGAGTCCCAAACTAGAGGGTGTCAACCGGGCGAAGCTACAAAACATGACTATGTGCATGTCTAGCAATAAAAGTAGTAACTTATAGACAGAGCAAAGTGATTCCATGACATTTTAATCAGACCTAGACTCAGAAGTTCTGCAATATCCAGTCATGAATGGTGGTGGACAAGTAAACAATTCACTGGAGAAGAAGTTGTACAGAGGTGACCAGCAGATCAGTGCAAAAGATAGGATTGAAGCATTTGGGATAACTTCAGCCAAAAGTGCCAAATAGATGATCTATCATTGCCTTGTTCAGAGGTTCCCAGCATCATGGCCAATTCAGCCAATTTGATTCTTTCCATGACATATCAAGACACAGTTAAAGGCACTGGATGCTATAAAGGCTAATAGCCCTGTCAATATTTTTGGAAGACATATGCTCCAAAACTAGCTAAGCCGTTAGCTAAGCTGATTCTATATAGCTACAGCTCCTCTAATCACTCACTTGTCACCCCAGACATTAATTTTGAGGGCATTCAAGGGCAACTTCACCCTTCCCTAAACCCTGATTTGAGATACAGGAGGTGAGAGGAATTTGTACTTAGATACATAATTTGTCAGATTATGGAAAAAAATGAAAGAGGGGCTAAATTCAGCCTGAATTGAAGTATGTTTAATCCACAGTGGTTGTTTACAATGCAGTCAGATGCTATTTCATGCCATCTGTCCTTTTCAATGATTTTAGTGTCTAGCCAACACTGATGGTGCTTTGATTGTATCGCTGCTGATATGTCCGATCAATGTGAAGAGTGGCTAGACCATTTAAAACTAGTCGGCATGACTCAGCACTTGCCTTTACCTTCATAAGGGAATGGTGAATTGGCTTGCAGTTAATCAGAAGGTGACTGTTTTCTAGGAAACATAAACGAGTGGCACCAGACAAGAGACATCTGTTTTCGGATACTGTATTGCAAATCTTGATGAAGGAGATAATAAGGCATGATGTCTTGTATCTTAAGACACATTCGGAAAGCACTGGTACAGGTATGAGTGGAAGTCATTACCAAGTAGGCCTAGATGCCATTAAACATTTTTAAAAATACTACTCCTATGTCAGTTTGAACAAATATTTTGGGAATTTACCTTGGTCATCTTTTTAAATAGATTAGTTTAGATTCCTGCCTGATACCTGAGATAATTAAAAGCAGTTTGAGAACTGGGAAGCAACTGTGTCAGTGGGAAACTGCTCTTCTTAATAAATCAATAACTATAAAGGTGCAGAAATGTCTACTTAAAACTCATATCCATCTTAGTTCTACGGTGTATAATTCAAGGCTTCTGCCAGCCTGAATGAAATAAACATGTTTTTGCCAAGAGCTTAAACTCAAAATGACTTCTATATTTTGATATTTGTTAAACATAAACTATTTGGTTTTGAATTGTCTATGCTAATATCTTGATTTGTAAACTGTATTAATACGGGAGACTCCCTATATTTCATAAAGAGGTCATTCGCAACAAATTTTCAATTTTTCAATTGAAGTGGTCTGCTGAGTGAGATTCACAGTACCTGGCCCATAAAGGCTTTGAGTGACTTTGCTCATGCAGTTTTATATTCTTCATTAATTATGTAGTCAGCCTGGAAAAGGGCTGTGTCCTGTGTGAAATGGGACTGCCAGTGATGCATGAAGAATATCAATGATTTTGCCATCTGGTGGTAAATACCACCATCATGCTTCTGCTTACACTCCCATATCATACTGACTCCACTGTGCCACTGCACACACCTCTCACTATGGTCTGTCGTTAGCTCATTGACTACAATTCTCACTATTGCATGCATCATGTCCACTCAATGGTTTTCATCCACCTGATCCTCTGCATCTGCATCTGCAGTTCCCATTATCTCTGAGCACTTCCATCCCCATTCTGTTTCCCACTCACTTATTGGAGACATTTCATCATCTGCCCTGCTTGTGCATCATCACTAATTGCTCCTTCATCTACTTCCATTAATCCTAATGATCCAAATAATGTGGTGAAGTCTCCATAGTACCCTGACTAACCTACCTGTAATCTTCAGACTGGTTACACTTGGCCTGCAATCCCCAGATTGTAAGGTAATGGATACTGGAACTCTGGTAGCACGGAACATTTTACTGACCATTGCTAAATTCCAGAACTAGAACTTGACTGATCATGTTGGTATCCCCTGACTGACTGTAGTCCCCCTCAGCCCACTAAGTACTGATGCTACCCTTTGACTATCACACATTGCCATTTGCTTGAAACAGAAGCAACATGTTTGCTGCATTAAACTGCTGGTACGTATTCTAGGTATGACGTTAATATAGCATTTGTCCGTAAAGTTCAGGTCCATCCCTTGACTATTCAAAGTCTGCAAGTCATAGGTGTTCTGAGCTCCATGTTAAAGTTTTGAAGGGCTTATGTGGTGTGTTAGTCTGATGATATGGCAAGGCTGGTGGCTTTTTGCTGCCAATTTGGTCTTAATGGGAACCTGTTGTGAGAAAGTATTTACATATTGGCTGGATTTGGTGACCTGCAATTGCCAGGTACCTGCTGTTGTTTACATGAGGGAATTTGGTGTCTTCTACTTTATCGTGGAAGGAGATGAGAATTGAAAGTCCACCATAAATAAAGCAAGTTGAGGCTTTAATAAGATGCAAATGTGTGGAGGTAATGAAGTCACTGCACAATGGCACAATTCTGAAGTCACCATTTAAGACTTGATGCAAAAGCTACAAGTTTTTATCGTCAATATTCTGATTGGTTTTTCATTCTGTTTGTCACCTTTCTTGCCATTGTTCATGCCATGCCTTGGTGAGAAATAATCCACCTCCATCTCATGCTTTGATCAGCATGAACAACTTGGTCTATTTATATGAATCTTTGTAATAGTTTGTACTTGGGAATGTAGTACTATTTGCATAACTGGAATATGTATATAAAATCATGTAACCACAGGGTGGTTAGGGAATAGGAAATTGACATTTGTCTTTTTCTGTATGACCCAAATGACAGAGGAAGTTAAGTTGGGGTGATACCAGTTGACTCTTACTTATAGCCAGTAGGAACAGTTAGTTTGGACTGTTTCTTAAAAGGAATCTGAGACTGTTGAAAATAGGAGAAAAGTTGAGAATTCAGAGCTTTCCTCAGCACAGACACACCAATGCTTCCATGGTGTAGTACTTCTGAAACTTATTTTAAGATCAATTCAGAGATACAAAAAGCAGATTTTCACCTGTGCCGTCAGAGAAAGAGGGAATCCAGACTCCTGGGGTATATGAAAATCCATAATGTCTTCGTTTCTTTACATTAAGTGTAGCTAACATCATGCTTAATAAATTCTACTTGATTCACTAATACTAGTCATTTTCTACCCAGTAGGTTGTGGCACATCGGGGATCCCATTGTTGGAAATTGAGAATTTGGAAGTTAAGAATTATCATTAAAGGGCTATTACACCTCGCAACCCCTAAAACCTACACAGTGCCACAAGACCTTCAAAGGCCTCAAACAAATGGTCAAGGTTAGTCAATGCATCTTCAAATGCTATTTCTTGCTGGTACATCACTAGTCTCAAATATTACTCAATTTATCACACCTCCATCACACACCCACGCATGATCATTATCAATCAGGACTCGAATCAACACAAGTATCTTCTACCTCAACCTCTCAGTTAGGACTGCAGTACACACCTTACAGGTTACACGCACGGCCAAAAATTCAACCATGACAGACATAACATTCTGGTCAAGGAAATATCACAATAGACAGTAACACGGAGATGGTGAGGCAAATGGGGAGTTTAATTTCAGTTTCTGATACCACGCCTAGACAGACAGCCTAGCCAGAAGATTGCTGTACGAATTCCTTCCTCCTTCCAGCTCCTTTTTCTCTCCTCAGCTACACTCAATATAGTTGATGAAAATAGATGACCTCTTATGAGGGATGATGGTGACGCATGCAGCAGATTTTCATAAATCCTGAAATCATTGCTATGACTACAGCAGGGGTCCCCTGAGCAGTTCAGCTTGCTGAAACATTGTTTTAGCAAAATGGATATGTTCTGTCTTATTTTGATTTTCATGTTGGGCTTATACATCTAGGTTACACACTGGAGTTATCAGCCACATTGATAGCAGACAGCAATCATGACTGTTTAGCTACCTGCCAGTTCACTGTCGTGACTTAAATATTAGGTTATGGGTTACAGCAGAATGAAGGTTACCAGGATATTGGGTACTGAGTTTCATGATTCCATGCCAATAATAGCAGTCCAGCTAGCTGCTGAGGCGGTGGAATGTCTTTTCGTTCTAATATAAGGTAGGGTTGAAGCAAACACAGAGAATGTTGCAAAAACTCAGCGGATTTGGCAGCATTTGTCAAGAGAAAACAGTTACTGTTTTGAGTGAGGTATGACTCTGCTTGTGTTCTTAAAAAAAGTCTTACTGGGCATGAAATGTTAATCCTGTTTCACTTTGCACAGATGTTGTCAAAACTGATGTGCTTCTCCAGCATTTCCTGTGTTTCTTTCAGATTTTCAGTATTTGCAGTTTTTTGCCTTTGTGAGTTGACACATGTTATTTATGAAGTAGTGAGTGTGCAGTCAGTAATGGTATGCATCATGGAACGTGTAATATAGTTAATAGAAGTAGGGCTCTTGAATTTCATATCATATTTTTGATAACATATTACTTTATGATTGATTATTTAATGTTACACTTTGAATTGCAGGCTACCAAGTTGGAATAATTACATCTTCCTGATAAAACGCAGCACTGCATTGAAGAAAAACCGGATAGCATTTCCTTGCTCCAGATTCTGAGGTTTGCTTCTTCACGGTATATTGAAAATAGATGTTGGGATAGTTATGATTTGATTATAGGAGTTGCCTAAAATAACTCAAAAATTGTAAGAAGACTGGAGAGGACTTAACTGAGCAACTGTTGAATTCAATAGTCTCATGGCATCTAACAGTATCATATGAAGAACCTTATTGTCTTTAATAATGATTAATTATGTTTATCTGTTTTCCAGACCTACTGACCAAAAGCTATGGAATATCTTTTCGACAACTACAGTTACTTTGAATACAATGACAATTTTGATTATACCGACATAGAATTCTTGTGTACAATGAATGATACCAGGAAATTTACACGGGTGTTTATTCCAGTTTTGTATTCAATCATCACTGCAGCAGGCATTATTGGCAATGGCCTGGTTGTGTTAACCTACTCTCTTTACAAGAAGGTGAAGTCTATGACTGACATGTACCTAATGAACTTGGCTATAGCTGATATATTGTTCGTAGTTACTTTACCATTCTGGGCTGCCAATGAAGTAAATGGGTGGATCTTCGAGGACATTGGATGTAAAGTTCTCAAGGGGCTGTATAGTGTCAACTTCTACAGTGGAATGTTGTTGCTAGCTGTTATCAGTATTGATCGATATATTGCTATTGTTCATGCAACTAAGTCCTTCAATTATAGAGGAAAGACACTGATATACAGTAAAATTATTTGTGTAGCTATCTGGCTATCAGGAATTGTTGTATCCTTGCCAACATTCATTTTTAGTGAAATGTACAAGTTTGAAACAACTGGAGAATATATATGTGATATCAGGTACCCTAAAAGCTATTCAAACATTGGTAAAATGATTGCTCCAACAATACAACTCACACTGGGGTTTTTCATACCTCTTTTAATCATGGTTTTCTGTTACTCTTTAATAATTAACACACTTCTCCAAGCTAGAAATTTCCAGAGGCATAAGGCATTTCGAGTTGTAATGGCAGTAGTAGTAACATTTATCTTTTGCCAAGTGCCATACAATGTCATTGTACTTTACGAAACTGTACATAAAACAGACAGATGTGACCTTCACAAACAAATGACCATTGTGCGTACAGTAGCACAATCTTTGGCCTTTTTACATTGTTGTCTGAACCCTGTTCTCTATGCATTTATTGGTGTTAAGTTCAGGTTTTATTTTACAAAAATAATTCGAGATATCTGGTGTTTAAGTAAAAAGTACATTACATTTCGTCACAGCCCTTCAAGGCGTACCAGTGAAACATTTGTGTCCAGGCGCACTTCAGATTTTGATATTGACAACCCATCATCTTTTACAGTATGATCTTCAGATTTCTACATGAACTTTGTAAATTCAAATTTCATGCCAAAATGCAATGTTAAAATGCTGTTTCACAATCTTTCCTGCTAATGTATTACGGCATAGTGTATGTATGAGAAATATAAGAGGACTCAAGGTCTACAATGCTCTTTCACACCACAGACTACTTCAATTTTCCCCATCTGTTTACTGAATCTCTTGTTAAAAGTGATCAAAGTTGTAACTCACAACAAAATTATGCTCTGTGAAATTTCTCATCCTGATACAAAGAAGCACAATATAATTTCAAAATTAAATTCCTATCCACCTATATTTCTAGTCGCACGTGGAAACCATTTCATCATAATCCTGACTTGTGCCTTGTTGACGGTGAAAGGGCTTCGCAGGGCTAAAAGCTAAGTATCTCACAAACTGATAGCCAGCCTTTGATTTGCGTTTATAGTCACTATTTATTTGGCTGGTCTAATTAGGTTTGTACCCTGGAATGCAAAATAGTGGAGGATTCAGTAATCACAAATACCATTGAATCTCAAGTGAAAATGTCAGATTCTCTCTTATTTGAATGTACCATATATATTATTTGTCAATTTACAACACAAACCTGAATAATGTCCAGGTCTTGCAGCACGTAATTTAATCATAGGCTATTCAAAACCTCAGTACTTATCAAAATTAATTGAACTGATCAGAATATAAAAACATAAGAGAAAGTTGTAAGTCTTAAAACCTCATGAGACAGTCTGCCATTCAGTTAGATTGGGGATGAACTTTCTCATCTACTCCACTTACCTGCCAGATCCCCATATCCTTTAATTTCTTTAGTTCCCCACAATGTTATTTATTTCAGTAAGATCACCTGACATTACTCAAATGTGTAGACCCATTCTACTCACTCTTTTGAAAAAGAGTAACGTTGGTATCCCAAGAGTGAATATAGAGAACCTGTGATGCAACCACTTCCTGCTCATATCTTCTGCGATATCTTCTGGACACTCAACTGTTTTCACACTAAGATTAAATAAAACTGCAGATTCTGGAAATCTGAAACAAAAACTGAAATAGTTGAAGAAACTCAGTAGGTCTGGCACTAGCTGTGAAGAGAAAACAGTTAACATTTCGAGTCCAATGACCTTTCAACTCTGATGAAGAATCACTGGACGTGAAACATTAACTCTGTTTTTTCTCTACAGATGCTGCCAGATTCACTGAGTTTCTCCAGTAATTGCTGTTTTGTGTCAGTTTTCACACATACAATGGTAACACCCAGTATCATTGATTCAAAACTGTTTGCTGGCATTAGGTACTGGATGAGCAGAAAGTTTGTTAATCAAATATTGATCAAATGAAACCATTGTCTTTGATCTCTCCTATGACCTCTGTTTCCTGCCTGCATACCTCTGCTGGTGAGTGTCTGAGGCTAAACCAGACTTTAAAATCACAGATTTCCATACAAGACAGAAAGAGGCCATTTGGCCTGTCAAGTCTGCACTGACCTTCCAAAGTGTATTCCACCCTATTCTGAATGTGGGAGGAAACCCATCAGATACAGGGGCACACAGTCCAGATAGACAGTCACTCGTGGCTGTCATCGGACCTGGGTCCCTTGCACTGTAAGGCAGTAGTACTAACCAAAGAGCCGCTATGCCGCCCACAATCTGTCATTTTCGGTTAGGAAGAGGGTTTTCAACCATATTGTGTCACTGATGCAACTAATTTTAGCCTTTGTAACATTTACCAGCTTCGCCCTTGTTGAAATCCTTATCTAGGTCCTTGTCACTTCCAGTTTTGTCCAAAGTAGTGCATTCAAGATTAGTTTATATTCTAGCTGCTGTAAATTTGGGATCATACACAAATCTATTGTTCATACTTCTAAGCTGCTCTGAATCTCATTAACTTTGTACTTGCTGTTATATGCTGCCTTCTAGTCATGCAACAACTTTGTTTTACAGTTTTCATCACTTATTTTCCTTAACCCCTTATAATCCTCTCCCTAACTTTGCAATATTCACTAACCTGAGAAGCCTCTGAGACATCTACAATTTGGCACGACTGATTTTAATTGCTACACTGTTACTGACTGTGCCTAGACATAAATTTTGAACTTCGATCCAAAAGCTTTTGGTCCATACATCCCTCTTATAAGACATTCTTTAAAACTTACCTTTTGTCTGAGCTTTTGGCGATCCACCCTCCTATCTCCTGATGTGACTTTGTGTCATACTTTTGTTTATTAATGCTTCTGTGAAACACTCCAGGATATTTAATCGTATTAAATTCACAGCATAAAATTCAAGTGATTACTGTTGTACTTCATTTTCCTCGTAATATAAACAGTTGTTTTCTGTCAATACTTTGTCTAACCATACCAATATAATCTTCTGTTCCTTTCTCACCAATGCACTTGTCTATTTTCCCCTAACTTGAATAATTGAAGGTTATGTGACTTGTCTCCAACTGTGAAGAGAAACATCAAATATTAGCGCTGGTAATCAGATTTACCACAGAATCAGTTACGTGTCGAATATTGAAAGTCAGTGTATATAACAACCTTCCTGTTGTGGAGTACATTGAGCCTGTTACTGCTCAGAATTAATCATCTTTATGGGTCTTGGGACTTCTTCTTTGCAAAAATTGCAGTACTTGTGCAACAATTACATTTTCAAAATTTTTGAGGTTGATCGTAAACTGTTATGCTGTACCAATTCATACATGTTCTGACTTACAAATGGAAATTAGATATTTCAAATGAGCTGATTAATAGATGTTCCTTTTTGCAACAAATCAGTACCTGCTAATATTAATGTGCATTTTACAATTTTTTAACAATTAGTTCTACAATTTAAAAAGATACACATCAAATTTATATTTTGTAGAATTGTTAACATGAAGATGCAGGTTAGTTTTTTTTAACATTGAATTCTAATACAGTGCTTAACATTATCACTGTCACAGAAACATTTTTTTTAGGATAATGCTCTGTTTTAATGTTGATAATTGAAAGCATTGTCTTCTTGATGCATTCAATTTGTATTGTTTTATTATGTTTGTAAATAGAAATATTTCATCGTGTCACTGATTGTGTTTACTTAAAATTAATTTTTAGTCAATTGTGTGTTTAAAAACCTAAATTGAGATAGAAATATATGTGCTGGTGAGTAATGATATGCTGCCATGATAAGAGTTCTGGAGAGTTTCACAAGGTGCCACTGCCTATTCAAGGAGTTGCATTAAATACCCAAATGATGACTCCCCTTTAAATGTTATGTAAGTTGAAACCTTCAATGCAATGAAAACAAAAGGTGTTGGACAAATTAAGCATCTGTAGAGAAAAAAAACAGTTAATGCTTTTAGTCCAGTCACCCTTTGTCAGAACTGAAAGTATGTGGGATATGCTGATAACAGGGTTGGAGGGGTGGTGGAATGAAAAAGGGGTACACGGAGACAGTGCCCAGCCAGAGAGAGAAAAGGGATAGACAAAGATTGCTGATGCTAAACTGAGACAAATGCTGGGTAGGGTGTTGTCAAATGTAAATGGTTGAAAATGAGTTGGCTGTACCAGGAGCAACCCATAACAAAATATATCTAGTGATGTGAGGGTAGGTAATGAACATGGAGCAGGGTTCTCACATTCTGAAATTGTTAAACTCGACATTGATTCCTGAAAGCCATAAGGTATCCAAGAGGAAGATGAGGTGTTTTTCCTACAGCTTACATTGAGATTCAAACAGAACTGTTGAGGAAGAGTCAGACATGAACCAGGCGAAAGTCAGAGCCGGCTAAAAATTGGAAGCAAAATTGATAGTTTTTACCAATTTCAGATGAGAGAGGGAAGCAGCACTAATTACATCACTGATGTACCGGAGAAAGAGTTATGGAGATAGACCCAAGTAGGACTGGAACAAGAACTGTTCCACATAACCCACAAAGAGACAAGCATAACTGGTACCTATGTCCAGACATCACTGAAGAAGTGAGAGGAATGAAGGCGAAACCTTCCCTGTCTTTGTTCTGATCTGTTCCAGAATCAGTAAAGTCTTTTCCTTCTATGCAGTGAAATTGTGCAGTAAAATAAACACAAAGAACTGCAGATGCTGGAAATCTGAAAGAAAAAGATCGCTGAGAAACAGAGGAGGTCTGGCAACATTGTTGAGGAAAAAGGTTTTTCATGGAGGACTGTTTTTTTTAAGGACCATTTACTTTGCTGACTTTAAGCTCAGCTACAGTCCTGTGGGGATTGCTAACTAGAAGACCAATAAACTTCTCACTGAGATGGTAAGAATGAGACAAAAAAAAGAATGTGATGAAATTAAATGGCCCCTATTTGCTTGCTTGGTGTTCAATTTAGCTAAGTATTGGCAGAAAGTGCAAGAGACAGGCTCAACAAGCTTTAGCTTTTCTTTTAAAGGTTTGTTACTGTATATTCAAATCAATCATTTAAAATAATGGGATAAAATTGTGAATATAGCATCCATGCTGCAGGAAAGAGTTTATGATAAGATTTATGATTTTGCTTTACTACCATGTTCTCAAATGAATAAAAGTCAGTGTATACTGTTTCTAGAAATAAATGCACAAAAGTATTCCTTACTTACTATTTATTACTGTTGTGCCAAGAACAATTGTATTGTTCAAACCTGATTTTAATAATGTTATGATGTGACTGGAGGACTGGGAGGAGCCAATTTGTCCTGTAGCTTAAGCAGTGGTCCGACAAGTGAGTGATGAGAGTCAAAAAGAGGAAGCTTTTTCTATTCCACAGCAATCTTGTAGAATTCGTCAGTGATAGCACTTATCATTTTTGCAGGAGACCTCCCATCGTATCTGCTTTATGACAGCTAGTAGTGGGGAATGAGATATGCAAATTTAGACCTGGTAGGAACAGGTCTATACTTAGAGGAGTTGCCAGATAGGTACCCTTTTGGAAATAGTCCTGAGACACCTTTGGGGCAGATAAGTTGCCCTTTTAGGATTGTTAAAGGTAGACATGACTTTGCACGCAAAGTGCTTAAACTCATTGGAATTAACAAGCTCATTAAAACTGTCAACAAGTAGCAAAAAAGACCTTCCAACAGAGTTGTCAAAAGGAACGATCAATAGAGCCATCAAAATGAGATTTCAATTCTCAAGACATTTTTACTCTTTCTGTTTAAATATTTAGGAACAAAAATCTACAGTTTTTTTAAAAAGATGCTGGCTATTTCACTGGGTCTGTGACACTAGCCTGAGGGTTTTCATTACTTGATGAGTGCTTCATGACTGACTTTACAACCCTCCATTATTATGGTGTGGTTTCTATCAATTCAGTTAGATTGATGGTTCCACTTGGTTATAGACTCTGAAATTGAACCTTCAATCCCAAAGGTGTTTCACAAGGGATTACATTACGTTAAATGTAGTGAAGGAGTGTTTAGTGAATTTTGGTACTTGGTAATCAACAGGAGGTTTTCTTGCCCATGTTTAACCTGAAGCTATGAGACTTCATGGAGTCCAGAATCAATTTTGAAGACTCCTGGGTCAACTCCTCACCAAGTGTGTACCGCTGTGCTGCCTTTTGTTCTGGCTCTGTCCTGCCATTAGGACAGGACATATCCAGGGATTGATAGTGTTGGTGGTGTTGAGGACTTTGTAGGATATGATTCTGTAATGTCAGGCTGCTGATCAACCAGACTGAACCAGCTCTCCAAATTTTGGCACTAGCCCCCAGATAATAAGAGGGAGGACTTTGCAGGGTTGACTGGGTTTTTTCTGCTGTTGCCTTTTCCAGTGCCTAAGTCTATGCCATGTGGTCCATCTGGTTTCATTACATTGTTGAGACTTTGTAGTAATACTGCCTACATGTGACTCCAGACCCATAATAATGTGGTTTACTCTTAACTTCCACCTGAACAATTAGGAATGGGTGATAAATGCTGCCTAGCCAGCGATGTCCCTTATCCCATGAATGGATAAAGAAAAATTGATACAATTGCTAAGCCATTTCAGATGCCAGTAAAGAGTCAACCACAATGCTGTGGCTCTGGAGTGAGACCAAGTAAGATTGGTACATTTCTTTCCCTGAAGGAAATTGGTGAGACAGATGGGTTTTTCCAACAATCAACAATGATTTCACGGTCATCAATAGATTCTTAATCATTGACAATCAGATGGGTTGTTCTAGTAGCCTATGTGATGACAAGTCTATATGTGTGTGTGGGTTGGGGTAAGGACTTGGGAGAAGATAGTCTGGCCCTAAAATTAATAAACTTGATATTGAGTCCCAAAGGCTGCAGGAAATTAGATACCATTCCTCAGCTTTCACTGTGCTTCACTAGAATAGTGCAGCAAACCCAACATAGATATTTTGGCCAGAGAACATGGTGGTATGTTGAAGTGCCAGATAACAGGAAGCTCAGGTGTTCTGAAAGCAGACTCCCAGTCTGTATTTCATCTCTCCAGTGTAGAGTAGATGACATTGTGAGCAGCAAACATAGTAGACTACATTGTGTGAAGTGCATGCAAAATACTGCTTCACCTGGAAGGTGAATCTGAAGCTTTGGAGGAGGGATAAAGTGAATGTGCAGGTGTTACGCCTTCTGAGATTGCATTAGAATGTGGCATAGAGGTATGGGAAGGAGTTGGGAGGAGGAGTGGACCGCTGCCTCCTGAAGCGAATGGTCCCTGTGGAAGGCTGACAAAGGAAGGGAGGGAAGTAACTATCTAGTGGTGGTATCCTGCGGGAGGTGGCTGAAATGGTAGCTAGTCTCCTTTGGATGTAGATGCTGATGGGGTGTTAAGTAAGGACCCTAAGGCTGTTGTTGGAGGGAAGTAAAGGGTTGGGGGCTGAAGTGCAGGAGATGGCACGGAGCGGGGACATGGAAGTTTAAGGGACAAGGTTGGAGAAGCATGGATTGGCATTAATTTTTTTAATTCATTGGATGAGGATGTTGCTCACTGGGCCAATTTATTGCTCATCCCTAATTGCCCAGGGGGCAGTTAAGAGTCAACCACATTGTTATGGGTCTGGAGTCACATGTAGGCCAAACTAGATAAGGATGGTTGTTTCCTTTCCCAAAGCACATTAGTGAAATAGATAGGTTTCCCAACAATCGATAATGGTTTCATGGGCATTACTGGGTTCTTATTTCCAGATTTTTACTGAATTCAAATTCCACCATTCAACCCATCTGTCTCACCAATTTCCTTCAGGGAAGGAAATGTACCAATCTTACTTGGTCACAACAGCCTTAGGGTCCTTACTTAACACCCCATCAGCATCCACATCCAAAGGAGCACTAGCTACCATTTCAGCCACCTCCTGCAGGATACCACCACTAGATAGTTACTTCCCTCCCTTCCTTTGTCAGCCTTCCACAGGGACCATTCGCTTTTGTTTTGATGGGTTTTGAACCCAGATCCCCAATACATTATCTGGGTCTCTGGGTTAACAGTCCAGCAGTAATATCAGTAGACCAGCACCTCCCCTAATGGAGCATGAGGAGTGTGTTGGAGGATGATTGCTATGGAGATGAGAACTTTTTTGTTTCATTGTGTTTTCATAAGCCTTTGACAGAATGCAGCCTGCCTCTGCACTGGGTCACCATTACATTGTAGTGGCTACCCTGAAATCAGTTCCAATTTGCATCACCCTCTAGATATTTTCTTAGATAGCATTACAAATGTTTTCATAAGGGTCTTCATATTTCCCATAATCTTGAATGTATCTGCTATTGCACAATATTGAGTTAAATGACAGAAAAACTCCAAGGTTGTAACAAGTCTTCCTTGCCAGATGTTACTGGGCAAGACTTCTTTCTTTGATAGTCTGACCGGATATATATTCCTACCAAATCATGTTTTGAGCAAAGGGAGACAAGCGAACAGCACAGCAGAGTGGGGAAAAAAAAAATACATCCTTGATGTTTAAAAATAATAGCCACTACTTACTTTCTCAAATGGTTTTGAAAAGAAATGTTGAGTGAAATTTTAACTGTTGTACGTTGTTACCTCAGATGGAATTGGAAGTAGGCATCACTGCCTTACCTTTTGCAGGTACTTAAGTGAGAACAAATAAAACACAAGTATTGGCAGCATGTATGAGAAACACTTGTAATTAAGATCAAATATAAGTGAGAAAAACAATTATGGCTCTCATACCCAAGCCTCAGTTGATGATTTGTTACTTCTCCATAGAGAGAGGTGGTGGCATTGTTATGACATTGTTAGAACTCCAGAATCTCAACTAATTTCTTGTGATAATAAAATGTGAGGCTGGATGAACACAGCAGGCCAAGCAGCATCTCAGGAGCACAAAAGCTGACGTTTCGGGCCTAGACCCTTCATCAGAGAGGGGGATGGGGTGAGGGTTCTGGAATAAATAAGGAGAGAGGGGGAGGCGGACCGAAGATGGAGAGTAAAGAAGATAGGTGGAGAGAGTATAGGTGGGGAAGTAGGGAGGGGATAGGTCAGTCCAGGGAAGATGGACAGGTCAAGGAGGTGGGATGAGGTTAGTAGGTAGATGGGGGTGCGGCTTGGGGTGGGAGGAAGGGATGGGTGAGAGGAAGAACAGGTTAGGGAGGCAGAGACAGGTTGGACTGGTTTTGGGATGCAGTGGGTGGAGGGGAAGAGCTGGGCTGGTTGTGTGGTGCAGTGGGGGGAGGGGACGAACTGGGCTGGTTTAGGGATGCGGTGGGGGAAGGGGAGATTTTGAAACTGGTGAAGTCCGCATTGATACCATTAGGCTGCAGGGTTCCCAGGCGGAATATGAGTTGCTGTTCCTGCAACCTTCGGGCGGCATCATTGTGGCACTGCAGGAGGCCCATGATGGACATGACATCTAAAGAATGGGAGGGGGAGTGGAAATGGTTCGCGACTGGGAGGTGCAGTTGTTTGTTGCGAACTGAGCGGAGGCGTTCTGCAAAGCGGTCTCCAAGCCTCCGCTTGGTTTCCCCAATGTAGAGGAAGCCACACCGGGTACAGTGGATGCAGTATACCACATTGGCAGATGTGCAGGTGAACCTCTGCTTAATGTGGAGTGTCATCTTGGGGCCTGGGATAGGGGTGAGGGAGGAGGTGTGGGGGCAAGTGTAGCATTTCCTGCGGTTGCAGGGGAAGGTGCCGGGTGTGGTGGGGTTGGAGGGCAGTGTGGAGCGAACAAGGGAGTCACGGAGAGAGTGGTCTCTCCGGAAAGCAGACAGGGGTGGGGATGGAAAAATGTCTTGGGTGGTGGGGTCGGATTGTAGATGGCGGAAGTGTCGGAGGATGATGCGTTGTATCCGGAAGCTGGTGGGGTGGTGTGTGAGAACGAGGGGGATCGTTAGATAGAATACACCTCCTCCCACCCACCCTCCTGCAAAAATTCCATCTCCTATTCCCAATTCCTCCGCCTCCGCCGCATCTGCTCCCACGACAAGACATTCCACTCCCGCACATCCCAGATGTCCAAGTTCTTCAAGGACCACAACTTTCCCCCCACAGCGATCGAGAACGCCCTTGACCGCGTCTCCCGTATTTCCCGCAACACATCCCTCACACCCCGCCTCCGCCACAACCGCCCAAAGAGGATCCCCCTCGTTCTCTCACACCACCCCACCAACCTCCGGACTTTAGATGACATGTCCATCATGGGCCTCCTGCAGTGCCACAATGATGCCACCCGAAGGTTGCAGGAACAGCAACTCATATTCTGCCTGGGAACCCTGCAGCCATATGGTATCAATGTGGACTTCACCAGTTTCAAATCTCCCCTTGCCCAACTGCATCCCTAAACCAGCCCAGTTCGTCCCCTCCCCCCACTGCACCACACAACCAGCCCAGCTCTTCCCCTCCACCCACTGCATCCCAAAACCAGTCCAACCTGTCTCTGCCTCCCTAACCTGTTCTTTCTCTCACCCATCCCTTCCTCCCACCCCAAGTCGCACCCCCATCTACCTACTAACCTCATCCCACCTCCTTGACCTGTCTGTCTTCCCTGGACTGATCTATCCCCTCCCTACCTCCCCACCTATACTCTCTCCACCTATCTTCTTTTCCCTCCATCTTCGGTCCGCCTCCCTCTCTCTCCCTATTTATTCCAGAACCCTCACCCCATCCCCTTCTCTGATGAAGGGTCTAGGCCCAAAACGTCAGCTTTTGTGCTCTTGAGATGCTGCTTGGCCTGCTGTGTTCATCCAGCCTCACATTTTATTATCTTGGATTCTCCAGCATCTGCAGTTCCCATTATCTCTGATACTTTGTAATTACCTGCTCACTAACAAGCACATTGGGTTCCACAAGGGCCACTCAGCTTCTGACCTCATTAGAGCCTGGATTCAAACATGGGACAAAAAAAATCTCATTTTGAGGTGACATGACAGTGACTGTCCTTGATATCATGGCCACAGCATCAAGGAGCCCCCAAAAAGAACTGAAGTCAAATGAGAATTTAGGGGAAAAGCACTCCACTTGTTTGAGTCACAGTATAAAGTAAAGTGGCTGTGGTTCTTGAAGGTCAATAATCTCAGTTCCAGGACATTCCTACCCAAGTTGCTCAGGGCAACTATTTTCAATGAACCTGTTGAGACGTGGCACATGCCTGGGGCAAGTGAGATGTAAACTCAGATGTTTTAGCCCATAAGCAGGAACACTACCACTGTACCACAAGAACCATACAATTGCTCAAGGTAATAGGAACTGCAGATGCTAGAGAATCCAAGATAACAAGGTGTAGAGCTGGATGAACACAGCAGGCCAAGTCTTTTCTTTCTTAGTTGGGATTGGAGCAGAGGGCTGCACGTTCTGTGGGGGAAGAGGTTGGAGGGGGTGAGAGGGGTGGATTCTTTTCTTTCTTAGTTGGGAGGGAGCGGAGGGCTGCACATTCTGCAGGGGAAAGGTTGGAGTGGGTGAGATGGGTGGATTTTCTTCCCTAAAGTGCTACACCTGCCCCCACACCTCCTCTCTCACCACAATTCCAGGCCCCAAGAGGACTTTCCACATCAAGCAGATGTTCACCTGCACATCTGCTAATGTGGTGTACTGCATCTGCTGTACCCACGTTGTGGCCTCCTCTACATTGGGGAAACCAAGCAGAGGCTTGGGGACGGCTTTGCAGAACACCTACGCTTGGTTCGCAATAAACAACTGCACCTCCCAGTTGCGAACCATTTCAACTCCCCCTCCCACTCCTCAGACGACATGTCCATCCTGGTCCTCCTACAGTGCCACAACAACACCACCTGAAGTTGCAGGAACAGCAACTCATATTTTGCATAGGAACCCTGCAGCCCAATGGTATCAATGTGGATTTCACAATTTCAAAATTTCCCCTCCCCCTACTGCATCCCAAAACCAGCCCAGCTTTCCCCGCCTCCCTAACCTGTTCTTCCTCTCACCTATACCCTCCTCCAACCCACAAGCCGCACCCCATTTCCTACCTACAAACCTCATCCCACCCCCTTTACCTGTCTGTCCACGCCGGACTGACTTATCCCCTCCCTACCTCCCCACCTACACTCACTTTTACAGGTGCCATTCCCGACTCTTTGACTTGTCTGTCTCCTCTTCATCTATCTTGTCCTCTATCCATCTTCGATCCACCTCTCCTTCTCTCCCTATTTATTTCAGAATCCCCTTACCCTCCCCCATTTCTGATGAAGGGTCTAGGCCCAAAATGTCAGCTTTCCTGCTCCTAAGATGCTGCTTGACCTGCTGTGTTCATCCAGCTCTACACCTTGTTATCTCAATTGCTGAAGGTGGTTATTATTAAGTAAAATGTTTAAAGATGTTACTATACACTTCTGGAGCAGGTGGGACTTGGCCTCTTGACCCGGAGGTAGGGACATTAGCACTGCACCTCAAGTGCCCAACTGAATATTTAGGAATTTTAATCAACCTGTTCAGCAATGTTATTACACACCTTTGGAGCAGGTGAGAATTGAACCTGGGCCTTCTGGGAATATTTGTTGATGACTGTAGAATATTTAGCACCAGGTCTGTTGCAGGTGGTGAGGGCATGAACAAGAGGGAAAAGCCTATCTGACTTCATCATCATAAATCTACCTGTTGCATAGATATCTGGCATTACGGTATGATATGAGTGAATCACCACACATTACCGGTGAAGACAAAGTCCACCTTCACACAGCGGATATTCTTCATTGTGTTGTGTGACAGAACCATTCTGCTAAATGGGATGGATTTTGAACTAGCGATGCAAAACTGTATTTATCACGTGGTTTGGATGATCATCAGCTCTAGAACTATATTTGAATACAATCTGGTGTTCTACCAGAAATTAAACCAAATCAGCCTTACTATCACTGGATTTGTAACATGGTGAAATTAAAATATTCAATGTCCTTAAAATTTGCCCAGTTGTTTCAAACCAGGCTCGGCAAACACAGATCTTGGACACCAAGTTTATAACTGAAATAAAAATTAACAATTTATTAATACTGAAACTTTAGCAGGACAAAGCCACACAACAAGGTAATCTGAATAATATTTATGATTTAAACCCAGTCTTGATTGATCATAACCTCACCAGCACAGACAGTCTGGCAGAAACAGTTAAGGGATAAACTGAAAGAGAAATAAAAGAAATGTAACTTACCAGTTCAATTAAACAGTTTCAAATGATGGATTCTAAGCCTTTATGTAATCTTTGGATAATGGATTGTTTACAGGCACAACTGTATATCTAAGTTCTAAGTCACTGGTGAATGCAAACAAGCTCAGTAGATTTCCACAATTTTTTTTTAATTTTTCAGACTGAGATTCTTTTTTTCAGAACCTTCAGCAATTCTTTAACAGTACAGAGAACTAGAGAGAGTTTAAAAACACATCACCCAGTCCTAAGTATTTTTCAAATCACGTTGCACCTGCAAAACCCAGTCAGAGCAGGTTTACTTCCTCCTTTTCTTTTTTAAAAATCAGTATTCTGTGGTTGGTTGGTTCACATTGGTCCTCCCTTAATTGACCACTTCAACATCCAACTAGCAGCCAGCCATGGGCATTGCAACACCGTCAAATTGTACAGTGGTCCTTATTTTAGTAATTATGTTACATTATATCCTGGGTCAGTTACCAATAGCAAACATCTGTTCTTCTTTTGAATAGCTGTGTGTTTTAAAAAAAGTTCAACCAACTCTAACCTCAACTCACAGCTCTAATCCAAAACAGAATGAGAAAATTAACAGAATACGATTGAGGATTTCTACACTTACAGTCTGTCGCATCCCCGCTATACCATTATATCAAGACAGGGGACCAAACATGATCCACTGAAGAGTGCAGGAGGGCATACCAGAAATAGCAGCAGGCTCACCTAAAAATAAGGTGCCAACCTAAAATCAAAATTAAGAACTACTTGCATATCAAACAACAGAAGCAACAAGTTGTGGAAGAGTTAATGATTCCTCAAAAATCAGGTCAGATCTAAGCTCTGCAATTGTAAATGGTGGTGAAGAAGTAAACAATTAACAGGAGGAGGAGTATGCCCATTTTCAATGATAGGGGAGTCCAGTATTTCAGACTTTGCTGAAGCATTTGGAATCATCCAGTCAGAATTACCAAGTGGGTGATCCACTTTAGCCTCCACCTCAGATCCTGAGCATCAAAGATGCCAATCTTCAGTCAATCTGATCCACTCCACATGATATGAAGAAACAGCTAAAGGCACTGGATAGTGCATAGGCTATGGGCTGTGATGACACTCTGCCAATAGTTGCATCTAACAGACAATGTGATGGAAGTGATTGAAAGTACCACTAAGCAGGAAATGCCTGCAATAGCCTACTCATTAGTGCACAATTTGGGTTCTGCCATGGCCACTCAGCTTCTGACATAATTACACCTTTGTCCAAATATGGGCAATAGAGTTGAATTCCAGAGGCGAGGTGAAAGAGACTGCCTTGACATCAAGGCAGCATTTAACCAAATATGGCATCAAAGAGCCCCAGAAAGCCAAGCATCAATGAGAATCAAGGGTATAGCTCTCTGCTGGTTGTAGTCATACCTGGCACAAAGAAAAATGACTCACGAGTTGGAGGCTAATTGTTTCAGTCCTAAAGCATCTCTGCAAGAGTTCCTCAGAGTAGGCCCTACCATCTTCAGCTGCTTCATCAGTGACCTTCCCTCCAATATACTGTCAGAAGTGCTATTTGCTAATGACTGCAAAATGGTCATCACCTATTATCATCAAGCAGTCCGTGACCATTTTCAGCAGGACCTGGATATTATTCAGGCATGGATTGATGTGGCAAGTAACATTCATGCCAGACATTAACCATCTCCAACAAGAGAGAATCTAATCACATTCATTCGTCACGTGACGGCATTATTATCGCTGAATCGTCCACTATCAATATCCTGAATGCTACAATTGACCAGAAACTGACTGGATTAACCATATGAATACCATGACTATATGAGCAGGTCAGAGGCTCAGAATTATACAGTGAGGATCTCACCTCCTGGCTTTCCAAAGACCTGTGCACCACTTACAGGGCACAAGTCAGGAATATGTTGGAGTACTCCACAGGTCTACATGAGTACCACTTCAGCAATACACCATAAGCTGAGTACTATTCATGAGAAAGCAGCCCACAAGAATTCATGGGTTAAACCAAAAACCTTTCACTACTCAAGAGTCAAACAAAGGAAACAGTTAATTTTATTTTAGGTAACCATTTATATTCCAAAACTCAAAATTAACAGAGGTTGAAAACAGATTAGTAGGCAAATTGTGGTTTATTATAAACCATAAAGTACATAGTAAATGACTGATACAATTCAGACTGTCCTGGCGAGTTGGCCCAAAAGTTCATTCAGCCCATACTTTTATGAAGTATAAAAGTACTTCAAAACCTTGTCTTCCTTTCAAAAACCTTCAGCACTTTCTTCTGGGTTTTGTGTAAACCTCTGCTGACAGCAGCACACTACTAACCTAAGTTCCTTAGGCAGGGTCTTCAGTAGAAATGGCACATCTGCAGAACATCATTAACTCTGCTAATGATAGTCCAGATGGTGTAAATAAATCAATATTATCTTCAAGTGACGGCAGCAATTGTGTATTTGCCTTTTTGGTCTAACCTATACCTTTTTGGCCTGTCTGTACAGCGTCGCTGGAATCATTATCAACAACATAATTCTATGACTCTGTGCCATTTATACCCTTGCCATGGGTTTCAGTGTCTTTTCAGTTTTGGTCTCCAATCTGTTTCAATCTTGGTTCCATAGGAAACTGGAAGGGTCAGTTTCCTTTTTCAGTTTCTGATTCTTTTTCAAAGAAGAAATACTTTGATGTATTTTATCATTGAGATTCCTTAAAACCTATTCCTTTGGTCAAGAAAATCTCATTTAGTGGCCCAACGTCTCATTTTGTTTAATTACTCTGGAATTTGTTCAACCTACTTTTTGATAAATAGCTGCCACTACTTTATGAATTCTTGGCCAAATTGCGGGGAAAGTTCATCATAGAATCCCCACAGTTTGGAATCAAGCCACAATGACCCTCTGAAGTGCATCCCACCCAGAACCACCACTACCACGCCCTCCCCATACCTTTAATCCCATATTTCCCAAGGTGCATCCACTTAGCCTGCATCTCCCTGGACACTGTGGACAATTTATCATAGCCAATCCACCTAATCTGCATATTTTTGGACTGTGGAGGAAACCCATGCAGACATGGGAAGAATATACAAATTCCACATAAGCAGTCACCCAAGGGTTGAATCAAACCCGGGTCCCTGGCGCTATGAGGCAACATTGCTACCCACTGAGCCAGCTTGCTGCTCGTTAATGGACTCAGCCCTTTAGGCAATTAAAGCAGAAATGGCAGGGGAGTGGCATGTTTGATTTATATCTTCACTACCTTCTAATAATTTGATTATTTAGAGTTTTCAATACTTAAGTGATTATTTAAACATGATTAATTGTCATGAAGTGGATAAAATCTTTGTTGTTCAATGAATGGTTCTGATCGATTGACAGTTTTCATGAGAAAGTAAGAGGACAATGTATTTCAAGGGAATGCTAAATGGCTGTTTTTGCTTTGATGCCTGACTCAGAACTATATTTTATCCACAGCTCATGAATCTTCTGAGCTAACACCTATGTGCTGAATAAGCCCAGTTTGATCACAATTACAGTAGATTTCGGATTTGAAGTTCCAACACCCAAAAAGCCCCAACCTTGCAAGGTTGAATGTTCTGTATGCTAGCCGCTGCATACAATCTTAGTCATAAAAGTTAGATTTTCACAAACTACAAAATTTCAGAATTTTGCTCTCTTTTAGACCCAGAACCATGACATAAAACTTGGACCAGGTTGTTGTACTTAACAGAATTGCTATTTATTAGAAATAAATAGACTCTAGCTACAGGTAAACAAATGTGAACTGTCAGCATATAATTCTACCCTAACCTTAGCCCTTTATAAGCTCTCTTTTACATACTTATATACACACAAACACACACACACACACACACACACACACACACACAGGAAAATAATAACATGGGTGTTACAGACAGAACCAAAGATTGAGAAGATAGTCAGTGGTTCCTTAGATGATTCTTACGACTTTTGTACTGGTCAGAATGCTGGTTCTTGGTCATCCTTCTCTAATGTCTCCATTTGTTTGCAAGAGTGGTTGGTTCACTTATGAAAGGTCTCATATTCAGCAACTGCTGAAGGTAAGATTTTCTTCTGCATAAAAGTGGCTTTTACCATAAAGAACAGAGAGAGGTCATGAGCTGCTCATAGTCTGATGGCTTCTCTGTATCTTGTCACAGTGCCAAGCTGTTCAGCTAACAGAACTGATCAGATAGTTGCTAGCAAGCAGAAGGCCTTCTTCAGCAAAAACAAACAGTTTGTAAACCAATCAGCCACTTGTTGCCAACCAAAGCTCTATCCGTACACAACCCCTCAGTTTCAGTTCATCTGCAATCACACTTTAACCACAGCTCAAATGAGCACCTATGTAAACGATGCTTTCAATGAATGTCAGGTTAGTACTTTCAAAACATGGCGCAATCAGTGGTTCCGAAACTGTTCTTTTCTCATTTCAATCAATAGCCAAAAATACAGAAATTTAAAAAGATATGGTCTTTACTTACTATCGTTTTCAGTATATCATTGCATGCAATCACCATTGTTTATCAACTGAATTGAGTCCAGAGAGCTGCATTGCAAATGGCTGCAGCCTGGATATATCGATCAGGTTTGACGATTCTTCCACATTAAAATTGTAGAATCCGTACAGTTCAGAAGCAGGCCACTCAGCCCATCGAATCCACACCACCCATCCAAAGAGCATCTGACCCAGACTCACCACCTACCCGATCCCTGCATTTCCCATCCAAGATATTATGGGCAATTTAGCATACCCTATCCACCTAACCTGCATATCTTTGGATATTGAAACACTCTAAAAAGGGCCACAGCTGAATCTTGAATATTCGCATTTCATTGCAGGAAATAATTCTTCAACTGTTGAGGCCCTTCCAGTTTGGTCTGAATTATATCAGAGAGAGATTATAGTTGGAAGTTGCCCAAACAGCATTACTATAAGCAAGGACACAAATCTGCTAGTGATAAAACAAAGGTTGTTGGGAGAGAAAAAAAATCAAAGATAACAAGAATTATTTTATTTCACAATTTATTATGCTTATCCCCTTCCCCATCGCCTCTCCCATTACCGCCTTCCCCCGCGCTCTCCATCCCTCCACCATGATCCCTTTCCCTTCCCCCTTCCCCTTACCACCTCCACCGTTCCCTCCCGCCGTTATCCCATTTCCATTTGTACCCCTCCATTTTCCCCACCGCTCACTCTCACCCCTCCCCCATTTTCACGTCCGTCTCTGCCTCGATCGTTGCTCAAGCCAACGGATGGACGTTGTGATTTAATCGGCGTCCCCGGTCTCCTAGCGACCGTTTCGAATGTTTGGAGTGGATCGCTCGCGAGCGGCAGCTGAAGAAGACTGGAGGAGAAGTGAGTGAAGGAATTGAGGGAGTGTGGGGAAAATTAGGGGCAAATGAGTGAGTGGGATGGAGTTTGAGTGAGTTGGGGCTGAGGGTGTGGGGTCAAGTGGGTTGGGTGAGGGATTGAGAGGGTAGAGTGGGTGTTGGGCACTGGGCGAGTGTTGGAAATTGGGTGCTGAGAAGTGAGAGTGGGGGCACGCTGAAGGAATGGAGTGAGGTATTAACAAAATGAGGGAATGGTGAGATTAGAGCTGAGTATTTCGTGAGCTGTGGGCACGGAAGTGGATGGTGGCTGAAAGAGTGGGGTTGGTTGACCGAAAGGGGAGATGGTGACCGGAAAGGAGAGGGCGCTGGGAAAGGAGATGGGTCTGAGGATACGGAGAAGGAGCGGCAGCAGAGGAAGGGATAGAGTTTGTGGGCTGAGGAGGAGACGAGGGAATTAGGAGGACAGTAGTTCTCGGTTCTGTTGGTATAAGTTACTCTGCAATGTTTCTAAATCATACACCAATAAAGCTACTCCAGATTTTCAATTCAAAATCAGATGGTACAACATGAACTTTCCTTCATTCAAATGTCATTATCCGAGAGTAAGGGAAAGATCAGGAAAATTCATGACTTTCATGAAATTCGAAAATGTAATACTTATCCCTTGTTATGTCAAGATCCCTTTGTTTTGCTGACAGTTTTCATGTTTTGTCTACCACTAGGTGGACTCAGGTTTGAAAGATCTGCATTCCCAATTGCTGGTGTGAACTTGATTGGAGGTGTAAATAACAATATTTAAATGTGTCACTCCTACCCACCATCCTACCACCAAATAAATCTGCACTTAGAATGGGGAAAACACTGAATTGACAACTTTCTCATTAAGTTCTTTTTTCCTGCAGAAGCCAAATGCTACTAAAATAAAATATCAGTTTGGTCCAATCAGGAAGTCAGAAAATTGCTATCGTTGAACAAAAATTAAAACAATACCCACTTAGACCCAGAGATAATGAGACGTAGAGCTGGATGAACACAGCAGGCCAAGCAGCATCAGACAAGCAGGAAAGCTGACATTTTGGGTCTAGACCCTTCTTCAGAAATCCTCCTCCTTCCTCACTTAGAACCAGTTAATTATTTAACTGCAGAATGGATTTTAAAGCTGCGATTAGAGACACTTAGCCATCAATACTCTAGAAAAAGAAATTGTTTCATTTCTTAGGTTGATTTTCATTGGTCAGCCATTTTCATTATTTAGTTAGGAGGCACCACCTTTTTAAAAAAAAACTTGTATAAATTAAAAGAACTATTTTGCACTTTAACTTACCTGGATGAAATCTGATGGAATATTCAATCTTTAATAGCTTAAATTTTCTGCAATTACATTGCTAGTCCGTAAGAACCATAATTATTCAGTAATACATGAACGAATAAGCCAAGAATAATATACTAATAAAACAAAACTATCTACTTTCTAGTGGAAACATTGCCATAGTGTAGTTTTAAAATGTTAATTGTTGGCTAAGTAAGTGATTGAAATGCTAATTTTAGTTATCTCAAAGATTTGAATAGACAGAACTTACAGAAGTTGTTAGCCATGGCCAGGGAACTTTAAAAAATGTAGAATAAGACATCTTCACAAACTTCCTGACAAAAGTAGGTTTTTTTGTGGCAACAGTTTGTTACAAGCAATCCAACATGTTCCAAAGAAAAAGCTTATTTCCCAGATGATCCTCACAGGTACCTCAAGTGTTTGCAGGTGTGGAAACCAAATGTAATGGAACTTCTTTCATCACTTTCAAAAGAACTGGGAGAATTAAAATCGTGATTACAATGATGATGTGTTAGCAAAACAATTTGCAGTCGTGCATTATTCTGCAAACGCCATTATGCCAAGCAAAGACAATTTTGCAATATGAGTCAAATTCTCTGAACCCACAACAAAACTTGTAAAATAATCCCACCCCAATACAAACTTTGTTCAGCAGCAATCAAAGACAAGCTTTACAAACCAGGCCGGTGCAGTTTGACACATTCCATAGTGAATGTAACCAACAACCCATAACTTACAGGAAGTTAGATAGGTAAATATTACTGACAAAGTTTCGCTCAAACGTTTTCAGTACAGCTATACATTTTGAAAAAAACTCCACAGAGGCCAGTATCCCATCACTAAGCCACCCTTTATTTACATCTGTGTTGTGTTTGACACTGGTGCAGCTTCCTCAGAACCAGCTCTCAGAGTGAACGGAACCTCTGACGTTCCGGTTTACATCTGTCAGCCAGGTGTCCCTGAGTGGATCATGTAAACAGCTCCAAATAGGGAATTTATATCCTGTAATGTCAACATGGCTGACCTTGTCAAAATCACTACATTCGTTCCCCTCTAAATCCGGAGACATAAGTCTGTTATTTCTCTTGTAGCCTCTCCTGGGAAGTTATTGCAATGGGTTTGGTATCTCTGACTCAGCCGGGCAGTGTATACCAGACCATAGCCTGCCTCTTGCTCCTGGGATGTCTTGGAAGAAATTTATCCTCTTTTTCAGGTAGTCAAGGTGTCGAGGCTGTGACAACCACTGTGTCCATTTCAGACCCCAAGGTTTCTTCATCACTAGACAGAGGGGGAGAACTCAGAGGTTCTGACAGCCTTCCTGGCTGTTCTGAGGGGCTGGGTATGTTTTCCTCCTGCCCCGTTTGTAAGGCTGCAGCATTTATGTGGTCCATGTGCTAGTTCAAGACTACCTTACCTACCCGAACTTTGTATAGGACCTGACCTCATTGTTGTCCATACCTCTTACCCATTCAGGGCCATTTCCATGGCTTCACACCAAACCTCATAAAATAAAATAAACTGTCTCCCTCATAGACAAATCTTGCGTCCAGCATTGGCATTCCTGATGCTGTTCCACGAATCAACACTGTAAGTCCAACCATTTTGAATGTGTGTCCACAATGACTAAGAGTGTTGCATGAATGAAAGGGCCAGCATACTTGACATGTAACCGAGTACATACTTTACTTCACCATTCCCACGAATGTGGAGGATCTACTGGCAGTAATTTTTGACCTCATTAGCACTTTCACCAACTTGGCCATGTCTGCGTCCAATTCTGGTCCCCAGATATAACCATTTGCTAAGATCTTTATTTTGGAAGCCCCTGGATGACCTTAGTGGAGTTCAGCCAGTATTTGGCTGCGATCTTTACTTGGGACAATCACTCTTGTTTCCCACAATACAATGCCGTCCTGGTGAACTGGTCTCGCTGGGTCCAGGAAGGTTTCAGTTCTGGTTGTGATGGCCTTTTTGTTTCTGCCATCACCACCAGCTGTTTTAGTTTTGCCAGGAGGGGCTCTTTTTGTGTCTACGGTCTGATATTGTCAGCGGTGACTGGAAGGGTGTCTAGAAGGTTTAAAATCAGAACAGGTTCTTCTAGTGGCAGCACCACCGTATTGTATCTGCTGGTGTGGGCAGTTCAAGGCATCTGCATTTGCTACTTGGCCTCCCAGACAGTGGCCCAATTTGTAATTCTACATACTTAGAATGAGAGCCCATTGCTGAATTCAACCTGAAACTATGGGTGGCACAACCTTGTCTCCTTTGAATAGCCTTAGCTGGGGTTTGTGGTCTGTTACTATTACAAATTTATGTCTGTAAAGGTATTGATGGAAACTTCGTATGGCAAAGATGACCACCAAACCTTCCTTCTCTATCTTAGCCTGCATCTGCCAATGTCCAGGAAGCAAACGCTTTTTGGCATTCCTCTCCATTGAGCCATATGTGAGACAAGAGTACCCCAATACTATAGGGGGAAGCATCGCATGTCAGCACCGGATCTCACGTGGGATCATAACCTTAGATGATGATAGCTGCTTCTTTGGTTCCCTGAAGGCTACTTCTTGGATACGAGACGATTTCTGATGCTGACCATTTTTCAGTAGCAGATGTAAGGGTGCCAGGAATATAGGCCAGGTTATTTATGAACTTTCCAAAATATTTCACCAGTCCAAGAAAAGATCTAAGCTTCGATTCAGACATGGGATCCAAGATGCCTTTAAACCATCCTCATTTTATCTTCCAATGAATGTAACATGGCCTTATCAACTCTGTAGCCTAAGTAGGTCTGTTGGGGTGCGGGAAGCACACATTTTTCCCTTCTAAGGCATATGGCCACATTGGGAAAATATCTAAGGACTATGTCCAAGTTCTCTGATTGTTCTTTGTGGGTCTTCCCTGTTCTTAGTATGTCATTCAGATAAATGGTGATCAGGGGTAGACCTTGTAAAATGACACATGCTGAAAAATGGCACAGGCTGATGATACTTCAGGGAATCTTCAACTAACCACAATTGCAGGTACGCATGGCTCATGTCCAACTTCATGAAGGACAACACCCTGTCAACTTTATGTGTAAGTTTTCTGTGCAAGAACTTGGGTAAATATCCAGCTGCGATAAGCTGTGTACCATTTGTTTAAAATCCCACAAAGCAAACTGACCTGTCGAACTTCACAATCGTTATGACTGGTGCTGCCCATTGCACAAACTGCACTGGTTTGATGATTCCTCCACTTTCCAGCATCCTGATTGATGCTTCTACTTTTGCAAATGAAACTGGGCAGGCCTTGCAAAATACTGAAAATGCTTCCTGGTTAGCATGCAAGGTGGTCTTGGCTCCTTTGATAGTCCCTAGACCTTATTGAAAAGCCTCTGGGTATTTAATTAGGATTTCATTTAGGCAGCCATTTTCTAATCAAAAAATGTTGAGCCAATCAAGGTAAATCTTTCTCAACTAATTTCACCCATCAGATTTGTGCTTGAGCTTTGTACTACATGTCAGTGGCAACCAGCTGCTTCTCATATGAGACCTGAACTGAAGTTGTACCCTTTTTCTGTAAAAACCTTGGTATAGGCTATCAGACTAGCCAAGATCTTGTGCTGCCTTAAGGATTGCAATCCAGAATAAATTTTGTTAAAGGCTGGTTCTACAATTACTGATAGTGCCATGCCGATATCAATCTTCATTAGAACTGCTTGACTATTTAACCACGTGTTTACTTTAATTGGTTCTGGTTTGATGTTGCTAAGTAATTTAACTGTTCCAAGCCAGAGGTAAGCGATATCCAGGGTGTGCACTCTCGTGGATACTGGCCTATGGGTTCTCTAATTCAGTTCAGGCCTATTGGGACTCTTTTGCTATCGAGTCCGCATGTGGACAGTGACTACAACGGCTTGCTGGCCAGAGCCTGAAGAAAATGTTAATTGTTTAGCCAAGGCTTGGCTTTGTTTTCGGATTTTACAGTGAACTGACCTAGATATGTCTGCATGAGGCTATGCAATTGCCTTCACTCAAGTGGTGTCCACCAAGCTCAGTCAGCCTGTCAAAGATGTCCACTTCCACTGGAATACCCTGTAACTCATGTGGTCCACTTGCCACATTGTTTGATTACAAAGCCAGTTGTACTGCCTGTTTGAAGTCAAGTTGAGTTTCAGCTAGTAGGCACTTTTGCATGGTTACATCATTAATTCCACATACCAAATGGTCTCTGTTTTATTAAGGGTTAAACTAAAGTCACATTTCTCTGCCAGTCGTCTTAACCTCATCAATTTCTTGACAAGGATTGCCCTGATTCTCAAACTGCTGAGTAAAGCCATTAGCCAGAATTAGAGGAGGCTTGGGTCATAATATTTCTTAACTAAATCCATCAATTCTTGAAAGATTTCAGTATCTGGTGCCCGAAGAAACATTAGGCCAAAAAAGACCAAAAAAGCTGTGTCTACAAACAGTCAGGAGAATTATGCGTTGCTTTTCATCCACCCTAATGTCATTTTCCTAAAAAAAAACTCATTCTTTCCACACACACAACTGCATATAAACTGACGTTTTCCCAGCCACCATCAGTTCTGAGGAAGAGTCACCAGACCCGAAACGTTAACTCTGTTTTCTTCTCCACAGATGCTGCCAGACCTGCTGAGCTTTTCCAGCAACTTTGTTTTTGATTCTGATTTACAACACCCGCAGTTCTTTTGGTTTTCATTCTTTCCACATACTGGGCCCAGTCTTCAATGGCAGGATGTCATGTTTCCCAAATGTCAGAAATGATGTCAGAAATGTTTACTACAACTCAAAGATGACTGTTGTAAGTGAACTTCTTCTGGAGCATGTTTTTTCTCTTGTTGCCACTAAAATAACTCCGTAGAGATGGGTATCCCATCACCAAGTCACCCTTTATTTACATGTACATAGTATTTGACATGGGTGCAGAGTGAATACAATGTCTGACACTCCAGCTTAGATCTGTCAGCCAGGGCTCCCTGCTTGGACCAGGTTAACTGCTTCAGTTAGGGAACCCATATTCTATGAGGTGCACCTGGCTGACCTTGTTACAGTCACTACACATTTGATGTAAATATACTGTATAAAATATTTTACTGCATAATTTTTATGCTTAGAATAAAACTCTTACTTATGGTTTTGGATTTTTTTATAAATGGAGAACTTGATTGAGAAACTGGAAAAGGACCCTAATCATAGAATCCCTACAGTGTGGAAACAAGCCCTTTGGCCCAACAAATCCACACTGACCCATTCCCCCCTGTAACCTACCTATGCTCCACACCCCTAAACAAGATGGGCAATTTAGCATGGCCAATCCACCTATCCTGCACATTTTGGTATATGGGAGGAAACTGCAGCGCCTGGAGGAAACTCACACAGACACAGGGAGAATGTGGAAACTCCACACAGACGGTTGCTCAAGGGTAGAAATCCCGGGCACTGTGAGGCAGCAGTGCTAACCACTGCACCACCATGCCGTCTGAATCTAATGTCAGAATAAACCACATAAGCCTGGGTTGATTATGCATTAAAGCATAATCTGTGCTTATTTTCTAAGATTAGAATTAAAAGTAGGAAAGCCTTAAACAATGAATGAATTAATCTCTGATGACTTGATAGAACAGATTAGCTCAAAGCATCTAGAACCAAGTTTTGAAAGTAGGGTGTAAACCACAGCGGTTTCAATTATTCACATAATTTCCTCAAATGAAAAGAAACCAAAAATACTTTGTAAACAAAGGGTTTCTTTATGTAATCAGTAAGTCTGTGGGGAACAAAGTCTGTTTTTTACCTTGAAGATATAAATTATTCAAGTCGGCCACTTAATCAAAGAGTCATTTGTGGTTTAAAGATTATTAGCTCACATTTCTGTTTGGAGCTTCTCAAGATATGCGACATTGCCTTTGAGTAAGGCTATGGAATTAGAAATCTTCCATTATTTTAATATGTTTATGTATTTACTTATGAAAATGGCAGCCATGTTGGTTAAAATTTGGAGAAAACAGAGAAAGATAGAATTTGCTGAAAGCTGTTAAAAAACTGTGGAGGCAGATTTGAAGAAAATAATTCGTGCCTGTCTAAAACCAAATCAGGGAACATAGAGGGCTATTGGAAAGCCCAAAGGTTTTTTTTTATTTTTAGGCCTGATCGTTGCACAGAAAAGACTCTCAATCTTAACACCAGAGACACAAATTCAGCATCTCACCCCTCACTGGGTCTCTGCCTTTTTGGCATGGGAAGAGGTGAACAGAACAGGTTTCAAGATGCACATTTGTGGTTAATGGAGGTAACTAAATATGTTAAGGGGTTTGTTAAAGGCCTTCAGTCAGATCTGATTTTTGCATGTGGAATGGCCAACGTAAAACTTGTAACTAAGCTTTGGAGAAGTTACCATTTTGGAAATTGACAACAAACTGTTTTGGGAGCATGAGGTGGCATTAGGAACGTGGGAGTGGTGAGGAAGTGCAAGAGATGAGGGCCCCTTTTTGTTTCATGTTGTTTACAGCTGCAAAGAAGTATTGGTACCCTGATGGGGCCCTTTGATCCCACCCATTTCTGTACCTGACAGCTTCTGGACTCATTTCAATGGTAGTGACCACTACTGTCTTAAAACCTGGCATTAATAAAATGAAACTCCATACTTCCAGATCATTTTGTCCCAAGTCAAATTGTGGAACCCAGAATTATCATGACTAGGAATGAAGATTTAGTCTTGAAACAAACAAAACAGGAACATAGTAGACCAGCTTGAACTAAGGAGTCCACAGATCTGAGATTTTGGAAGGTTACTTAAATTGCCTAAAGTTAATGGAAGAGTTCTGAAGAAATATCATACCTCAGAGAACAGCAGAATGCTCAGTAAAAACCAAAGTGAATTCCTGAGAGCTGTGGCATTCTTTGGCTTGGACCTAGAGAAAATGTGAATGAATGTTCAAGAAACATTCCCAAATGGGATCTCTTGGGTATAACTAAAATTCATTTGTTTACAATGTGAAACTTGTGACATAGTTTTTTTTCAATTAATCACTGATATTTGAATTTCTCTTAAGCGCGACATGGTGGCTGTGCTTAGCACTGCTGCCTCACAGCATCAGGGACCTGGGTTCAATTCCAACATCAGGCAACTGTCTTTATGGAGTTTGCATTTTGTCCCCATGTCTGTGTGAGTTTCCTCCCACAGTCCAAAGATGTGCAGGCTAGGTGGATTAGCCATGCTAAATTGCCTGTAGTGTTCAGGGATGTGTAGATTAGTGGGATGGGTCTGAGTGTTCTGAGGGTGGGTGTGGATTTGTTGGCCCAAAGGGCCTGTTTCCACACTGTAGGGATTCTGTTAACATTCTCTATAGAACTGTAACTATCTTATTCACAACAAAAAAGAACATTTTCGGATCTAATCAGAAGATGAAGAATTCCAATAGAAGAATATGCCTATAATTCTAAGTTGTATCTATTTCCTCATGTCGGATCACATGCTAAGTGTTTTCAGCAATTTCAATTTGTTTTTGTTTTAATCTCTTTTTTTAAATCTGAGGTTTTTTTTGACTGCAATGTCCTCATGCCATTGCAGGATTGTTTGTAGCTTTTGATTGTCCTTGAATTTTTTAATCATACCTAGTTTTTAAAAAAATGTTCATGGGATATGAGTGCCAGCATTTATTGACTATCCCTAACTTCCCAGAAGGAAGTTAAGAGTCAACCACATTGCTGTGGGCCTGAAGTCTCCTGCAGGTCAAACTGGACAAGAACAGCAGATTTCCTTTGCACATTAATGAACCAGAAGAGATTTTAACGACGTGCAATACAAGGTTGCCTTTAGACTAGTCTTTTATGCTTTCATTTGTTATGGTAGAATTTGAATTCATTTCCTCAGAACATTAGCCTGTACTTCTGTACCACCACTTCTTTACTTGTACCATTACTAAACATTAAAAATAATATAATAAAATGTGAGGCTGGATGAACACAGCAGGCCCAGCAGCATCTCAGGATTTGTGATTGTTGGATCCAGTTCTTGAAGTTTTTTGGAATGTTTTAGCTTGTTGAACAAATGAACTGCAAGATGTCAGACTCCTGAAATTTACACACTCAAATGTTTTTGATATTGTTTCTTTGAATAGCATCCTTTCCCCTTACCACTGACTCAACTAAATGATGTTGACGGTTGTTATGCTCAGGATAATTTTCAATTCCAGTTTCTTTCCACCAAGGTAATGTAGTATGCAATTTTGCCACACGGTTGTGAGTTAAAGAGGAACCTCTAGTTCAGGATTGCCAGTAATCATTTTCTACCCATCAAAGGTCTTTGACACAAACCTAATTCAGGTTAATTTATGAACCGGAGATATAAATCCGAAAGTTTCCAGTTAAGTCTGCCCTGTACAGTCGTTTAACATTTGTTTCTTAGGGTTAGGTGGTGGTAGTGGTTTTGTGCTGGAGTGATGTGGGGAATCAGTGGAGGAACACATTGGATTCCCAATATCAGGCTTTGCTTTGGAGCAAAGTGTCAAGTCATGAATATTTAACAACTTAGTGTACACAGATTATCATGAAATTTTACTTGCATGTGAGTTACAGGCTGGGAGTTTTCAAGGGAGGATATAGTAAAACAAGAAACAACTAAGCGATAAAGCATGGATATGTTCAGCACAAATGTTCATAAATTTGAACTTGCAGCTGTTCAACAAGCAGTATCAAACTTTATAAGTTCTATCAAATAGGAATAGGAATCAGCTGTTTAGACACTCAAACCTTTTCTGCTATTCAGCGAGATCATAACCGCTGTAAAATCTAACTCTTATTCACCCTCCTTTGCCCCATATCCTTTGATACTTCTAGCTCAATAAAATCTACAAGTTCACTTTTAAAATTAACAATTGACCTGCCATCAATTGCCTTTTGCAGAAGAATGTTCCAAACCTTTCCCCCTTGTGTGAAGAAATATTTCACAATTTTATTCCTCCACGTCAGTGCCTAGTTTGCTATCCTGCCTAGTTCTCAATTCCCAGTTTGGTGGAGATAGACTAGACAGGGGAGAAGCTGCCACTTCTCCTTAATACCTTGAAAATATGGAAAACAAAATCACACAGCCTTCTAAATTCCAGAGAACGCAACTATTGTGTGTATAAAGTTAAAGCAAAAAATGTGCAAGCTGTAAATCTGAAATAAAATATAAGAATACTGGAAGTACTAACCAGGTTTGATAATATCTGTAGAGAAGGCAACAGAATTAACATTTTGAGATTAAGATGTCCTTCCCTGAACTTATTTGTTTAATATGCCTTTATAATTTAGCCCTTGGTGTCCAGGTGTCACTATGATAAATATATGCCACACTCACTCAAGGCTGATATAATCTCCCTAAGCTATGCTGCCCAAACTGCTCATGGTCTAACCAGGACATTCTGTAGCTGAACTGTTGCTTTCAGTAAAAGTTCGATTCTTCCAGATCATAGAATTTCTACAGTGTGGAAACGGGCCATTTGGTCCAACATGTCCACACCACCTCTCCAAAGAACATCCCACCCAGACCCATTTCCCTACATTTGTCCATGTCTAACCCACACATCCCTGGGCACTTTAGCATAGCCAATCCACCTACCCTGCATATCTTTGGACTGTGAGAGGAAACCCACACAGACATGGGAAGAATGTGCAAACTCCTTACAAATAGTTGCCTGAGTGGTCGAATTGAACCTGTGTCCCCAGTGCTGTGAAGCAGCAGGGCTAACCACTGAGCCACCATGCCATCCTAAACAAAGGCTGACCTGATCAGCGAGCATTTGTTTTTGCCCAAACCCAGGACTGAACCATACAAAGACTAACATTCAGTGAACCTTTTTTTGATATTTTCTGTACTTGTTTATGACATTTTAGTGATCTGTACACATGGGCCCTCCTAAGATCCTTACTGTTTCTAACTTTTCAGTATTTAGAAAGTACCTTTTTAATCCTTTATAGTTACAGAGTGGATGACCTCTCGTGTGCTAAATTGAACTCCATTTTTCAGTTATTGGTGAAGGCAACGGACGGGGTGCCAATAAAATGGGCTCCTTTGTCCTGGATGATGTGTCATGCTTCTTGAGTGTTGTTGAAGCTGCTCTTATCCAGACGAGTGGAGAGTGTTCCACACCGCTGACTTGTGCCTTGTAAATGCTGGACTTACTTTGGTGAGACAGGAGGTGAATGACTCACACATATTTCCCAGCCTGTAACCTGTTTTGTAGCTACAGTGTTCACGTGGCTGCTGCAGTTCAGATTTCGGCCAATTATATCCCTAGGATGTTGATTTTGGGGATTTAGCATTGGTATTGCCTTGAATGTCAAGGGGCAAAGGTTAGATTTTCTCTTGTTGCAGATGTGTATTGCCTGGCACTTGTGTGGCATGAATGTTACTTGCCATTTATCAGCCCAAGCCTTGATGTTGTCTGGGTCTTGCTGCAAATGACATCAGCTGTTTTAGTATCTGAGAGTTGTGAATTTAGTATCTGAGAGTCAAGAACCTTAGTTGTGAATAGCGGTGAACATGGTGCAATCATCAGCAATGCCGTCTCTATTTTTTTAATGATGTGTAACCTCAAGGTTTCTGTGTAGCAGTGACTTCTGAAACCGGAAGTCAATGTCTCAGCATGTCAGTCAGCATGGAAGCTTGGAATGGCCAAGCGGCTTTGAGGGAACACTAATCATCAATGAAAATCCCCACTTCTGACCTTTTTTGATAGAAGGTCATTGATAAAGCAATGGAAGATGCTTGGGCCTAGGGTACTATACTGATGAACCTCAACAGCAGTGACCTAGGATGATTAGCTTCCAACAATTACAATGCCTTCCTTTTGTGTTCTGAATGACATCAACTAGTGGAGCATTTCTCCCCGGATTCACGTTGACTTCAGTTTTATATGGCTCCTGTTCAGCTCTTTTGTCAATGTTTGGAGCTTAGGAGCTTAGTAGTCCTAGCAAAACTCAAAAATGAGCAGATTATCACTGAGTAAGTGCTGCTTAATAGCACTGTTCACAAGATCGTCTTCCACTTTGCTGATGATCAAGAATAGATTGAGATGGTAAATGTCTAAGTTGGATTTGTCTTTTGTGTGTTTAGGATATAATGGACAATTTTGCACTTTTCCAGTGTAAATTTCGGTGTTGTAGATGTACAACTGCTTGGCTTGGGGCAGAGTTGCCTCTCGAGCATAACTCTTCAGTCCTATTACTAGAATGTTGTCAGGGTGCGTTACCTCCGCATCATATTACAGAATCAGGAAATCGTAGATTTTTGTGTACAATGATTGTGTCCTGGACTTCTGCAGAGCAATGCTGTCAGTCCTACTTCCCCATTCCAGTCCTGTGATTCTGCAAGAATATTTCCTTCAAGTGCCTGTCCAATTCCTTTTGAAATCTTTGATCATCTCTACTGGCATCAATATCCTAATCAACAAATTTCAAGTTATTATGCTGTCTGCCCTAAAATCTTCTTCCTCAATTCCTCTCTGTATGACTTTCTGACAAGCTTAAATCTATGACCCTTAATTTTAGTACCATCAGCTAATCGCACAGGTTCAAAATGGAAACAGCTTTTCTTTCTTTACCTTATCCAAACCTATCGTAACCTTGTGCACCTCTATTAAATATCTCTTCAGCCTCCTTTCCTTTAGACAAAACAGCTTCTCGGAGCTAACCTTGAAATTAAATATCCCCAAATCTGGAATCATTTTGGTTTACCTCCTTTGTACCAATTTATGGACCCTCATGTTCTCCGTAAAGTGTGGTGACCAGAACGGGACATATTACTTCAGTTACGGCCTATCCAAAATTTTATGAAAGTTCAGCATAACTCCCCTGATGTTTGTATTCCATACCTGTATATATGAAGCTCAAGATCGCATATGCTTTACTAACAAAACTTTCTACCATTCTCTGGATTAGAACATAGAACATAGAACATAGAACAGTACAGCACAGAACAGGCCCTTCAGCCCACAATGTTGTGCCGACCATTGATCCTCATGGATGCACCCTCAAATTTCTGTGACCATATGCATGTCCAGCAGTCTCTTAAATGACCCCAATGACCTTGCTTCCACAACTGCTGCTGGCAACGCATTCCATGCTCTCACAACTCTCTGCGTAAAGAACCTGCCTCTGACATCCCCTCTATACTTTCCACCAACCAGCTTAAAACTATGACCCCTCGTGCTAGCCATTTCTGCCCTGGGAAATAGTCTCTGGCTATCGACTCTATCTATGCCTCTCATTATCTTGTATACCTCAATTAGGTCCCCTCTCCTCCTCCTTTTCTCCAATGAAAAGAGACCGAGCTCAGTCAACCTCTCTTCATAAGATAAGCCCTCCAGTCCAGGCAGCATCCTGGTAAACCTCCTCTGAACCCTCTCCAAAGCATCCACATCTTTCCTATAATAGGGCGCCCAGAACTGGACGCAGTATTCCAAGTGCGGTCTAACCAAAGTTTTATAGAGCTGCAACAAGATCTCACGACTCTTAAACTCAATCCCCCTGTTAATGAAAGCCAAAACACCATATGCTTTCTGAACAACCCTGTCCACTTGGGTGGCCATTTTAAGGGATCTATGTATCTGCACACCAAGATCCCTCTGTTCCTCCACGCTGCCAAGAATCCTATCCTTAATCCTGTACTCAGCTTTCAAATTCGACCTTCCAAAATGCATCACCTCGCATTTATCCAGGTTGAACTCCATCTGCCACCTCTCAGCCCATCTCTGCATCCTGTCAATGTCCCGCTGCAGCCTACAACAGCCCTCTACACTGTCAACGACACCTCCGACCTTTGTGTCGTCTGCAAACTTGCTGACCCATCCTTCAATTCCCTCGTCCAAGTCATTAATAAAAATTACAAACAGTAGAGGCCCAAGGACAGAGCCCTGTGGAACCCCACTCACCACTGACTTCCAGGCAGAATATTTTCCTTCTACTACCACTCGCTGTCTTCTGTTGGCCAGCCAATTCTGTATCCAAGCAGCTAAGTTCCCCTGTATCCCATTCCTCCTGACCTTCTGAATGAGCCTTCCATGGGGAACCTTATCAAATGCCTTACTGAAGTCCATGATTGAAAAACAACTATATATTACCACTTGCTGATTTGTTCTGTTGTTCAATGAATTACTCTTGCAAACACCAACCCTCATTCCACAACACTCAAATTTGTTTAAAAAGGTTTGTGTCTGGCCCTATTTCCAATTCTTTCTTAAAATCTTTTTTTAAAAACAGTAGCCTTTTGCTTTACCAATCTTCTCTGTTCATCAAAAGAAAATCAATTAGAGTTGTTGTGTGCAATTTGTCTTTTGCTCACCTTTCTAAGTGACTGCGCGTGAGCAGTTCTGGGCACCATGGCTTTATGTTAGCTATGTCATCTCGGTGGGACAGTTCTGAAGAAGGGTCATTGGATCTGAAACATTAACTCTGATTTCTTTCCACAGATGCTGCCAGACCTGCTGGGTTTTTCTGGCATTCTCTGTGTTTATTTCTGATTACGAGCATCCAAAGTCCTTTTCTTTGTCTTCAGTGGAATTCTGCATAGATTTACTAGAATAATAACTGGATTTCAATGATTACATTACATTGTGAGCTTGTAAGAAACAAACTAAAGTTATATTTCCTGTAATATAAAGATTCAGAAGTATTTTTATTGATATTTTCAAGAATAGATTAGCATAAATTATTTCCACTGTTTGGGGAATCTGGCATTTGGTAGCATCACAAAGAAACTAAGAGACAAACCTTTTCAGGCGTGAAATTTTGAACAATTTGTACATACAAAGGAAGCTTAGGTCTCTTTTGAAAATGCCAATTGATGCTAGCTAACTGTTAATTTTAAATCTGTGATTAATAGATTTTTATTAAACTAAGATATTAGAGGGAAGGGGAAAAGGTGAGTTCATGGAACTATTTCATGATTTCATTGAATTGCAGGACAGACTCAAGTAAGTTGATTGTTCCTGAATCATTTTATATTATTACTTTTCAGAATACTGATACCTTAAAATCATCAGTGCCTTCAAATAGAATCTTGTTAGATTTGTTTACCTACCTAACACAGGGAGCTTTGACATTCTTGTTTGTTTAAATCTGCTTACTCAGCTGCTTGTTACACAGACTTCTGTGTTTTCCAGATGCTGACAGTTCATTGGCATCAACAAGTCCCAAAAGGATGTCAAGGTGGACTTGCATAAATTTCTAACAAAAATTCTATTTTCTCTGGGCTTCGTAGTTTAGTTGACAAGAATAGCAGGCTGTTTAGAAAAGCTGTAGCTTTCAAAGCAAATTTGAGGATCTGGAACTCCACAGGCATTTTTCTAGCATCCTGCTCTGAATTATTGAGGGAGAGATTTGCATGCAACTCAGTTCTGCAAAAAAAACTTTAATTAACATTTAAACACATATCACAAAGTTACAGTTGTTTTCGCACTGAAGGATGTCATTCAGCCTGTCACCTCTGTGCTGGTTTTCTGAAGAAGAAATGTGCCTAATGCCCAGTAGTTAGCACTGCTACCTCACAACACCAGGAACTCGGACTCAGTTCCAGCCTTGGGCGACTGTCTTCATGGAGCTTGCACATTCTCCATGTGTCCTCCCATGGTCCAAAAAATATGCAGTTTAGGTGAATTGGCCATGATAAGTTGCCACAAAGTGTCAAAAGTTGTAAGCGTAGGGATACGAGGATACACTGGTGGGCTGGGTCAGGGTAAAATGCTCTTTGGAGGGTCTGTGCAAACTTGATGGGCTGAATAACCTCTTTCTGCACTGTAGTAAGTCTGCGATCGCTACCATTCCCCTGGCTTCTCTCCATAGCCCTGCACATTTCTTTCTCTTTTCAGTTGATTTGGTATCCTTTTTGAATGCTCTGTTTGAACCTGTCTCCATTGTGCACTCAGTGGACTTTAGAACTCAACCACTTGCTGTGTATAACATTTTCTTCCTGTCTCCATTGTTTCTTTTGTCTGAAAACCAAGCTCCCCTGTTTTCAGTACTTTCGTCAACGTATAACAGTTTTCTCCCAATTGATTGTCTTTATGCCACTCATGATTTTTGATACCTTTAACAAAGCTCCTTTCAACCTTCTTTTCTCCACTGCAATATTCCACACTTCTGTCTGTGTAACTGAAGTTCCTCATACCTGGAATAATCCTCATAAATTTCTTCTGCACTTTCTCTAATGCCATTACACATTAGCGAGTTTTGAGAAGATTTGTAGCTCAGGTTGAGGTTCTGGATGTATGTTTGCTCGCTGAGCTAGAAGGTTCGTTTTCAGATGTTTCGTCACCATCCTAGGTAACATCATCAGTGAGCCTCCGGTGAAGCACTGGTGTTTATGTCCCTCTTTCTATTTATCTGTTTAGGTTTCCTTGGGTTGGTGATGTCATTTCCTGCATTGGTGATGTCATTTCCTGTTCTTTTTCTCAGAGGGTGGTAGATGGGCTCCAAATCAATGTGTTTGTTGACGGAGTTCCAGTTGGAATGCCATGCTTCTAGGAATTCTCGTGTGTGTCTCTGTTTGGCTTGTCCTAGGATAGATGTGTTGTCCCAATCAAAGTGGTGTCTTTCCTCATCTGTATGTAAGGATACTAGTGATAGTGGGTCATGTATTTTTGTGGCTAGTTGATGTTCATGTGTCCTGGTGGCTAGCTTTCTGCCAGTTTGTCCAATGTAGTGTTTGTCACAGTTCTTGCAAGGTATTTTGTAAATGACGTTCGTTTTGCTTGTTGTCTGTATAGGGTCTTTTAAGTTCATTAGCTGCTGTTTTAGTGTGTTGGTGGGTTTGTGGGTTACCATGATGCCAAGAGATCTGAGTAGTCTGGCAGTCAATTCGGAAATGTCTTTGATGTAGGGGAGAGTAGTTATGGTTTCTGGGCACGTGCCCAGAAATTTCGGAAATGACTGCCAGATTACTCAGACCTCTTGGCATCAGGGTAGCCCACAAACCCACCAACACACTAAAACAGCAGCTAATGAACTTAAAAGACGCTATACAGACAACAAATAAAACAAACGTCATTTTCAAAATACCTTGCAAGAACTGTGACAAACACTACATTAGACAAACTGGCAGAAAGCTAGCCACCAGGATACATGAACATCAACTAGCCACAAAAATACATGACCCACTATCACTAGTATCCTTGCATACAGATGAGGAAGGACACCACTTTGATTGGGACAACACATCCATCCTAGGACAAGCCAAACAGAGACACACACGAGAATTCCTAGAAGCATGGCATTCCAACCGGAACTCCATCAACAAACACATTGATTTGGAGCCCATCTACCACCCTCTGCGAAAAAGAACAGGAAATGACATCGCCAACGCAGGAAATGACATCACCAGCCCAAGGAAACCTAAACAGATAAATAGAAAGCGGGACATAACACCAGCGCTTCACGGGAGGCTTACTGATGATGTTACCTAGAATGGTGACGAAACGTCTGAAAACGAACCTTCCAGCTCAATGAGCAAACTTACATCCAGAGCCATTACACATTTCCTAAATTGTGGCCCCCAGAAATGGATACAATACTCCACTCGAGGCTGAATGAGTGTTCTATGCATGTTTAACATAACCTACTCACTTTGTTTTATACCAACTTACAATTATTACAAAAAACTTGTGAAATGTTCCCTAACAACGTGTTCTCTGTAACATCACCAGGTACAGAACCAGCAGCAGGGTCAGTTAATGAGATATCAGATGGAGCAGCTCCAACAATTGATGGAACAGCAGCAGAAACTTATCAAGTTGCTCTCACTACCTATGGCCAATCAAGGTATTGCTGTCTTTTTCGAAAATGCCTTCAAAACATATTCTGTCAAGAACAAAAGGCATTTTAAATGCCCTCTATTACTGAAACTTAACGATATTTGTCAGTGCTGAATACAATAATTTTTGTGATTCTTCTTGAAATATAAAATTGTTTACATTTTTTCACTTGCTGATTGTAATATTGCATGATCTGTAAGCAGTACTACCTGTGTGACATGAAACTTCAACACTAATGCCCTTTTTTCTTTCCAGTGATGAGAACTGGATTTTATGTCTTTTAAAGGCTGAGGCCTCAAAGCAATAAAATAAATCTTCTGAACTTGTACTAATCTGACCTTTTCAGTTCAAGGGCACACAAACTAAAAATGGTGCTTTACATCATGTGGTAGCAACAGCAATCAATTCTGTTTCAGAATGATGGCCATTTAGAGGGTGAATGAAGCCATTTTTTCATGTTTAGTACAGAGAATATACCTCATTTGGTTTCTGGTTGTAAGGTATGCTTTCGAGAAAGAGGAAGAACTTGCATTTATATCGTACTTTTCATGGCCATTGGGCATCTTGATGCATTTTACAGCCATGAAATGTTTTTGAAGTGCAGAGGTTGTCTTGAATTTTTCAGTAATCAATGCTGGAGACTTTATTTATTATAGTCATTTTATTTGAGCACCCAAAGAGAGATCTGCCTCACTTATTAGACTGAAGTATAGAGAAAAGTTGATTATACTGTTAGCATCCTCTTATCCACATTCCAATCTTTCTTGATACACAGAAAATAAAATAAATGTCCCTTCTGTGCCATAGATAATGTGTTAAGGTCTTCTTCAACCAATCAGGGAGTAAACAAACACTCTCATCCTAGACGTTGCTGTCTTTTCATTATCAATGTCGTTTTACACTGTCTACTCCCAAAGACTTCTTAGAGTGTTTTCAAAAACGCTGTAAATATTGGTGCCTCCAGAGATCCTACTGACACTTGCCTCTAGTATGGTGGTATCATTTGTCCCCTATTGCCTAAAATCTAGATTTTCCCCATTGCAATTATTATTGTAAAGTAAGGGATGCAGCTTTCAATTTGTGTAAAGCAACACTATAACTCCTAAAACCATCTGGAAAGGTGTAGGGAATAGTTGCGCATGTGTTCTTGATCTGCATTATGGCCACTGGGACATACACAACCAATCCTGACATATTTCTGTTAAGCGGCTGAAGCGTCAGTGGTGTAGAGCATCAAATCTCAGGAAACAGAAATTGCTGCAGAAACTCTAGGTCTGGCATAATCTAAGGAGAGAAAACCAAGTTAACTGTCAAGTCCAATGACTCTTCTTCAGAACTGATAGCTGCTAGGAAAGTGTGATCTTTATGCTGATGACGCTATGTGAGGGAGGAGTGAGTGATAGGTGGAAAATTTGTTCTTTAATATGGAGATAAACTTTACCAAATTTGCAATGCATCACAAATTCAATGGAGATATGATTTTCTCTCTTTTTGTGCAGGTTTAAAAAACAGTTTTCAAAAGCATATTCAAAAGACATTATAGAGATAATTCCTAGTTCAGTTCGCAGTTAATGGGGCTCTTAATTCCAGCTTCATGGTCTTGGGTGATGATTTTTAAAAATGTAATACTGTTGATTTTTAAAATTCAAACCACAAAAGAATTGTAGTGAATTAAAGTCTATGCTGCAGGTCCAAGAATTATCAAGTGTGAATAGGGGCATTTGTTGCTAAAGAAGTAGAGCATAAGCGTGGGAAGTGTTGCAACTGTACAAGGCATTCGTGACACTGCACCTGAAGTATTGCATACAATTTTGGTCCCCTCACTTGAGGCAGGATGTAATTGTATTAAAGGTGGTTTAGGGGAGGTTCAGTACATTAATTCCTGAAATGAAGGGCTTGTTTTATTAAAAGACATTGAACGGTTTAGACCTATACTCTTTAGAGTGTAGAGGAATGAGAGCCGATCTGATTGGGGAGATAAGATGCTGCAGGATGTTGACAAAACAGACATAGAGGGGATGTTTCCTTATGTGGGCAATCCAGAACAAAGGGTGATTGTTTTAGTGTAAGGGTTAACAAAATTAAAACAGATGAGTTGAAATTACCTTCCTCAAATGGTCATGAATCTGTGGAATTCACTTGCTGGGATATTGAGTAAATTTAAGGAGGAGATAAAGATTTTTAATTAGTGATAGAGTTGAAGGATTATAGAGAGTGGGCAGGTAAGTGGAGTTTAGGCTGAGATGAGATCAGCCATGATCATTTCAAATGGTGGATCAGGCTAGAGGGATCTGAACTTCCTACTCCTGCTCCAAGTTCTTATGTTTTATGTTCTTGTGCTCTTTGGAGAGCCTAGTTACCTACGAATGCAGTTAGTTATAGAAGTTTAGTTAACTGTGACTGTTAACTGGACAGAATTCTACCAAAAATTCAGCTAACTGTCAATTTTGTGGACTTACATGGAGGGTTTCCCTTCATAGGCCAAGCAAGTTTTCTCCCAATTTCATGCTATTCATCTCATTATTTGTACATTATAGTCGCACTATCTTGTGCTCACTAGCAGCAGAACTGTTCGTCACTTGGGACCTGAGATAATGGGAACTGCAGATGCTGGAGAATCCAAGATAACAAGGTGTGAATTTATATCCTTGTGTATTGTGTAATTGATTAAAAGTTTAATTGCTTAATTGAAAAAGAGTGTAGCAGAGAAGTACTAGAAAGCATTTAATACATAAATTGTAAAAGTTAACTAAATAAGTAGTAATGGTTGATGTGCTGTAGCTGTATGATGTGGGAGCTGGCTGATCCCGTTGTGAACGGCAGCGACCACATCTGCAGCAAGTGTTGGTTGCTGGAAGAACTCCGGATCAGAGTAAATGATCCGGAATCTGAGCTTCAAACTCTGCGGCACATCCGGGAGGGGGAGAGTTACCTGGACACTTTGTTTCAGGAGGCAGTCACACCCGGTAGATTAAATAACTCAAATTCACAAAGTGTTCAGGGACAAGCTGTGACTGTAACTGAGGCAGGTAGAGGGATTCTGAGTTCAGGAGTGCAGGAGCCTCAGCTCTTGACCTTGACCAGCCGGTGTGAGATTCTTGCTCCCTGTGCAGATGAGGAAAAGGCCTGTGGACAGCATAAGCCAGCTGACCACGGCATCATGGTGCAGAAGGCCATTCAAGAGGGGGGAGCAAAAAGACAGGTAGTTGTTATAGGGGATTCTATTATTAGGGGGACAGATAGTATCCTACGCAAGCCGGATCGGGAGACCTGCATGGTGTGTTGCCTGCCCGGTGCCAGGGTGCGGGAAATCTCCAACCAGATTGAAAGGATATTGGAGTGGGAGGGAGAGGATCCAGTTGTTGTGGTCCACGTTGGGACTAACAACATAGGCAAAGCTAGGGTAGAGGACCTATTCCGAGATTATGAAGCACGAGGCAAGAAATTGAAGTACAGGTCCTCAAGGGTCATAAACTACGATTACGGCCTGAGTCACGTGCTAATTGCCATAGGGAAAAGAAAGTTAGGGAAGTAAACACGTGGTTAAGGGATTGGTGTGGAAAAGAGGGATTCCATTTCATGGGGCATTGGCATCAGTTTTGGAACCAGGGGGATCTGTACCGTTGGGACGGTCTCCACCTGAACCGATCTGGAACCAGTGTTCTAGCGAAAAGGATAAATAGGGTGGTCAGTAGGACTTTAAACTTCTGAGTCGGGGGGAAAAGGAAAGTGAAAGAGACAGGGAGTATGGAGTTGAATGGAAAGATAAGCAACAGGATGGCATGTGTACAGGTGGATTTAAGCTCGAGGCAGACTAGGAATACAGCAAAAAGGAAGGATAGCTTAAGACATTTTAGGATTTCCAATCTCACTAATAATGATAAGAAAGTTAGCATTAAGGCACTTTATCTAAATGCTCGTAGTATTCGCAACAAAGTAGATGAATTAACAGCACAAATCCTCTTGAATGATTATGATGTGGTAGGCATCACAGAGACATGGTTGCAGGGAGTTCAGGACTGGCAGTTAAACATCCAAAGATTCACAACATATCAAAAAGACAGGGAGGTGGGCAGAGGGGGTGGGGTTGCCATGTTAGTTAAGAATGAAATTAAATCTACAGCACCGAATGACGTAGGGTCAGAGGGTGTGGAGTCTGTGTGAGTGGAGTTGAGGAACGACAAAGGCAAAAAAACTATAATGTGAGTTATGTACAGACCTCCTATCAATGATCAAGACCACGGGCACAAGATGCACTGAGAAATAGATAGGGCATGTCAGAAGGCAAGGTCACAGTGATCATGGGGGACTTCAATATGCAGGTGGATTGGGTGAATAATGTTGCCGGTGGATCCAAAGAAAGGGAATTCATGGAATGTTTGCAGGATGGCTTTTTGGAACAGCTTGTGATGGAGCCCACAAGGGAGCAGGCTATTCTTGACTTAGTGCTATGTAATGAGCCAGACTTTATAAAAGACCTTAAAGTAAGGGAACACTTAGGAGGCAGCGATCATAATATGGTAGAGTTCAGTATGCAGTTTGAAAGAGAGAAGGCAAAATTGGATGTAATGGTGTTACAGTTAAATAAAGGTAATTACAGGGACATGAGAGAGGAATTGACGAAAATCGACCGGAAGCAGAGCCTAGCGGGGAAGACAGTAGAGCAACAATGGCAGGTTTCTGGGTGTAATTGAGGACACAGTACAGAGATTCATCCCAAAGAAAAGAAAGATTATCCGGGGTAGGATTAGACAGCCATGGCTGACAAAGGAAGTCAGGAAATATATCAAAGAAAAAGAGACAGCCTATAAAGTGGCCAAGAGCGTTGGGAAATCAGAAGATTGGGAAGGCTACAAAAACAAACAGAGGATAACAAAGAGAGCTATAAGGAAGGAGAGGATCAAATATGAAGGTAGGCTAGCTAGTAATATTAGAAATGATGTAAAAGCTTCTTTCAACACATAAGGAACAAACGAGAGGCAAAAGTAGACATTGGGCCACTCCAAGTTGATGCTGGAAGGCTAGTGATGGGAGATAAGGAAATAGCTGAAGAACTTAATAAGCACTTTGCGTCAGTCTTCACAATGGAAGACATGAGTAGTATGCCAACAATTAGGGAGAGTCGGGAGCAGAGTTGAGTATGGTAGGCATTACAAAAGAGAAAGTGCTAGAAAAGCTAAAAGGTCTAAAAATTGATAAACCTCCTGGCCCCGATGTGCTACATCCTAGAGGTCTGAGGGAGGTGGCTGAGGAAATAGCGGAGGCTTTGGTCGTGATCTTTCAAAAGTCACTGGAGTCTGGGAAAGTCCCAGATGATTGGAAAATTGCTGTTGTAACCCTCTTGTTTAAGAAAGGATCAAGGCAAAAGATGGAAAATTATAGGCTGATTAGCCTAACCTGGGTAGTTGGTAAAATTCTAGAATCCATTGTCAAGGATGAGGTTTCTAAATTCCTGGAAGTGCAGGGTCAGATTAGAACAAGTCAGCATGGATATAGTTAGGGGAGGTCGTGCCTGACAAACCTGTTAGAATTCTTTGAAGAGGTAACAAGTATGTTAGACCAGGGAAACCCTGTAGATGTTATCGATCTAGACTTCCAAAAGGCCTTTGATACGGTGCCACATGGGAGGCTGCTGAGCAAGGTGAGGGCCCATGGTGTTCGAGGTGAGCTACTGGCTTGGATTGAGGATTGGTTGTCTGACAGAAGGCAGCGATTTGGGATAAAAGGCTCTTTTTCAGAATGGCATCCGGTGACGAGTGGTGTCACGCAGGGTTCAGTGTTGGGGCCGCAGCTGTTCATCTTGTATATTAATGATCTGGATGAAGGGACTGGGGGCATTATAGTGAAGTTTGCTGATGATACAAAGATAGGTGGACAGGCAGGTAGTACTGAGGAGGTGGGGAAGCTGCAGAAAGATTTAGACAGTTTAGGAGCGTGGTCCAGGAAATGGCTGATGAAATTCAATGTTAGTAAATGTGAGGTTTTGCACTTTGGAAAAAAGAATATAGGCATGGACTATTTTCTGAATGTGAGAAAATTTGTAAAGCAGAAGTACAAAGGATCTGGGAGTGTTGGTCCAGGATTCTCTAAAGGTTAATTTGCAAGTAGGGTCTGTGATTAAGAAAGCGAATGTAATATTGTCGTTTATCTCAAGAGGGTTGGAGTATAAAAGCAGCAATGTGCTTCTGAGGCTTTATAAAGCTCTAGTTAGGCCCCATTTAGAATACTGTGTCCAATTTTGGGCCCCACACCTCAGGAAGGACATACTAGCCCTGGAGCGTGTCCAGCGGAGATTCACACGGATGATCCCTGGAATGGTAGGTTTAACGTATGATGAACGGCTAAGGATCCTGGGATTGTACTCATTAGAGTTTAGAAGGTTGAGGGGAGATCTAGTAGAAACTTACAAGATAATGTATGGCTTAGAAGGGGTGGATGCTGGGAAGTTGTTTCTGTTAGGCGGGGAGACTAGGACCCGTGGGCACAGCCTTAAAATTAGAGGGGGTAAATTTAAAATGGAAATGAGGAACATTTCTTCAGCCAGAGAGTGGTGGGCTTGTGGAATTCATTGCCATGGAGTGCAGTGGAGGCCGGGACGTTGGATGCCTTCAAGGCAGAGATCGATAAATTCTTGATCTCACAAGGAATCAAGGGCTACAGGAAGAGTGCAGGGAAATGGAGTTGAAATGCCTATCAGGCATGATTTAAATGGCAGAGTGGACTTGATGGGCCGAATGACCTTACTTCCACTCCTATGTCTTATGGTCTTATGGTGAAGCTAGATGAACACAGCAGGCCAAGCCGCATCTCAGAAGCACAAAAGCTGACATTTCGGGCCTAGACCTTTCATCAGAGCACCTCTGATGAAGGGTCTAGGCCCGAAAGGCCAGCTTTTGAGCTCCTGAGATGCTGCTTGGCCTGCTGTGTTCATCCAGCTTCACACTTTGTCATTTGGGACCTTCTGGGTTTCCTATGAAAGCTGCCAGTGCCATATTTCAAACCCAGCTGTGCACCTGGTCAATTGTTGCAAGTGTTGTAAAGTGGAAGTTGACCCCGCTTTGATAACTAAAACTGAAACACCCAGAGAGGCTCGTCTTACCCTATAACCTGTTAAAGGAAGTATGACAATTGATAGAACCTGCCTCTCACCCTCGAACTTTTATAAAGGAGTGGTTAAATGAAATGAACTGAAATGAAATGAATAGATAGATAGATAGATAGAGTTGATAGCCAGAGACTATTTCCCAGGGCAGAAATGGCTAGCACGAGGGGTCATAGTTTTAAGCTGGTTGGTGGAAAGTATAGAGGGGATGTCAGAGGCAGGTTCTTTACGCAGAGAGTTGTGAGAGCATGGAATGCGTTGCCAGCAGCAGTTGTGGAAGCAAGGTCATTGGGGTCATTTAAGAGACTGCTGGACATGTATATGGCCACAGAAATTTGAGGGTGCATACATGAGGATCAATGGTCGGCACAACATTGTGGGCTGAAGGGCCTGTTCTGTGCTGTACTGTTCTATGTTCTATGTTCTATGTTCTAACTCCTTTCACTCACTCTATAATCAACAAGTAACAACTTATTGATCTAACTCCAGCAGTACACAAATTAAATGAACCATCAACAGACTACAGATTTCTCCTTTAACTACTAACTATTCCCAAATGCAAAATTCTAATCGTATACTGTTCCAATAAATATAAGTCCCACTTGTATAAACCAAGTAATGAAAAAATTAAAACTTCGTCTCTCAAAATTACTATCTGTGATAATGGGAACTGCAGATGCTGGAGAATCCGAGATAACAAAGTGTGCAGCTGGATGAACACAGCAGGCCAAGCAGCATCTTAGGAGCACAAAAGCTGACGCTTCGGGCCTAGACCCTTCATCAGAAAAGGGGGATGGGGAGAGGATTCTGAAATAGATAGGGAGAGAGATGGAAGTGGACCGAAGATGAATAGAGGAGAAGGTAGGTGGAGAGGAGAGTATGGATGGGGAGGTAGGGAGGGGTTCTATGCTATGTTCTATGTTCTAAATTTAATTGGTTTTTAGTCTCTAGATGCCTGATTTAAATTAATTGGCTGATTCAAATTGGTTGCCTTCATGACAAAATATGACTACTGCCTGGGTTGCTAACCATACAGCCTTTGATACAAATGTTTCAATTTCAGGAACTCTTTGTGCCTGTTGCTGCTAACAGACTTTTTTTTAAATCTCCAAACCTAGAAAAAGCACATCATCTTTTAAAGGGACCATGTACTCCCCAACCTCCTTCATTGTACAAACAAATTCTAACGTCCTGCCTTCCAATCCATAAGTAATCTACCCAACTTCACAACACCTCGCATCCCCCCAAAAAAAATGAGCTATTGTTATGAAAAGATGCCTTTTTTCTTTTGTAAACCTCAATGCCATTATTACTAGATCCATATCTCATTCATCTAGAGTTACACATCTCATACTAATTCTACATATATACAACATTGACACTACCATTTCTAACTTGTGTACACATTTTCCTTTTAAACCCCTGATTATACATCCTCTATAACATTTTCACAAACCCCATCATTTCCAAACTGTCAATTAAATGCTTGTGACATAAGACTCTAATGAAATAGTCCGGTATTCGTATCTTTAAATCTTTCCAAAAATGTCAAAGAGTTGTGATCAGTACACACAACCATCTCTGATACTTTGTTTACAACATAAGCATTAAAATGTTGTAAAACCAGTACAAAACTCAATAACTCTTTTTCAATCATAGAATATTTTATGTGATGGATATTATGTTTCTTTGAAAGATACCCAATTAGCCTTTCAATTCCACAATCATCCTCTTGTAACAATATGGCTCCAACCCCTACATTACTTGTGTCAATAGCGACTTTAAAGGGTTTCAAGAAATTTGTCCTGGCTAAAATTGGTGCAATGGTTAACACTGCTTTTAACTTCTCAAATGCCTCCTGGCATTGGCCTGTCCACAGAATTTCATGTTCTTCTTTAACGACTCTATCAGCGGTGCCACCATACTACTAAAGTTTGGTATAAACTTCCCGTAGAATCTGCTCAGAACCAAAAATCATAGCCCCTCTTTCTTCAAGGATGGTCTTGGAATCTCCTTGATGACCTTTGCCTTCAATATCCCTTGGCGCCATCCAACCATGTTCAATATTGTGCCCTAAGAACATGCTGCATGAGGAGGATTAAGCCAGTATTGGTGGTGTTTTCTGGGAACAGCATTCCCTACTTCAATCTCATGTACAATGGTATTAGTCCTACCCATTCTATTTCTACATATGTCCTCACAGTGCTGCAACAAGCCTTTCAATCCAGTTCTCTGTTCCCGAGACAGATAGCTTACTATTCTATCACATTCGTTAAGGACTTCCTCATTATTCAATTTATTCTGAGGCAGATCAAAATTATCTGAATTTGATTCCTTACTCTGAGTGGCAGTAACTAATACCTGTTTCTCTCCCCCTTTTCTGATGAAGGGTCTAGGCCCAAAACATCAGCTTTTGTGCTCCTAAGATGCTGCTTGGCCTGCTGTGTTCACCAAGCTGCACACTTTGTTATCTCGGATTCTCCAGCATCTGCAGTTCCCATTATCTCTGACCTGTTTCTCTGGTTTCCTTTCTCTGTCATAGTCAGATTTCAGCATGTTCACATGACATACTCAATTTTTTTTCTGTCTGGCATTTTTACCAGACAATTCACCTGATTAAACTTCTTCCGAGTCTGAGAGGGACCACTAAATCTTTCTTTGAAGTGATCCCCTACCATTGGTAACAGCACCAATATTTTATTCCCATGGGCAAACATACAAATTTTAGATTTTTTTATCTGCTCCTTGCTTCATTAGATGCACTGCTACCTTCTAATTCACCTATTTTGTTTTATCTTTATTTCGCCTCAGATACATAATCCAATTGTGAGATCTCTGACTTCGGGCCTATTAACATTTCCTTACTAATTTTAAAGGCCCTCTTACTTTCTGTCCAAATATCAATTCAATTGGAGTAAACTGAGATGATTCATTTGGAGTGTCTCCAATAACAGACAATATAAATGGGATACCTTTATCCCAATCATTTGGGTAATCCTGGCAGTTAGCCCTCAACAATGTCTTTAGGGTCTGAAGCCTCCTGCCCAATGCTCCCCTGGATTCAGGATGGTATGCACTTGACTAAAAGTGTTGGATGCCTAGATTATTCACAAATTGCTTAAATAATTTGGCACAAAATTGGACCCTTGGACTGACTGAGTCTCCCTGGATCATCCATAACAGGGAAAGAAGTCAAGCAACTCTTCCATAACCTTTTTTGCCTTGACATTCTGTAATGCAGTTACCTCCAGAAATCTGGTTAGCAAATATTGGTTCCCACTTCTGGTTTTAGGGAGGGACCAACACAATCAATCATAACCCGCATGAAATTTTCTTTAAATGCGGGAATTGGCATTGAAGGCAGTGGTTTTATCACTGCTTGTGGCTTTCCCACAATCTGGCACATATGACACAAATTTCAGTCACACCTTTATGTAATACTGGCCCATAAAAATGCTTCTGTACCTTAGCCTGAGTCTCCCTCACTCCTAGATGACCTCATACTCATAATACTTCCTGTCTCTATGCTACCAGTAGCACAATCTGGTGAACTTCTATCCATTTCTCCTCTGCACTTAAGATCTCCACTTTCGCCTCAGGATTCTATCTTTAAGGTAATAACACCTTGGAATACATTCTGATTCCTTTTCCGAGTAGGCTTTATGATATAAATCTTTTATTGTCTCATTTTTTGTTGTAACTACATTAGTCTTTCAGAACTAAACATCTCTGCCTAATTCTCTACCTGCTTAGGTTCTTCCTTTATCATTTCATCAAACATAGTGTCAGCTAATGGACCTCAACCCTTTCATCTTTCTCTTCAGTTTTCCCTTCTTGCTTAGTCTAGAAAAATTCCAGGATATTCTTATTTTAACTATTCAGTTCACTGATTTTCTTTTGGTTTCTCCACTACAATGGGCTTGACTCCCACCTTTGATCCAACTAGGTCATTTCCAAGAACAAATTGAATTCCTGGAATACATTTCAATATTTCAATCACTCCCACTGTCATTTGTCCAGGTTTGATTGTATTTTTCAGTCTTATTTTACACATGGGAGTACTTAATCGCTGTCTATTTAATCCAACAGATTATCACTCTGTCAGGTAACATGTCAGAAGGAGTGCAATTACATTCATCTCTTTCTATTAGAGACTGACCAACTCCTGTACCACTCAGTATTTTAACTTCTTTACCTCCTCCCCGTGTTCTTCCTGAGTAAACCTTACCCACAGAGATGAAGTCTTTGAAATGATCAGGCACTATCTTAATGTCCAGCCCGTGATTAAACTGTGCACTCTACTGCACCTCCTCTACTTATCTTGAGATTTCCTTTACCACCTCAACTAACCCCACTGGTTTAGCCTCTTTTACCACATCCTTTTTCCCAGTGCCTCTCTTAATCCACCAGCACTCTGACTTCTTGTGTCCCACCTTATTGCATTGAAAACACCCGAGGTCATTCACCTCTTTTCCACGTTAGGGCCTCTTTCTTCACATGTAGAAAACTGTTCCCAGTGTGATCTACATTTTGTTTTTCATTGAAGGACCTCCCTATTTCCCAATTTCTGTCCGTCATGGAATGAAATTGCAGTCAGAAGCTAGATGACAATTTATGCACTAATGTGTATTCATCCACAATCTCTGCAGCTAATCTTGCTGTCTAAACTTTCTGTTCTTCAACATGAGTCCTTATCATTTTTGGATATGAGTTTTTGAACTCTTTCAGCAGAATAATGTCTCTAAGATCCTTGTATGTCTTTTCTATCTTTAAGGTTTTCACCCGTCTATCGAAGTTGCTACGTTTAATTATTTCAAACTTGACAATAGGCCTGACCTGGTTCCTTACTTATACTTCTGAACAGTTGTCTATATGCTTCTGATACCAATTCATAGGCACTCAAAATAGTCTGATTTACTTCTTCATATTCCCTTAACACTTCCTTTGACAATGCTACACATGCCCCGCTTGCCCTGCCTACCAACTTGATCTGAATTAACATTACCCACACAGTCTCTGGCCAGTTCATCTGTTTAGTCAGTTTCTGAAAGGAAGTGAAAAAAGGCTTCTACATGTTTCTCATAGAATTTTGGTAAGGTTTTGACATATTTGTATATATCCCAACCAGTTCTTTGGCTACAATACAGTGTGGAACTAGAGGAACACAGCTGGCCAGGTAGCATCAGAAGAGCAGGAAAGTTGACGTTTTAGGTCAGGACCCTTCCTTAGAAATGGGGGAGGGGGTAGGGAGTTGGGAAATAAATAGAGAGAAGGGGTGTGGCTGGGGAAAGATATCCTCTGCAATTTGCAACTTCCGAAGTTCAAACCCTCTCTCTTTCTCCCTTTCTTCTCTTTCGTTTTCTCTTTCTCTTTTTGTCTTTTCTCTGCTTGTAACTGTAATTCAAACATTTACCTTTCCTGTTCAAGCTACTTCACCCGCATATGAATTTTAGCCATTTCCAAAGATTCTGGTGGCCATTCCAGCAAATTTAAATGTCAAGCTATAGCTGTAATTACCCTTTCTTTTCTCAAAAGCAACCCCAACTCTCTGATGAAGGGTCTAGGCCCAAAACGTCAGCTTTTGTGCTCCTGAGATGCTGCTTGGCCTGCTGTGTTCATCCAGCCTCACATTTTATTATCCCCAACTCCAGCTTGTCTGCCAATTCCAGGAGCTTTTCCTTGGTCATCTTTTGTGAAACTCCCAAAGTCACCTCTTCCAGCCTCAGAAAACTCTTAATGACTGAAAGCCATCATCTCACTTTTGATTTAACCAACAACAAGCAACCTAAATTACACAGATTTTCCATTTCTCACTTCAGTTTTATTTACAGATCTACGGCACTAATCCCCAAACCCATTTAAATCTGTTGGGACCTTGCATACTCTAAATCTATTCAAATCCTGGACCGGATCTGTCCCATCCTGTCCAAATCTCTTCAGATCCATTCAGTTCCGTACTTAAAGCAGCCAAATCCCAGGCTCGAGCCGCCAATTTGTTATAAAGCAGAGGTCAACACCACCCCCTCCGAAAACTTAAACAGTAACAACCAGCAAGGCCTGCCTCACGCTATAATCTGTTTTAAAACATGTGTGAAAAGTAGTAATGCCTGCCTCTCACTGTCATATTTTAAAAACACCATGCACTCTTCCCCCACCTCCATCATTTTGCAAATTCTAACATCTTGCCTTCCAGTCCACAAGTATTCTACCAAATTTCGCAACGTAAGCCAGGAACTACTCTTCACATTTGCAGTGTCATAAAACTGCCCAAGAGAAGCTGGTAGAGTTGGTGTCTTGATTTGCTGATCAGGACTCAGAAGTTCTAGTGGATGGTCTGGTGAAGAGAAGGATCAACCTCTTTCCTCAGGACTGCTAGAAGGCGACCATGCCATTGCTGGCCTGTTCCGAATCTGCCACTTAGGTCAGTATGATGACTGCAAACCGAAGGAATGCTCAGTAATGCAGGAAGAACGTTTATAATCTTTTGTGCTCTGTGAGGGTAAGTACGCCACCTTCTCCTTGTTACCACGCTCTCACTCCAAATCTTCTACTGCACCCACCCCCTCATCATTTATCATCCTCACTTCTGCATGCAGCATCTTCTCTTGCTTACTCTGACCCATCTCAACCTACAAGGCTATTAGCCCTGCATGCTCTCTGTGCTGCCTATCTCTCTCAGGACACTCGAACATGTTTTCTCAATCGACACTAGTTGGTTACTTTCTTATCACTCAATCCCTTCCCTTGACTCACAGGGTGGAGAGAGCCAAGATGGATGATGAGGTATTCGATGGTTGTCTCCTCAATCTTTATGAGGGAAGAATCTTTGCCCTAGGAAGAGAATACCATATCTGTGATAATGCCCAATCTCCAGGCCTCAACCAAGTAAGATTCTTCAAAGTACTGCCTTCCTGTTGTCTTAACATACCCAAACTTTGACTCCTATTTTGAAACTTCTTCCACCTCTGGAACCTTCAGGAAACAAATGTTATCAGTATAAATCTTCCTTGAAGAGACCAGCCATTCAAAATACCCTTTCCTCCTTTACCTCTGAGGAAGAAACCATAGATTCCTCATACAAACCTCTGGCAAAGCTGTCTCCTGAACTCCCCATCAGCTCAGAAACCTCATTGGTACTTTTGCTGGTGTACAGTTGACAGCATGTTTTGCTAAGTACCTTATTCCCATCACTGCTGCTGGCAGATGAAGAAATGTCTCAGGCTACTGGTACTTAGATTTCTGGAGGCTAGACACTTGCTGTGCCACTGGCCAGAAAGCACTTCATGGCATTATCTTTAATAACTTCATTCAAATGGATGAGTTGACATAAGCAGCAGGCTTGAGATACTTGGTAAACTGAACCAAAAGTTGGAAGAGTTCACCGATAGTAACTGTGCCACGTTGTCTCTGGCATATAAGCATCTACATGGACAAGTTGATGGTTGTCATGAAGAGCCAGATCAAGAATACTTAATATTTGCTGGACACACACACATCGGCAATTCATAGCCCTTGCTATTGGCTCTTAGCCCAATGACAAGGCGGCACAGAGACACACGGCCTTGACCTCGCTCTGGTGTCCCTTCCTCACAATGATGGTGGTATCAGAAAGCCCCCAACTGGAGCAAGAACCACATATAGAAACCCAGAAGTCTTCTGTCAGGTCAATTTACAGGTGCCCAGGCTCTACACCTCCACCGTGCCTCCGAAGCCCAATCCACTTGGAATTTAAGCCCGGGAGGATGAACTGCATCTGACTAAGACATACTCAGGATGTCTGGGTTTTCTGGCCACAAGTGGCACTGGGGATGCCGTGCAAAATTCCAAGGCTAACAGACTCTAGCATAGAGCAGGTTCCTTCCACCACAACTGTGGACAGTGGGACTAAACTTAGTTATACTGGGAAGCAAAGGAAAAAGAAAATCTTCTGAGGGCACAAAGGTGCATGGGTGACACTTCATTGTAAATACGTTATCAAATTTAGGAATATATTTCACTTTTCAACATTATCTGTATGAGCAAATATCATTTTAGCAGCAACTACGAGACCAAAAGTAGAAGGGCTAGTCATCCTTAAGACCATACAATTGCTGAGAGCCATTTTTTCCATTGTGCTTATGCAAGGAACTTTGTAATGATTGAATAAGAGATCTTTGAATGTCATGAAGGTTTCCAACCATTTGTTTTTAATTATTTTGTTATATAATATGTACCACATAGAAACATCAAATTGTTAAGCTGCGCTTGCAATTAGAATTATATAGAAGTTACTGGCCTCAGCAACACTAAAACATTTACAGCTAAGGATTATTTCATACAACTCTGTTCTATTGAATGAGACTCACAAATCCTACCTGCATTGCTTTAGCTGATGCTTCCATGTTGTAGGACTCTGAAGGGCTGTTCTATCTGAAGAACATCTTCATATTCTTACTTGGCACAAAGCTGCAGCTCTCACTGACCCTCCTTGTCTATCCATAGCCTCAGTGTATTCTTCAGTGGTCCAGAGATTGCAAGGATTGGCACAGTCCTCTCTCTGCTTGGTACTGGTATGAAGATCCAGATATGATCTGCATGGAAAACTGATGTGAAGGAGGTAGCTTATGGTACTCATTAACCCCAATGGAATAGGGATTTGTATTACAGATATGATAGACATCATGGTACGACATTCTAACTGACACTTCTGCCCCTCTCTCATCTGCACGGTGTTCCATGGAAGTCGAGTGATGGCAGTTCTTCTGCATCTTCATCGCATCGTACCAGCACCTACTGCTGTAAGGTCCCCAGTAGGAGGTGGCTCCATATTTGCTGGGAGTTAATGCTAGTCCTGGGCTTCCAGGTGTATATGTTTCCCATCCATTCATGTCATAGATCATGGTACTACAGAGACGCCCACACCTTCTATGCCTTGACCCATTGAGGATGGTTCCAATAAGTCTACTTGGTCTATATCAGAAGTAAAGCAGCTTCTCATAGTATAATTATTCAGTAGTCGCAGCACACAGAACTAACATTTAAAATGCATTCCCCAAGCATTGGGACAAGGAGGCCCCTCCAAGCAGGCCAGTGGAATGTCTTCACTTGTACCTTGTACGTCAATGCCCTGAATCTAAAATATGTTGCTCAACCCTTTTTGGTGCACATTCTTCACTCAGAGATTTTACATGTGGTTGCAGTAAAGCAGACATCCCCTCTAAATCCGCCCCAACCTTCATAATATCCAAGAAAGGCAGTGTTACAAGTAGTAAAATGGTGTGGACATTTATTAGTAATAAAAGTAGAAGTTGCTGGAAAAGCTCAGCAGATCTTGCAGCATCTGCGAAGAAAAAAATCAGAGTTAACGTTTTGGGCCCAGTGACCCTTCCTCAGAACAGATGGTAGCTGGTAAAATATCAGTTTAAATGCAGAAGAAATAGAGGGAGATGGTGTAGGGAGTAAACAATAGGATACAGCCCAAAGAAAGAGAAGAACAGCGGATTGGCAAAGGAGTTGACGACGATCCGGCTAGCAGGGTGAATAGTTGTTAATGGGGACTATTAGTGATAAACAATAGGTAGTGTATAATGGCAGGCTATGTGATGACATGGTGTGTGGGGTAGGGGGCCAGGATATGGGAGAGTTTAGACCCTAAAATTATTGAACTTGATATCAAGTCCGGAGGGCTACAGGGTCCCTAAGCTGAAAATTAGGTGTTGTTCTTCCAGCTTGCGTTGAGCTTCGCTAGAACACTGAAGCAAGCCAGAGACAGGAATGTTAGCCAGGGAACGGGGTATTGTACTAAAGTGGCAGGCAACAGATAACTCAGGGTCTTTTTTGTAAGCAGTACGAGATGTTCTGTGAAGCGGTCACCCAGCCTCTGTCACTCTTGGACATTTATTAGTCCAAAGTATGAAGACAGCAGCTTCTGCACCCTGTGGATACTATGGAATGTGGAAGTTGATTTGTTACTTTAGCAATTAAGAAGATTCTTTCCAGCCTGAATGACATTACTTGTTCTTCACAGCTATTAGTAGGATTAATTTATGATGTTGAATGATGTGGTCAAGATTGCTTCTGATCAGGACTTTCAGTTGACAGAAGTAGGTCAATGCATGAGGTCCACCTGTGGCAATAGGTCTTTTATCTGTATTGTGTAAATGTCAGTTTAATGCTATTGCCCCTTGAAGTCACGTTGCACTAAAGTAGAGTGCCCTCCCCCAGCACAAAGGTCATATGTGGTGGCAGCCAGTTTTTATTTTGATTGCGCACATGCGATTTGGATAGGTTGGAAGGCAATACAGATAAGATTTCACAAAACTAGTCACAGGCCTCTCAATTTAGGCGACCATCCCCTCCTCAACACTTCATATTCCATTCTGCCTTACCCTTCCTGTTCACCATATTGGCTTTGATTTTCCCCACATTCCGACACAACCCAATTATACAACTGCTTATCTGCCCACATTTTTCCCTGGGCCACCGACATACAGCTTAGTTTGCACATTTCTGCACCCCTGCCTATCAAACAAAGCATGGTGGTGACTGTTTATAATGCTGCTTCCCGCAGTATATGTTGCATTTCTCCTCTACACAATTATTGATCCTTCTGCATCTCAGCACACTGTCTCTAATTCCTACAAATGAATTCTCCAGCATCCCTACCACAACTGTCATTCCCAATGATCCCCTTAACTTTTGTTGAACAGAAGCCTTGTTTGAACAAGGCACTCCTCCTCCAAGCAACTTGAAAAGGCAGCCCTGACCAATGAGTGGTGAGACCTCTGACTATTCTCTGTACAGCTTCCTGACTGACCTATTGCCAATTAGCAGACTCGTTGAACTGGACATGACCTTTGCTCATGCCCAGGCGACTAACTGACAACCCCTTGGAGTGAAATTAGACAATTTCCTTGACTTACTGTACCTTTACCCCGTCTAAAGTGTGCAGAGACTGTCTTAACTGAGGACTTAACCCGTTAGACTTTGAGGCATGGCTATTTGGTTGAAGCACATGCAATTTGTTCACTGCACAGACTGCTGGAACATGTTTTAGGTGTGACATTATTGTACAGTTACATGTCCATCCCCTTGAGTGATCACTGCTGACAGCCATGACATGCTAGTGCCAGCACTAAAAGGCAAGGCAGCAAACAGCACTGTGAGTCTGTAAGTTCTGAACAAAGTGACAATGAGCAAAAAGGCAAGAAATGGTGGAGATGCTATAAGCAATCAAGTAGGTACAGAATGAGCGTGCATGCTGACAGAGCAAGCAAGGTGCCTTTAGATGCATCCTGGTCCGATCCATGTGATGGGTCCTTGTCCCTGTGTGCAAAGTGGCTTGGCATTCACAATGCAATGCAAGATGTCTATGTGCAATATTGAAGTGGCGAACTGCAGCTAAATGAGTCAGAAATGTACCTTAAGGATGTAGTAAGGCTGTGTCTGATGTTGAACTCTGTGGTTAGAGCATGCAAGCGGTCACGGCCAATGAGACATATCCTAGCCTGATGAGGACTGTTATCCAAAATGAAGACCCAGAGGAGCAAACAGCAAGTGAGAGCTGCCAGTTGCCCACTTTGACTTTCATGTTAGGAATTATCATTGTCTAGTTTCTCAGTGTGTGAGAGAATAGGAAACTGTACATAACTGAGGAAAGAGTAGGTACTAACAAGATGTAAGGAATGCAACTAGGTCTTTTGTGACTCATAACCCGAGATTGAGTCTCTCCGTTCAATTCATGTGTAAAATGGGATCTTTTTCTCTTGACGTTAAGGATATCATTTTTTTTGATCTTGCCATATTTTCCCAATTGACTTGCCATTGCCCACTTCATTCATGGCCTGGAAAATTCAGCAGGAAGTGCTCCCTGTAGTACTGTGGCCTGATTAAGCACAGCAATATGATAAGGACCAGATACTATAATTTGTTCTGTGATGTTGATTTTGGGTATATATTGGTTGACAGAGTAGGGTAACTCACCTGCGCATCCTAGAAATAGTACCATGGGATCATTCACATCCACTTAACCAGTTAGTTTGGATTTTCCTAAGGACATTCAACTTCATTACTGTATTGGTACAAATGCACACAAAACATATGAATTCCAGAGATGAGATGACCATGACTGCCTTTTACATCAGCAACATTTTACTAAATATGGCATCAAGGAGCCCTGGCAAAATTGAAGTATTTAGGAATTGGAAGGAAATTCTCTAATCTTAGGATCTGACAGTGTAATTTGCAAAGTTTATTTTGGGTAATGAAACATTTGCAAAATAAATGCTTCCACAGTGATCTCTTGAATATTCAGAACAGATATCTGATCAATATAAGCTTAAGAAAATCAAGCAACTGCCACTCCTCACATGGGTGATGGAGTGGAAATCAACCCCTACTATTCTGGGAGTCATCTCAACAAGCTGTTTTATCAAACTCTGCAAAATCCCACAATTTACCTGTCATTGACAGAAGGCATAGACTGGATTTTTGTACTTAACAAGATTCACTATTTATTACAAATAGAGTTGAGGTACAGCTAAAAACTTATGGATCTTCAACATATGACTCTATTAGTTAAAACTCTAATCTCCTTTAAAACTCCTCTTGCACACAAATACAGGCAGGTGCTGACAGAGTATGGATGACAGAGTATTGGTGTTATGGGTGAGGGGAAAATTTAGTGGGCCATTCAACAGTCCATATCTACAAGATTCGCCGAGATAATTCTTTTGGCTTGCCAAGACTTGCTGCTTCTCAACCCCTCTTCAACAAGTACTTTTACTTGACTGCAAGAGGCACAAAGCAACTCATTCACAAAATATAACATTTTTAATTTGTTGGTTAAAAGCAACAGCTTACAGGTGAAAGGAAATAATCTGGCTTTCTTCAGGCTTTAGGTATATTTTACTTTGGATGCAAAGACAAATCACATTGTTGTTAGCAAGCAGAACACTATTGTTGTCAACAGCTGATCACTTTTCCACAGTCTATTCAGCTGCTTCTTGCTGGCTGAATCTTCCATCATACACACCCTCAGCTCCAACTCTTCTGAAGTAACCTTCCCTCATTGCTTGATTAAGTAAGTTTAAACAGAATAAGAGTTAGTAGCTTGCTTTTAAATGGCACAAAGATACCTCTGCAATCGTTGGTTTTTATAAACAGTTCTTTTCCAATTTCAGTCCACAACAAAAAAAGCAGAAAAACAAAAATATACATAGCATCTATAATCTAAGGAGTACTGAAATCTTGCTACTGTGATATAGGAGCTTGGTTAGACTGCACTTGGAATACTCATTTTTTTCTCCGCATATCAGGAAAGATATTAGTCTCATGGAGGGAGTGCAACAAAGGTTTATCAGTCTTGTTCTTGCGATGCTGGGACTGTTTTGAAGAAATATTGGACAAACTGATCCTGCATTCTGTAGAGTTTCAAACAATAAGTAGTGATCTAATTGAAACTTACAAATACTTAATCCTTAAGAACCAGTAGGCAGAAATTAAAAATAAGACATCATATTTAGGTGCAAGATGAGGAAAACTTATTTTTATTCAGAACATTATGAACTAGTGGAATTTTCCACTCTTGAGATCCGTGGAAGCTCAGTCTTTGAATATGATTAAGGTATAGTAGGATGGATTTCCGATGACAAATGGTACACAGTTACAGGGATGGGGTGGTCAAACAGTATTAATGTTTTTGATCAGGTATGATCATTTGAAGGGTAGGACAAGCTTAGCAAACTGAATGGCTTACTCCTGTTCCTATGTTCTTATGTTCCTAAAATGCAAAGCACACTCAGGTATTGCTGAACATATGCTTGGGTAGATTTTATGATTAGTGTTACAAAATCAAAGTTCATCCCATCTATTTGGAATGTGGATTGAATTCAACACTGATTCCAGCAGGATTCATGCTTTTCATATGGTATTTCAAAAATCGCCAGTCACCTAAAAGGATGTCATTGAGCACTGGCACAATCGAGATCAAAATATCTCAATGAGTGAAAGGAATCTTATTATAATTGATTCAGACAGTGTCACCTCAGTTCAAAATCTTGATACTAATTCAGTTCTTTGAACAGGATTGTTTGGACTTATCAATAATAGTCATTTTGTCAATATAAAGGTAGAGCTTGGAAACTCACAACCAAAAAAGACACAAGGGCCCACTCTAGTATTTATTTAGATGCAAGTGATTATATAAGAATTTACATAAAAGAGAGGACAATGATAATGATGAATTGCCTGAGGGTAAAGTTTAAAATTCAGAATCACTGTACTGGTTATCAAGGTCCCAAGATGTTTCAAATCCTTCCTTTGAATCTTGCATTGACTTTTCAAGAATATATGGTGGTCATAGTTCCATGAAGCACATACATCTTTACCTCAGCTCTCTTGCCCACTCTCCTCTGAATTCTCTATTCTTTCACCAATCTCTCTATGGTATCAAGCATGGGTCAGTGGCAGAACCCCTACTTGAGAGAGCATGTTATGGTTATGGGTTCAAATTCTACTGAAGAACCTTGAGATGGATATCTCAGCTGACACTTTAATCTAGTGTTGATGGAGTGCTGTACTGTCATAAGTGTTGTCTTTTAGCTGAAAGTTTAAATTAAGGTCCTCTCTGTCCTCTCAGGAGAATGGCACAATTTTGAAGAAGACCATATTGGTTGTGGAGTCATGGAGAATATTTATCCTTTTGTTGATGTCTCTGAATTGCATTGGTTATTATCCTATTTATGATTGTAGAATCTTGGAGAGCACACATTGGCTGCCATGTTTCCATTACCAAGGGTAGTTATGTTTGAAATGCACTGCTTTAGTTAGAAGCGTTTTGAAACACCATGACATTCGAAAAAGCACTATATAAATGCAGGTTCTCCTTTTTCTTCAGCTCTAATTCTCTACCTCCACGTAAATGGCACTGTGATGCTCGTAATCCTCTCCTAGCTTGCCTTTTTGTAACCTCTGTACAACCACAGTCTTCATATCAGGTGTGGACATTTTTAGCTACACTCTAGTAACCCTCACGTCATCATCACTTTAACTACTTCCAACCCAACTTAATTCTGTGGCCACCTAGAAAATATTCTAATAAAATCTACATTGTTGTTTCTCTAGCTTTCATTTCATGTGTTTCATAACAAATAACAGCCCTTTATTTAACTAAGTCAATAATCAAGTTCCTGAATCATGAGTATGCAACATTTCAAAATAATCTCCATTCTATATGTGCGATTCTGGGTAACCTCCAACACCCATTTTGGATGACTGAGATTAATGCATTGTGATTTTTAAGACAAAGATTTAGTGTGTTCACTATTTCCATATCATCTAGAATATATTGGCCTTGAAGGGAATACAGTGCAGTTTCACCTGAATGATCTGAAATAATACATTAAGTCCTCACTTAACATTAATTCTCTTAATGTTTCACTGTAATGTTGTTTATAAAATGGTATTAATGCATCCATTTAAAATTGTAATTTAATTTTATCCTTGTTTGCCTCATTTTCTATTCTGTCACCTTTTCCACAATGCATCTGCTCCTGGCCCCAATCCTGAAATCCCTCTTTCCCCCAGATTCTGTTTCTACCCTCCAGTCTTACTTCCAATGAACCTCATGCTTATTGCTATCATTGGGCATCTTAGCTGCTCAACTCCTTCATTTTGGCTTCTGTCCTGAACTTACACAGATATCCTAGGCTGTACAGAGTGGTTGGTATTGTTTAATGCAGACAGTCCTAGGATGACGGCTGCTATGTGCACAGACTAATCTCTGCCACTAAATGGAACCCAGTCAACATAAAACTATAATGGTGAAACGTAATTTAAAATTTATTCACATTTATAATGTATTGTACTTTAAAGTTGTATTTTAAAGTTATTTTGTTTATGAATGTAAGTATTAAGGAATGTACAGTTTTATGATCCCAGCTGATGTTAACACTGTACAAGTGAAAAAACAAAGTGAAACTTAGCTTATTAGACCCTAACTTGGTTTTCTTTTAACCATGGATGTCTGTTACTGAATACACTGACAAAAGGCTGCCAGTGTACTTTTAACATGACAAATAGAATGTTAATTTTCAAAAACACAAGGACTATATTACATTAGACAAAACAAAAGCTGAAAGGATTTCTAACAAACAGATAGTTTAGGCTAACTTTCTGCATTTGAGTTTTGTGATCGTATCACTATTGAATACTGTTTATTAAGGTATAGCAAGTATTGTCAGCAGAAGTATAGGTTGGTCATTCAGCCTCTTAACTGTGTTCTACCATTCTATCAGACATCAGAAAACAGTATTGCTTTATCCTAACAATATACTTAAAAACACCCAAACTTGAATGAAAAGCTATCACTATCCGTACATTAAAGCTCCTTTTTCACACTCAGGATGGTCTAGCTGCAACCGTTTTCCTTTCAGTGAATTTCTGTGCACTCACTAAATTCTATTTTCCTTCAGTCCCTATTTTCCTTCAGTCATGTCTCTCCTTGAGACACCTAAAACAAGCTATAAACGAAACCAGATATAACTGTTTAACTTCGTGGCAAATGCATGAGTTCCCTAAACTCAGTGTTTAGCTCGTACACCTCCATACTCTGGCACTAATGGGCCCATACCTATTGACTTTCAGGATTGCTCTATTTCTTTTTGTCATTGGGCTGATTTTTTTAATACATGATATTGCATTCTATAACATTCCTAGATCTCCACGTCAAGTTTGTAAAATTTCATTAAAGTACAGGAATAGACCACAAGGCTCTTTGGCGCTGCAACTTCAACCTCACAAATGAAACTGAAAATGACTAACTGCATGTTCTATGTTCTCCTTTCTTACACAGAAAATGTAAAATTAAGTTATATATTGTTTTTAACAGAAATTCAACTTTTTTTTTCAATAGAGAAATTGACAAACATACAAATTAGGAGTAGAAGTAGGCCATTTGGTCCCTCAAAGCTGCTGTGTTATTCAATAAGATCTTGGCTGATCTTTTGTAGTTTGAATTCCGCATTTCCGTCTGTAACTGATAATCCTTGATTCCCTTGCCTAACATTTTTACACAAATTGCGCTATCGTACAAAAAGCTGTTGATGTTGATCCAACTGAACTTTTCAAGACTGAAATTGGTAAGTTTTTTCCTCTGGTAGGAATCTACTGAGTAGATGCAGGCTTATTTTGATGAAGTGTAAATCAATTACATTCACATGAAAATAAATAGAATGGTGGAACACTCTCAAGGGGCTGAATGACCAATCTGTTTCTGTTCTTATACTTTTGCTGAGAATACCTGCTGCACCTTAATGAACAGTATTCAATAGTGATACAGTTGCAAAACTCAACTATACAAATTGTTAGCCTAGATTATCTGCTTGCTAGCAATATAATGTGCTACTGCAACATTGATATGAAATGCCTTTATCTTCTCTCTCTGGATATGCTTTTTGTATGCATTTGATTTACCTGCTTCAGTGGCCATCGTTGGCAATGTTTAGAGAAGGGAACCTTTCACCTAAACTCATCTGCCTTGGAAGTGAGATAACAAGGTGTAGAGCTGGATGAACACAGCAGGCGAAGCAGCTTCAGAGGAGCAGGAGAGCTGACATTTCGGGTATGGACCCTTCTTCAGAAATGGGGGAGGGGTAGGGGAAATAAATAGGGAAAAAGGGGGAGGCAGCTAGAAGATGGATAAGTGAGAAGATAGGCGGAGAGGAGACAGACAGTCAAGGAGGCAGGGTTGGAGCCAGTAAAGGTGAGTGTAGGTGGGGAGTTGGGGAGGGGATAGGTCGGTTCAGGGAGTACAGACAGGTCTAGGAGGGGGGATGAGGCTAGTAGGTAGGAGATGGGGGTGTGGCTTGAGGTGGGAGGGGTGGATAGGTGGGAGGACAGGTTAGGGAGGCAGGTGCAAGCTGGGCTGGTTGTGGGATGCGGTCGAGGGAGGGGAGATTTTGAAGCTTGTGAAGCCCACATTGATACCATTGGGCTGCAGAGTTCCCAAACGAAATATGAGATGCTGTTCCTGCAACCTACGGATGGCATCATTGTGGTACTGCAGGAGGCCCAAAATGGACATGTCATCTGAGGAGTGGGAGGGGAGTTGAAATGGTTCGCGACTGGGAGGTGTAGTTGTCTGTTGCGAACCGAGTGCAGGTGTTCCGCAATGCAGTCCCCTAGCCTCCATTTGGCTTCCCCAATGTAGTGGAGGCCACATCTGAAACAGCAGATACAGTATACCCCATTAGTGGATGTGCAGGTGAACATCTGTTTGATGTGGAAGGTCTTCTTAGGATCTGGGATGGGAGTGAGGTGAGAGGTATAGGGTCAGGTGTAACACTTCCTGCGTTGCAGGGAAAAGTGCCAGGTGTGGTGGGGCTGGTGGGGAGTGCGGAGCGGACAAGAGAATCATGGAGAGAGTGGTCCCTCTGGAAAGCAGATAAGGGTGTGGAGGGAAAATTGTTTTTGGTGTTGGGGTCGGATTGCAGATGGTAGAAGTGTCGGAGAATGATCCGTTGGATCTGGAGGTGGTGGGGTGGTACTTGAGAATGAGGGGGATTCTGTTTTGGTTATTATTGTGGGCAGAGAGTATGAGGAATGAGTTGCAGGAAATGCGAGAGACACGGTCGAGGGTGTTTTTGATCACTGTGGACGGGAAGTTGTGGTCCTTGAAAAACGAGGACATCTGGGATGTCCAGGAGTGGAACATCTCATCTCGAGAGCAGATGCGGCGGAGGCGAAGGAATTGGGAATAGGGAATGGCCTTTTTTCAAGAAGCTGGGTAAGAGGAGGTGTACTCTAGGTAGCTGTGGGAGTCGGTAGGCTTGAAATGGATATTGGTTTCCATGTGGTTGCCAGAGATGGAAATAGAAAAGTCCAAGAAGGAGAGAGAGGTATTGGAGATGGTCCAGGTGAACTTAAGTTTGGGGTGGAAGGTGTTAGTGAAGTGGATGAACTGTTCGAGCTCCTCATGGGAGCACGAGGCAGTGCCGATACAGTCATTGATGTAATGGAGGAAACGGTGGGAGATAGGGCCAGTGTAGTTTTGGAAGAGTAATTGTTCCATGTATCCTACAAAGAGGCAGGCATAGCTTGTGCCCATGCACCCGAGTTTCTTACTATGTGGTTGACTCAAAGCATTTTAAAGTCAGCGAATTAGCCACACGATTGTTATTTCAAGTAGGGCTGGGTAATATGTGGAATCTTGACAGCTTCACTCACATATTGAGAACTTTTTTTAAGTGATAAACTTGAATTTTCTGCTATAATCCACATAACTACCCAGAATAATGGGAAATATGACTGTTGAATCTTAGTGTTGTCTGATTGCCCAAATTATATTTTCTAGCACCCTTATCAACAGACTGCTTCTAGCCATTCCTTCTGTGTATATTGTCTATGAAAACAGCATGGGAGTGTGGTCCAATCGCCTATAAATTTTCCTCCACACTTATCTGTTATTGCTGCTTTCCAGGTAATGCTAAGCCATTGAAAGTGACAGTAATGGACATGTGGAGTTCTGATGTATAAAGACAGCCTTGTAGCTGCCTTCTTTTCCACCATTTCCTTCAATAAATGGCTAAGGGTTCACATTCCCCCATGGCTTCCAGTGGACATTTGTACCAGTACTTGAGCAGTTCCAGATCTTTAGAACTGCCGACTGACACTTCTAGTTTGGGGAGATTAGGTTGGATTTGATCAGCAAACAGAAACCCTATCTTACCGAAAATGTGTTTTGAAGAGGATTTGCAACTGATATCTGTGGTGCTGGATTCATGCTTCAGAAGCAGTTCAAGCTGGTGATTTTATGTTTTCTTTTCCCTGTAAGAAATAATGCAGAGCTAAAGTAACATGAGCTTAGCTATGCTGTTGGGCTGATTCAATCAATAGGGTCCAAAGAAAGGCAGGAAAGATTGCCAGGCTGGTGGTTCTGTGTTGTTACCGTATGCCTCCAATATTTAGATGAAAATAAAAGTGATCTGGTCTTAGGGGAACGGCATCTGGTTGGGTTGGAGCAACATTAAAGATTATATTTGTTCTGTATCCAATTAGATTTCAATCTTAAATAGAACAAAACTCCTGTAATAAAATGTGTTTTTAGAGACTCTGGCTGAGAGTCTTACATGTCTAAAGAACATAACAGTAGATTGTGTGCAAACTTTCACAATTTTAAAGTAATGATTCGATAATTCAGTAGTCCATGGATTGCATATGCAGAACATTTAACAGTACAGCACAGTACATGCCCCTCAGCCCACGATGTTGTGCTGATCTATGATCATACTCTAAGATTAAACTACCCCGCATACCTTATATTTCACTTTCATCCATGTGCCTATCCAGGAATAACTTGAATGTCCCCAATGTATCTGACTCCTACCACCTATCTACCACCTCCAACAGTGCATTTCATGCACCCACCGCTCTCTATGTAATGAACCTGCCTCTGACATCTCCCCTATTCCGTCCTCCAATCACCTTAAAATTATGCCCCCTCGTAACAGTCATTTCTGCCCTGGGAAAAAAGTCTCTGGCTATCCACTCTATCTATGCCTCTCATCACTTTGTACACCGCTATCAAGTCACCTCTCATCCTTCTTTGCTCCAATGAGAAAACCCTAACTCCCTCAACTTTTTCTCATAAGACCTGCCCTCCATTCCAGGCAGCATCCTGGTAAATCTCCTCTGCACCCTCTCTAAAGCTTCCACATCCTTCCTATGATGAGGCGACTAGGATAGAACACAGTATTCCAAGTGTGGTCTAACCAGGGTTTTATAGGGCTGCAGTATAACCTTGCAGCTCTTAAACTTAAGTCCCCTGCCAACGAAAGTCAACACACCATACGCCTTCTTAATAACCCTATCAACTTGGGTAGCAACTGTGAGGGATCAATGTATGTGGACCCCAAGATCGCTCTGTTCCTTCACACTGCCAAGAATCCTGTCATTCATCCTGTATCCTGCATTCAAATTTGATCTTCCAAAATGAATCACTTCACAATTTTCCTGGTTGAATTCCATCTGCCATTTATATGCCCAGCTCTGCATCCTGTCAATGTCCCTTTGCAACCTACAACAGCCCTCTACACTAACCACAACTCCACCAACCTTTGCATCATCAGCAAACTTACTAATCCACCCTTCCACTTCCTCATCCAAGTCATTTGTAAAGATCACAAAGAGCAGAGGTCCCAGAACAGATCCCTGTGGAACACCACTGGTCACCGAGCTCTAAGCTTAATGCTTTCCATCTACTACCACTGTACGTCTTCTATTAGACAGCTAATTCTGTATCGAGACAGCCATATTTCCCTGAATCACATGACTCCTTACTTTCTGAATGAGCCTACCAAGGGGAACCATATCAAATGTCTTGCTAAAATCCATATACACCACATCCATTGCTCGACCTTCATTAATTTATTTTGTCACATCCTGAAAGAATTCAGTAAGGCTTGTGAGGCATGACCTGCCCCTCTCAAAGCCATTCTGACTATTTCCAATCAAACTATGCTTTTCCAAATAATCATAAATACTATCTCTCAGAATCCTTTCCACTCATTTGCCCAGCACATAAATAAGACTGACTGGTCTGTAGTTCCCAGGATTTTCCCTCTTCCCTTTCATGAACAATGGAATAACATTTGCCACCCTCCAATTACCTGATACTACTCCAGTGGATGATGAGGACGCAAAGATCATCACCAAAGGCGCAGCAATATCTTCCCTCGCTTCCTGTAGTAACCTTGAGTATATCACATCTGGCCCAGAGGACTTATCTATCCTCATGTTTTTCAAAATTTCTAGCACATCCTCATTCCTAACATCAGCCTGTTGAGCATATCAGCCTGTTTCATGCTGTCCTCGCAAACATCAAGGTCACTGTCACTGGTGAATACTGAAGCAAGGTATTCATGAAGGACCTCCCCCCATCTCCTCTGACTCCATGCACAAGTTCCCTCCACTATTCCTGATTAGCCTTCACCTCACTCTAGACATCCTCTTGTTCCTCACTGAGTGTAGAACATCATGGGGTTTTCCTTAGCCTACCTTCCAAGGCTTTTTTCTATTCATTTCTAGCTCTCCTAAGTCCATTCTTCAGTTCCTTCCTGGCTACCTTGTAACCCTCTGGAGCCCTGTGCTATCCTTGCCTTCTCAACCTTAAGTAAGCTTCCTTCTTCCTCTTGACTAGATGCTCCACATGTCTTGTCATCCACAGTTGCTTCACCTTACCAGCCCTTCCCTGTTTCAGCAGGACAAACTTATCCAGAACTCATAGCATGTGCTCCCTAAACAACCTCCACATTTCTGCCATACATTTCCCTGAGAACATCTGTTCCCAATTTATGCTCCGCAGTTCTTGCCTATTAGCATGATAATTCCCCCTGCACCATTTAAATACTTTCCCATACCGTCTGCTCCTGTCCCTCTCCATGACTATAGTAAATGTCAGGAAGTTGTGATCACTATCACGGAAATGCTCTCCCTGACTAAGAGATCTGACATCTGGCCTGGTTCATTGCCTAGCCCTAAATCTAATATTGCCTCCCCTCTAGTCAGTCTACTTATATAATATATATAGCTACATATATACAGCTTTGCATCCAATTTCTGCAACTATCTGCGGAGATATGCCCTTACCACAAAAGGTACCACAAAATGAACCAGGCCAGATGTCAGATCTCTTAGTCAGGGAGAGCATTTCGGTGATAGGTTCCTCCTGTGGATAATCAGTTTATTTGTGACATGTTCAGCAGAATCTTGGCACCATTTATGATACCCTCATTCTGTTTCACTCTGCCTATCGCTGAGGATTTGAAACATGTTAAATCAGAGAGAGTTATTTTGCAATAATGATTATTACTGTCCACCTGGGTAAAGACTCTGGTGCTCAACCCATCAATACATTGGTAAACATGCATATAATGAAACCCATACTGCCATTTCAGAATTACCAACAAAAATCGGGTGTTCAGGTAATGTTGTTGGTTGTCACTCGATTCAAGGATAATGTGTACTCAAGTTTATAATCTTCTGTGTGGATTCTCGACTTGTAGATCGTTGTGAAAAAGGGGCAGGATGTCCAACGAGATAGTGGGGTCAGGACTATGGGTTTGCTTCATTTTCTTTCCTTCTCTGCTGCTGCAGTGTCTCATCACTGAGGTAATAAAGCGAGATGCAGTATGAAGGACACATTGTTGCCATTTTGAAAGATTGGTTGCAAGTTTCTTCTAGTTATTAATGTCAATGCTGCTGCACTTTGCTAAAAGCTTCAGTGTTTTTCAAGCATTCAATTTGTACTCCCTGGAATTTTGGCCATTGAGAGTTGAGAAATCAGGATCTAATGGTGGAAATGCTTTTCAACCATCTGGATGCAGTGTCCGTTATATAGAATCATACAGTACAGAAGGCCTATCACATCTCAACCAATAATATAATTACCCTAAATCTGCAATAGTCCTGTTTTCCAGCACTTCGCCCATAGCTTTGAATGTTATGGTCTTTCAAGTGCTCATCCAAATACTTGTTTTTAAGGCTGTGAGGTATCCTCTCTCGACTTCACTCCCAGGCAGTGTTTTCCACATTCCTAACGTGCTCTGAGTGAAAAACTTTTCTCCCCTCTAAACCTCCTGCCTTCCGCCTTAAAATTATTCCCTTTATTGACCATCCAATTTAAGGCAACGGCTGAATATTCCTGATCAAAAGACCACTTTGTCCACGGCCCCTTATAATCTTATACACCTCCACCAGGTATTCCCCCCTCAGCTTTCTCTGCTGTAAACAAAAAAACCCAAGATTATCTGGGGTAACAAGATATAGACTGGATGAACACGGCTGGCCAAGCAGCATCAGAGGAGCTTTATCAGAGCTAAACTGTTGATCCTGTGAATTTCCTCTGCACCCTCTCCAATAACATCCTTCCTATCATGCAGTGAACAGAATTGCACAATACTCCAAATACTGAATCAAATTTTGTACAGCTCCAACATAACCCACCACTCTTATAATCCATGTCATAACTAATAAACAGAAGGGTCCTTATGACTTCTTGACTGCCCTATTAATCTGCCTTGCTGCCTTCATGAATCTGTGGAGAATGACCCCAGGATCCCTCTGTTCTTCTGAGCTTCCTAGTGTCCTGTTATTCATTGAGTACTCCCCCACCTTATTACTTCTTCCTAAGTGTATCACCTTGCACGTATCAGGATTAAATTTCATTTGCCATGAATCTGCCCCTATGACCAAACCTGGTCATATTCTCCTGCAGCCTAAGACCTTCTTCAGCACTGTCAAATACCTGGCTAATCTTCATGTCATTTGCAAACTTATTTATCATCTCCTCCATCACATAGGGACCAAGCACTGATCCCTGTGATATGCTATTGGACACTGGCTTCCAGTCATCCAATCAGCCTTCTACCACCACCATCTGTTTCCTAACATTAAGCCAGGTTTGGATCTGACTTGCCAAGTTACCCTGGAATCCATGTGCTTTTATCTCTATCGGTTATCCATGTGGGTCCTTGTTAAAGTTTTTGTTGAAATCCATATAAACTACATCAAATGCACTACCTTCATCCACACATCTGATCACCTCCTTGAAAAATTTGTTAGGGATGATCTGTCTCTGACAAAGTTCTGCTGACTATCCCTGACCAAACATTGTCTCTCCATGTGAGTTTGCTCGCTGAGCTGGAAGGTTAGTTTTCAGACGTTTTGTCACCATTCTAGGTAATATCATCAGTGAGCCTCTGATGAAGCGCTGGTGTTATGTCCCGTTTTCTATAACACCAGCACTTCGTCAGAGGCTCACTGATGATGTTACCTAGAATGGTGATGAAACGTCTGAAAACTAACCTTCCAGCTCAGCGAGCAAACTCACATCCAGAACCTCAACCTGAGCTACAAATCTTCTCAAAATTGTCTCTCCAAGTGGAGATTAATTCTGTCCTTCAGAATTTTCTCCAATAATTCCCTTACCATCGATGTAATATTCATTGGTGTGTAATTCCCTGTTTATCTTTACTACCCTTCTTGAAAAATGGATGCACATTAGCTGCCCTCTGGTCCTCTGGCACCTCCCTTGTGGCCAAAGAGGACTGAAAAGTTTTGGTTATAGCCCCTGCCATTTCTTCGTCTGCTACACAGCTTGGGATATAACTCACCAGACCTGATGATATCCAAGATAATAAAATGTGAGGCTGGATGAACACAGCAGGCCAAGCAGCATCTCAGGAGCACAAAAGCTGACGTTTCGGGCCTAGACACTCTCTGATGAAGGGTCTAGGCCCGAAACGTCAGCTTTTGTGGTCCTGAGATGCTGCTTGGCCTGCTGTGTTCATCCAGCCTCACATTTTATTATCTTGGAATTCTCCAGCATCTGCAGTTCCCATTATCTCTCTCCTACACCTGATGATTTATCCATTTTAAACCTGTTAAAATTCCATTACCCCCTCATTCCTCATGTTAAACTTCTGAAGAACTTCTCAGTCCCTCTTTCTGAATTCTTTACCTCAATCCTCCTCCAGTTTGTCTATAGTGTTCTTAGAGAAGCATCTAACCTGCATCATCTTTCCAGGCCAGTTCCCAACAGCAAACATCAGTCTTTTGTTTAGAATCCCCACATTGTGGAAACCAAACAGTCGGCCCAATAAGTCCAACTCTGTGACGAGCAGCCTACCCAGATTCACACCCCTACTTTATCTCTATAACCCTGCATTTCCCATAGCTAATCCACCTAACCTATACATCCCTGGATACTATGGGCAATTTAGCATCGCTAATCCATCTAACCTGCACATCGTTGGACTGTGGGAGGAAACCAGAGAGCCTAGAGAAAACACCAGCAGACAAGGGCAGAATGTACAAACTCCACACAAACAGTCACCAGAGGTTGGAATTGAACCTGGGTCCCTGGCTCTGTGAGGCAACACTGCTAACCACTGAGCCACTGTGCTGCCTCCTTTTTTAAAACAAGCTGCTCTACAAAGTTAAATTTCCGATTTAAATTCACAGTTACAAATCAAAATTTAGAAAAATAAGCAAAAAATAATGATGGTCTCAATAAAAATCATAATTGGTTAAGTATCCATTCCCTGGATCACTCTGGAGGAAGTATTCACTGAAGCATATAACACAGAAGAAGGTCATTCGCTGTCGCAATTTGTCATGGCCTGGACAACCTTACCACCATTTTTAAGATAATAAAGCGTGAAGCTGGATGAACACAGCAAGCCAAGCAGCAACTCAGGAGCACAAAAGCTGACGTTTCAGGCCTAGACCCTTCCTTTTACCACCATTTTTCTCAGCTTTGCCAGCTTGAGTAGGTGAGTAACTGAGAAGGAGGAAGTAGAAGAGAGGATGAGGAGAAGCAAAGAAGGGAGAAGGCAGCCAACAAATCTGCCTGGAATAATGGGATCGTTTCATCTGTGTACAGGTTTACTGAAGAGAAGCTCATATCCCTATTCTACCACAGTAGCACCCTTCTGTCTGTCACAGAGCATCACAGGATCCTCTTGGTGGTAACACTGAAATGAAAGATGCCAAAATACAACCATTCCAAAACATTTTTTTCATAGAAATCATCCAAAATATCATTTCAAAGTTAGGTAACCACTCCTGTGCATTCCTTTGATGCCTGTCCAGCAATTCTCTTTGCCTGATTTAGTGCTTCCATGCAGTGTTATTCTAATAGCTACCGCAGTGCTGGAAGGAAACTTTAGATTTTCATTGGTGGAGAAAAACAGCCCTTGGGCAGTTTTGGCCCTCAAGGGCCTGGTTTTGAACTATATGACTTCAGCACAAGCATCAGCATTCTTGACCGTCTGGCTGATACAAAACAAGTGTGTTAGTAGAGTGATATTAGTGGAAAGATGAATGCTGTTATCTTGGGAGAAAACAGCAGTTTTATGTTGCACGGGACCTCTTGGAGCTCAGACATCTGCAGTCATGAAGGAAACAGTTTGAGCTGCATGGTAGATAACTATTTATACGGCTAAAAGGTGAGATTGGATATCTTCAGAATAAGCTTTTACTGCAGCGTTCAAAGGTTGGATGATTTCTGCTTGTGTTACAATAGATGGTGAGGTATTGGTCAACAGTTACAGCATTGTAGATAACAAAGCGTGGAGCTGGATGAACACAGCAGGCCAAGCAGCCTTGAAGGGTCTAGGCCCGAAACATCAGCTTTTGTGCTCCTGAGATGCTGCTTGGCCTGCTGTATTTATCCAGCTCCACACTTTGTTAACTTGGATTCTCCAGCATCTGCAGTTCCCATTATCACAGTTACAGCATTGTGGTTGAATTTGCAAGTGTTCACATGGATTTAGCTAACACTTCAATAGTGTAGGCCCAGGATGGACATGTCATCTAAGGAATGGGAGGGGGAGTTGAAATGATTCGCGACTGGGAGGTGCAGTTGTTTATTGCAAACCAAGCGTAGGTGTTGTGCAAAGTGGTCCTCAAGCCTCCGCTTGGTTTCCTCAATGTAGTGGAGGCCACACCGGGTCTACATTGGGGAAACCAAGCGGAGGCTTGGGGACCACTTTGCAGAACACCTACGCTCAGTTCGCAATAAATAACTGCACCTCCCAGTTGCAAACCATTTTGACTGCCCCTCCCATTCCTCAGACGACATATCCATCCTGGGCTCCGGCAGTGCCATAATGATGCCACCCTTAGGTTGCAGGAACAGCAGCTCATATTCTGCTTGGGAACCCTGCAGCCCAATGGTATCAATGTGGATTTCACCGGCTTCAAAATCTCCCCTCCCCCCACTGCATCCTAAAATCAGCCCAGCTCGTCCCCGCCTGCCTAACCTGTTCTTCATCTCACCTATCCCCTCCTCCCACCTCAAGCCACACCTCCATTTCCTACCTACTAACCTCATCCCACCCCCTTGACCTGTCCGTCCTACCCGGACTGACCTATCCCCTCCCTACCTCCCCACCCATAGTCTCCTCTCCATCTATCTTCTCCTCTATCCATCTTCGGTCTGCCTCCCCCTCTCCCCCTATTTACTTCAGAATCCTTTCCCCATTCCCCTTTTCTGATGAAGGGTCTAGGCCCGAAACATCAGCTTTTGTGCTCCTAAGATGCTGCTTGGCCTGCTGTGTTCATCCAGCCCCACACTTTGTTATCTTGAATTCTCCAGCATCTGCAGTTCCCATTATATCTGTAATATCCCTTTTGTTCTGCCTCAGCAACAGAATAGTGATATCAGTGTGTTCTAAAATTTTTGAGGATTTAGACTCTGATAACCAGTAGCCAACTTTTACATTGAGGTGTGTTAAACATGTAACCTGGGAGATTTCCATTTAATGTTTGAAATGTAGTCAGTGACATGTCTAGGCATGTTTTACACATTTTATTCAGGGGAGCACAAAGTGTAGCAAAGGGATAAAGAAGTAGTTTAAAAATTATTCATATATATATATTTATTCATGTCATTCTATGTATTCACAGAATAGCTATAGCTATCCAAGTTAGATACTTTGAATTACTTTGAATATTGTATTGCTGGTCTTAAAATGTAAGTTTTGAGAGCATTGTACTTTGAATTGCTGTGCTTGCTTGTTTACTGTTGAATGCAGGAGTTCAGAAACTTTACTGGGCTGTGAGAGTGTCCAGGTTACATTTCTATGGTCACCAAATTTGGCAGTGGCTAAGAAAGTCTTCTGAATAAACAATGTGTTTCTTGTATTATTTTTTCCACTAATGCTTGTTGGAAAGATCAAGTTTGCTCTCAGACAATCATAAAATAGTTTAGCACAGAAAGGGGCCATTTGACACATTGCACCTGTACTGGCTCTTTGACAGAACTATCTGATTAGTCCTACTCCCAAAGTCCTTTGTCTGTAGTCTTGAGAATATTTCCAGATCCATTAGCTATCCTTTTGAGAGCTATTGTTGAATCTACTTCCAGAAAGCTTTCAGGCACAAACTTCAACATTTCTAGATTGTAACAACTGACTACACATTTCCCCTTCTGGTTCTTTTGTTAATTACTTTAAATCTGTCTTTCTGGTTGTCTACAACTGATTAGTGAAGATTCTGTCTCAGGAAGTGTATAAATGTTGATTCTTTCCATCCATACTCTTCCTGTTCAAATTGGAATCAGTACAGATACATGTAATTCTGGACGTTGTAATCAGTAGTAGTGCTATTCCCTACTAACATTAAAGATTGGATCTCACAATATCTGTGGCGGGAATCTCTCTTTTCCCATGATCAGTTTGCTTCTGTCACTCGGTCAAGGAGATGTAAAAGCAGCAAAGTTATCAAGCAGGTAAACCATCAGTTACATTTACATATTCTCATGGAGAGCAATCAGAAGATGTCACTGAAATTCCTTTTTTTCTCTAAAAGTGAAATTTGATAGTACACTTATGAAATATACATCATACTTTGAATAATTTGGTAGCAATATTTTGGTATTTCCACTCAGCGATTGGAATATAATTCCTAATGCTACTCACTTTCATGTGTAAACAGAAATAAAGAATGCAATGTTCATAAAATGAAAATGCAAGCGTACATCTGTTACTGTTATTCTCAAGGTGTTCTGACAAAGGGTCACTGGACTTTTGACATTAACTGTGTTTCTCTTTCCACAGATGCTGCCAGACTTGCTGAGTTTCTCCAGCAATTTCCGTTTTTGTTACTGGTCTCGCTTGTCTTCTTCAATCTAATCTTCAGCAAATGAAACTAAGAAACTATATATCCATAAACAATAATCGAGCAATAAGATCCATGTTACCGTCAGACATTGAACACAAAGTAGAGGTTTTGAAGTGGTGTTTCAAATACTTGGTGTGATAAGGTGAAATATTATAATTTGCAATTTAAATTTTAAACTGAAGGTGAAATCAATTTGTAGTTTCATTTCCAGAAAGGTAATATTTTTTAAAGACAGAAAATAATTTGGAACAGTGAACTAATACATAACTTCCAAAAAGTCATTATGACTTATGTTAAATGCTTAGCAGGATACTAACACATGATGCTAATTGATTATGATTACCACCTCCCTCAAGCTGCACGGCTGTGGATACAACTGCTCCGAGGGTCTGCGCATGGTAATTGATTAACCAATGCTGTCCAAGCATTGGCTTAATGGTTACAGAAATTGCTGCCGCAAGTAGACCTTGGGGGTCTATGTAAAAGAAAACAATAAAGGGAACACTTTTTATAACATAGAGAAAACAGAATACAGGCCACTAATAGTTTGAATTCAGTCCAGAACAAACAGTTACACCCTAGCAGAAGAGGAGATTAATTTTTTTGAAGTCTCAAACAGTGTGAGTTTATAGAGAAATTCTCAATCTCTCAGAAATTAAAAGATGCTTCGACTGTCAGAACTGGAAAAGTGGTTCTAGACCTTCAAAACTGGAATCAATTAACTAAGAAATTAAATAGTTGTAATGGGAATGATATTTCAATGGGTTGCGTATCTGTTAATGCAATTGCTGGGACAAAAGATGAATATTTGTTTCAACTGGTTATGTTAACATCTCTGTAAATCATATACTTTGCTTTATTTTCTTTTGTGTTATTTTATTAAGAATCAGGAGTAGCCCTTGTAAATATGTTCAGTAATTAATTTTCACAGTAACCATGGGATCTGACCTATCCAGTATTATCGTTAGCTGGAGTCATATCATCAGAATGAATTTGGGTGTTTAATGTCACAGTCTCTGAAGATTTCATACTTTGCATTCATTGTCATGCAGAATTAGTAGAGCAAATTGACTGAAACATGTGGAATTTTGGAATTGCAGCTTTTAGACCATTCAGCCCATTCTATCTTCAACTTGAGCGCTATGGTCTGATACCCTTTTATATTCTTTGTTTCCAAATAATAGAAAAATTATACTAGAGTTTCTACAGTAGTAGTCACTGTGGTAAAGCATTTCGTAATAAACTCCTATATGAAAATATCTTCCAGCTTCCACCCTACAAAACCTGTAAATTTTTAAATGGCCTGTCAGATCTCCACCAAACTTTCAACTGGCCAGTGGGAAAAAAAAGCAAGTTTGTTTCAGTACCCTATGATATGTCAAAAGTATTTTACTTGCTCAGATATACATTATGATGACCTAAGCTCGTGAAGGTTGTTATATAAATGCAACTCTTTTTCTTTCTGTAATGTCAATTTGTGTTCACTGTAGGTTTTACTTTGCCGATAGGATTCTCATCTCCATTGACTAGTCTCTCTGCAGCCTTGTCTCCAGGGATCAACACAACTGCTTTTCAGTTCTCTGGCCCTTCTGCTAATGAAAATCCTTCAAATACAAAAGGATCATTTTGCATTCCATTAGTCCAAATAATCCAATCTCCAGCACAGGAAAGTGTATCTGCATCATCAGTGAGTAGTGATCCTTTTCAGACAGCGATGTGTCCACCTCCGCCTCGAGACTCAGGTTAGTCACTAAGGCTTTACATCAGAACTAAAGTAAATGGAAATATTCTTAGTCGACATACAACAAGGCAACAGTTCCATTCTGTAGGGTGTAGCAGTAACAAAGTTATTAGTTAGTAAGTAAGGTAAAGATAGGATGGCTCCTAGCTTGAGAATGTACATTCCATGCAGTGTGGGACCTGCAGGTTTATTCTTGTGTCTTGCTTAATGATTTGTATAGGAAGTATTGTCAGTTGCAGCTTGAGCGACTGCTAGTGCCACTGTGCATCCTTAAGGTTGAGAGGTACATTGACAGTCTGTTTATAGCTGTGGCTACCCTATAGCTTAAGGGTACACAGGGGACAGTGAATGCGTCAAAAAGAAACAAGCAGATAGTGTAAGAGCCCTCTGAGTTCATCTTACTCACCAGCTGTACTCAGTTTCAAATATTGATGAGGCTAATTGTTTAGCTGGGGTTGTGCAACCAGAACTGGGTGGATGGGAGCATAGTAGCTCAACTGTGCAGGGCAGTACAAGGAAGATTGGGGCAGGAATATTGTCAAAGGCTTCTAAAATTAGGAGAACAGTTAGTTGTTTTGTGGCTGTAGTCATGGATTCAGGATAGTATGTTACTTCTCTGGTGCCAGGGTCACTGAGCAGTTGTGGATTATTCTGGAATGGGTGGGTGCAGAAAAAGAGGTTGTGATCCATATTTGGAAGCAAGGACATAGGTAGGAAAAGGGATGAGATCCTGAAGGTAGAGTTTAAGGAATTGGGAAAAACATTAAAAATCCGGAATCTAGAGGATGTACTCTCCAGATTATTCCCAGTGTCATGTGTTAATGAACATAGAAATAGGAGATTGGAGCGCGTAAATTCCGTAGAGGTGATTTTTAAAAAAATGGTGGAATGTGGGTGTTCCTGATGGGGTCAGTATTTATTGGCCATTCCTGGTTGTCCTTGAGAAGGTGGTGGTGAGTTCATGCCTTGTACCATTGCAAACCATTTGTTTTGGTGGTCCACAATCTCATCAGGGAGGGTTCCCAGGATCTTAACCCAGGATCAGTGACAGCAATATATTTACAAGTCAGGATAATAAGAGGCATGGAGGGAACTTGCAGGTCGTTCTGTTCCCATGTGTCTAATGCCCTTGTCCTTCTAGATGAAAGTGGTCATGGGTTCAGAAAATGCTCTGTAAGGAGCATTGATGAATTTCTGCAGAGCATCTTGTAGATGGTACACACTGCTGCTACTGAGCATCAATGGTGGAGGAAATGGATGTTTGTTGATATGGTGATAATCAAGCAGGCTGCTTTACCTTGCATGGCATCAAGCTTCATGACTGTTGTTGGAGCTGAATATTATTCTGGAGAATTTCATCATGCTCCTGACATTTTTCTTGTAGATCCTGGACAGATTTTAGGAGAAATTGGGAGGAGGTTCTCACTATACAATTCCTATCTTCTGGCCTGCTCTGCTTTTTTATCCACTGTATTAATATGGCTAGTCCAGTTTGGTTTCTGCTCAACAGTAACCAGATTGTTGACAGTGGGTGATGTCATTGAACGTCAAGGGAGCGATGTTTATTTTCTCTCTGGTTAATATGGCCATTATCTGATATTTGTGCGGCACAATATTATTTGCCACTTGTCAACCAAAGCCTGGATATTGACCAGGTCTTGCTGCAATTGGACATGGACTGTTCGAATATCTGAGGAATCTGCGATCATCAGTGAACCTGTTCATTTCTGACCTTATGATGGAGGGAAGTTCATTGATGAAGCAGCTGGAGATGGTTGAATACTATCTGGAGTACAGCCAACAGAGATTTCTGTAACTGAAAAGTCAGACCTTCCACAATCACAACTATCTTCCTTTGGACCAGGTTTAACTCTAAACAGTGGAGTTATCAACTCCACTCCCAAGGCTGCCTAGGATCTGCTTCCAGAGTTGATGGGTACGAGACTGACATGCAACCACTCGTCAGACCAAAAATTGAGTGTGGCCAGATGATATTTTAAACTGAGGTAGTCTCTCGCATTGGGAAATTTCCTTACTCAAGTTGCCTACCTCGATGGGTAATGCCTGACCAGAGTACAAAATGCACATTCACCCCCATTGAGTTTTAATTCTCCATCTTGAATAGAAGAATGAAAATCAGATTTCAATTTTCCTTGGTGCAGAATTATTAGCACCCATTAAAAACACGAGAACCGACAGTATATGATAAAGATATTAGCCAACTGAGGAAAGGTACTTGTCAAGTATTTTCACACCTTCAATGTGTAGGCCTTAATTCCCACTTACTCTAGTCCCTCAGGTTTACTCTGGGTATCAATAACCCAAGGCAGTTCTAACAATGGAATCTAACCAATGTCTTTGTTAGACATTGGTTACTACATTGGACACTACAAAAAAAAACTTAAAATATTACCTTTATGCTTACAATTACGAGTAAACCATTTCACTTGGATTTCTCTGAAGATCAGACCAAAACAAGTGATCAACCTGCTCCAGCTCAGTTTTGAGCTGTTGAACAGTCGACTTCCCCTGAGCTAGCTAATTTTTTACTGTGAGACAAGTTTGTTCTTTCTTTACTGTTTCCATATGACAAAGCTATATATTTACAATCTTCAAAATATACATTAACTATGAAAATTTATTTCACAGTTCTTGTTGACCTGCCTAATTGTTATTTCTACTTCCTAATTTCTTTGTATTCTCCAATATCACACTTCATTATCATTTATCTACTGCATATATTTTCATTACCATTAACTTTACTGTTATGTCCCACCATGGTACATAATTTGTGACTAGTTTGTTCATTTTTTTGAACTCTGTCAATCTACATTCCAAGTTGTATGTCAATATTGTTGTCCATTCTATTTTCTCAAGTGCTACTCATGACCCCTCAAAATCAGCTTATCTTCAATCTGTTAACCTGATTTTTGTCACACTTATGGTCTTCCCATTTAAAATCTTGAAGCATAACATAATTAGCTCTAACACCTAGCTGTTTCCCTACTATTGTCTCTTCTTGAGGGAAAGATTTCTCTCTTCCCTTCAGTGGTAGGGCTGAAATGAGGAGTATCTTGCTTGGAAAACTGTAAGTGCCTTGGGGTTGATAATATATTGTGCAGGGGTCAGTGTGATGCCAACAGCTTGGATTCAATTCCCATCACTGGCTGAGTTTGTCATGAAGGACTCTCGTTCTCAGCCTCTCCCCTCATCTGAGATATAGTGGCCCTCAGGTTAAATCACCACCAATCGTCTCTAATTAGAGAACAGTCCTATGATCTGGTAAGACTATGGCAAAGCAATGCAATGCAATATATTGTACTGTTACAGTAGCCTGTTCATGCTGTGTCTGATCTGCGTATTTCCAAAATTAGTGAGGGTATACAAATTAGAAAAAATTTCATGACACTTACTATGGTATGAATAAATGTATCATGTATTCGATATTTACTGATCAAAGTATTTAGAAATGCTATTACACTGGTATGACTTGAACTCAGGTCTCCTGGCTAGGCTGTTTGGAATGTAAGTCTTTAATTACAGTATTACAGTACTTCAATGAACATTATACATTTGTGATCTGTGAAAGTTCATGTTTTATAACAGTATTAGTTGAAATAACTGTAATTGATATTCTTTAAGATTCTTGCTATCAAACTCTTTGGGTTTTGTGTGATAGGTGATTCGATGGCTGAAAATTCTATTTTGGTGCAGCGATCATCTAATGAGAAACCTGAGATACATGTTTCTGGACAACAAATTCAGGCAGAGGAAGCAGAAACGAGTGTAGGTAAGATTAAAACGCAAATTGTTTGGAGGCAAAGGAAATCTTACAAACAAACAAACTTTTGTTTTAAGATACTCTACCTATTGTAGAAGTAAATAATATACTTAACTTTAATTTCTTCTTGGTCAGATTAATTTGTCGCAAAAGTTAAGGGGCTTTGACAGAGCAGTGTAGCAGCCTCACACTCCATTGACCCAGCCAAAAGGATGTTTAAAATGTCAGTGATTGCTGGCATGTCCTAATTTTCCTGCAAATTTTCTTTGACACTGATCCAGCTTCTTAAGACACAGTTCTCAGAGTGAACAGATCCTCTGACGCTCCATTATATATCTGTCAGCCAGGGCTCCCTGATTGGACCAAATTAACAGCCCCAATCAGGGCATTCATACGCTGTGAGATCCACTTTGCTGACCTTGTGACAAACACTATATAACTTATCCACAACACCCTGTATTAACCATGGCTAATCATCCTTGGATATTATGGGGCAATGTATCCAATTAGCCTGCATGTTTTTTAGACTGTAGGTGGAAACCGGAGCACCTGCAGAAATACACATACGGTCACAGGGCAAATGTGCAAACTCCACACAGAGAGTCACTCGAGGCTGGAATCAAACCCAGATACCTAGTGCTGTGAGACAACAGAGCTAACCATTGTGCCAACATGCCACTCTAGGAGACATGAAAATTTGAACATTTTGATTGGAGCTGAGAAGTTTGTTGGATTACCTTATCCTGAAGATTACAGAAGTCGCTTTGGCAAAACAACATTTTAACTTACTTTGGTTGAAAAGGCAGATATGGAGATTGACAAATTAAGCATTATCACAGAACACGTGAAGGCGGAACTGGGGGAAAATACAGAGAATGGTTAGCATATGTAATTGTCTCCCAGAAACCTGGAGGTGAGACTATAAATACTTCTAACTTCCAAAGTGATTGAGTCATTTACTGAAAAGGATAAATATAAAAGCTATGATCAGGGAACAATATAGTGGAATTACAATATGTGCAGAAAAACAACACCAAAGACTTTAGAGATAACAAAGTGTAGAGCTGGATGAACACAGCAGGCCAAACAACATCAAAGGAGCAGGAAAGCTAATGCTTCGGGTCTGCTCCATTTCTGAAGAAGGGTCCAAACCCGAAACATCAGCTTTCTTGCTCCTCTATGCTGCTTGGCCTGCTGTGTTCATCCAGCTCTTCACCTTGTTATCTCAGATTCTTCAGCATCAGCAGTTCCTACTGTCCCTGAACCAGACTCTTTATTAGCTCAGAGACCTGCCCCTATGCTTGCAATATTTCTGTTTCTTATTGCTTGACTGGCTTTGCCTTATTCTGCTATAGTCCAAGATATATTGTCTAGGGTTATTTGCCCCAATTCAAATACCTTTTCTTTATTGTCATAATTATTTGTTTCTGCTCTCCTTCTGAAGATGTTGTACAGTTCCTCTGTTGTTTGGATTCTTCTGGTATATCTTCTGGTTCAAGTAACCATTATCTTGTATAAATATCAACAGTGAGTTTCAGGAGTGATTCCAGTTCTGTTCTCGCAAAATATTTAGCTTCCCCAAAACCAGGTCTTGCCAGTAGAGTTGCTGAATCATAACAAAGTGCAGAACACATTAACTTAGCTTTTTACCTTTCCAATCTAAAACTGATGCTACTTGTGGTATACCTTTCGTTCCTCTGGCTGGGATAATCCTACTTTGAGCTGAGTAGGCGTAAAAGTCCTGATGTGACTCATTTACTGACTACATGGGCTCTCTGGCAATTATGTGTATGTGTATGAATATGTGCAAGTGTAAATATACATCATTTGGTTAACTCTTCAATGCCTATCTGTTGGAAATCCAAGTTTATTCTGTTCTTCATCTAGGAAATGAATCTCCATCATTCCTAATCTGACCAACAGATTTTTCAATATTCCCAAGCACCCCAAAGTGTTATGAAGCAAGTTATTTGCATGGCATTCTCCATATTCCGCTGAAGGATGGCCAGTTTGTGCTTTTCTAAACAAAAATGGCCATGGAATGTAAGCACTACTGGCTACTGCCAGCACTTATTGCCATCTGTAATTGTCCAGCGGGCAGTTAGCAATCACCCACATTGTTTAGTGTAATCTACACTTGATTACAGAGCAAAGATTTCCTTCCCAAAGGGCATTCATGAACCAAAAGAGTTTAATAACAATTAACAGTAGTTACATGCTAGTCATTAGTCTAGATTTTTATTCCAGATATTTATTGAATTCAGTTTTCACCATCTACCATGGTGGGATTGAAACATGTCTCCAGAGCATTCACCAGAATTCTGGATTACCAGACTGGTACTGGATTTCTAGTCAGGTTGCACTTGAAAACGTTGTCTTCTGTCACCAACATATGATAGCTGATTCAATAAACAAAGTTAGGCATACAAATGTTTTAAAAATCACCTACATGCACTTGATAAATAGTACATAACTGGTTAGTACTCTGCACTTGCATTTCTATTTTGAACTTCAACAAAGTAAATGTATTGGACTTCTAATTTCTGTAATAAGTGGTAAATATGCAATATGAAACAAGGCTGGTTTCTCTTTGAGTGCAAGTCCATAGTGCAAAACCGTTCATGAATCAGGTCAAGTTTTCAATAACCTGACATACTTATTCAAGAATGCCAAGTAGCCAAATGGCATACAACGTCTAATAGTGCGTTAGTGATTTGCCTAAGGGTAGATACTCTGTTCATTCTCTACTCCTTCATTTTGTGCTTTTCAATTGCTTGCAGGTGCTTCTCCTTTCAATTTCAGGATGTCAAACTCATAAGTCTCAATCTTCCTCTTGATCTACATTTAATCTTTCTTCAGTCATCTTCTTAACAAGTGTTCTTGACTTAGAATAGAGTACTCATTGATAATATTTCCTCCTTCACCATGTTGAGGTCATCTTCATCAATCTTGTCTTATCACAAACTACTTTCTGCTTCCCTAGAACCACAATTTGCAATTTTCTAGCCTCTGAATGTCTGTTTTTCTCAAGCTTGATGTTTCATCCAGGTATAATAAGACACAGGATACAACATAAGATACAGAATTAGGAAAAACAAGTAAATTGTTCTGCTCCCCATCCAACAGCTAACAAATTTGAAACTGGATATGCTTTGCTAAAAGGACATGAATTGTTCAAGCATTTCATCCTTGGACCAAGATATATTATCACATAAAAGTATTTGTGGTGACATAATGTTGCAGCTGCTTAAAAGAATTGAATTAAATTCCAACATTTCTGTAGATGAGTGTATCCATAAGGATGAAAACTGTCCTAGGAATCTTTCTCCAATCATCGAGGATAAAAGTGAACTACAATTAGAGCAACATGCTGTCACTCCATTTGGTATTCAAGGAAATTCGAAGAAACCAGACGTTCCAGAGGAAAGGTAAGAGTAAAGGATATCTCGTACTGAATGTTTTCTCTTATATATCATTGAAAGATTTCTTTTATTTTCAAGCATTTTTGGTTTGTCCTTTTATTGTGTGTCACAATTTGGCCATACCATCTATACCAACTAGATATTCTAAATTAATCTAGTTCCATTTGCCAGGATTTGGCCCACATCCATCTAAATCCTTCCTATTCATATACACATCCAGATGCCTTTTAAGTATTATTAGTGTACTAACCTCCATCACATCCTCTGTCAGCTTGTTCTATACATGTCACCATACTCAGTGTGAACAAGTTGCTCCTTAGGTCCCTTTTAAATCTTTCTTCTCTCACCTTAAACCTATGCCCTCTAGTTTTGGACTCCCCAACCGGGAAAAGACCTTGAGTGTTCATCCTATTCCCGCCATTCATGATTTTATAAATCTCTATAAGGTCACCTCTCAGCCTCTGATGCTCCATGAAAAATAGCCCCAGCCTAATCAGCCTCTCCCTATACTTCAAACCCTCCAACCCTGGTAACATCTTTGTAAATCTTTTCTGAACACTTTCAAGTTTCACAACAGCAGTCTCCATCCAGAATGTCCTAACACTCCAGTGCTTTCTGAACTTCCTTGACTCCTAGTCAAGTAGCATAGTGACTTTAAAATTTTCATCTTCGTTTTCAAATTTCACATGGTCTTGTCCATCCTTATCTCTTTAATCTACTCCAGAGCGACAACTCTGCAAAATATTGGCATTCCTTTAATTCTGGCCTCTTGTACATTCTCAGTTATAATTGCCTCACCAATGGTGCCCTTGCCTTTACTTGCTTCGGCTCTAAGTTCTGGATCACTGTTCCTACACATTTTGCTTCTCTATCTCACTTCACTCTTGTAGTAATTTTTGTTAAACCAGGAGAGGTTTTCACCTTCCATATTTCTGAATCAGTTTACCATTGTTTATTTGATAATATTTGATAAGTATAACCAAAAGTTGAAGCAGTGTAGCATCTTTAAGAACAGAATATAGGTTCAATGAACTGATAACAAAGTATAGAGCTGGATGAACATGGCAGGCTAAGCAGCCGCAGAGGAGCAGGAAAGCTGACGTTTTGGGCCTGGATCCTTCTTCAAAACTGGGGGAGGGGAAAGGGGATTCTGAAATAAGTAGAAAGAGAGAGGGAGGTGGATGAAAGGTGGACAACGGAGCAGATAGGTGGAAAGGAAACAGACAGGTCAAGGAGGCCGGGATGGAGCCAGTAAACGTGAGTGTAGAGTAAAGGGGAGTTGGGATGGAGCTTGGTCAGTCAAAGGAAGACAGACAGATCAAGGAGGTTGGGATGAGGCTGGTAGGTAGGAGGTGGGGGGTGGGAGTTGAAGTGAGAGTGTAGGGTTCTTCAGATCTTTACAGAAAGAATGAAAGGGGAAGGTTTCCTCAACATGCCCGATGAGATCATTAAATTTCAATCTGCTAGAATTTGAAGAAAATATTGCTCACAGTCATGTAAGGGCCATGTCTAAAGGTGCCTATCCACTAATTCATTAGCTGACCATTAAAGGAGTGGCGAATCTCACACCTCTCATGAACTTACTCATGCAGCAAACATTTTAAATTTGTGTGTTGTAACAACTACTATGAAATACCATTCCACAAATTCTATTTTAACAGTTGCTTTGAAAATCATGTAATTAAAGATTTGAAGAATCATTTGAAGATTTGTTTGAAGACTTGGTAGGAGGCTACATTGAACTGTTAGTTAAGAAAGTCTGATCTAATAGATTTTTACTATATTATCTCCATGCAAAGTGTCAAATTGATAGCAGCTCGGGAAGGTTCAGTCATTACCATATATACCACCATAGGTAGCCATGATACATTGGAATGCCAATATCCTGTGCTAGAAAGTTACCCTGCCCCTTTGATTTTAAAATTTACATTACATTTACACAAATGTGCCTGCAAGTGCAAAATGTTAATCAGCCAATACAGCTTGCAGACTAAGGGGATAATTTTAAATAGTACAAATGTGTTATATTTGGCAGTTACAGGGTAGACTTCATTCTTCATAGAACAGCTCACTCTTGCGTTTACTGTTTGGAAGTTTTTACACATGTCTGAGTTATTGATTATCTTCCAAGGTACCACTAGATTCTGTACTGCAGGATTTATTTATACAGCTATGCTAGTTAGTATTGTCCAAGTTTATGGCTTAGCTGATTTCCAAACCGCTAATGGATTTTGCTGGGAGAGTTTAGATACACAGCTGTTCTGGTGAACCTGAGCTTGTTTTCTTGATAAATTTATAAGCTCTTAATAAGGTTGTGGCTTTTCTGGAGTATATTCAAATGATTTTTGTATAGTTTGACAAATATGTAACCATCTCAATGACTTCCAAGTGTTAATGTAGGTATTGTAAGACATAGGGTGAGACGGTTAGAAAGGGTGAAGGGTGTGGGGGTTGGGAAAAGAGCAGGAAGGGAGGGACCCTTACAGTAATCTGTAAAGATTAGTTTATGTTGCTGTCAATGGAAGCCATCCTTTTACCAAAAACACTGAGAATCCTGGAGAAACACAGCAAGTCTGGTAGCATCTATGAACAGAGGAACAAGTTCATGCTTTGAGTCCACTATGAGTCTTCTTTAGAACAGGTCTTTTTAAACTCGCTGATTTGATATCAACCTGCTTCCATCTCTGCCTTGGGTCTTTCAGGAGCTGACCTGACTCCCCTCCTCCCCAGAGGAATGTCCCACCGGCTGGCAATGCCAGAATAGAACATGGAGTTACATCATTTAGAAAATTCTTAAATCCTAATTCCCATTTCATTTTGAAGCTTCAACCTAACAGGCACATACAACCGTCAAGGTAACAAATGATCAAGTAATCTGCTTTTGTGATGTTTATTGAGGAAAAAGTATCGATCTGGACACATCTTCAAAACATTGTCATGTGATCTTATAATTCTGTCTGCAAGAACAGATGGCACATCACTTTAATGCCAGAAGACAGTACTGAGGAAGCACCAGGTTTGTGTAAATTACTTGAAACTACAAACATAGAGAACCTTGAACTTTTCAGTTCACTTGTTTCTTTATATTTCAAGTTTCATTACAGAAATGTTCGGCTAAATCTTACCAGAAACTGGCCGTATCATTTTCAACATGTTTCATGGAAGATTTCTATCCAAGAGGCCTGGCAAGTTCAGTCATGCTGTTATCCTAAGCTTGTCTCATTAACTATAGGCTTTGCCCCTATGGCATCCTGCCTGTCATACTCCCTAATTTTCTGGAGGTGTAAATACTCCCTACTGCCAGCACATCCTTGTATTTACAGCACCATCTTTAAAGGGCCATTGTGCAGATTGGAATTCCCCTTCTCTGTACATATAGTGAATGAGCAATCACAAACCATTGCTTATCAGGGTACATAGGTGACAAAGTTGTCACTTCATTGCACATATAAGTGCACAGTCTCACATCTGTTGCTACACCTACACCTTACTCATCCTTAGCCATATCCCATTACTATTCTGCCAAAGTCAATGCAATATCTTCCCCAATCGTGATGTAACCCAAATTCTTGTCATTATTTAATGTGGGACCATGACATACAGGGAAGCCTTCAAACAACTTAAAACAATTACCTTTATTCAGCAACAATAGAAGCACATAAAAAATTGACAAACAGAAGCTTCCAAAATGTGGTACTTCACCCAGCTCTCATCTACTGGAACTGGCTGTTAATTAGGTCCTGTCTGGTTTGTTACACTTGTTTTGTTGGTTGAAGTGATTCTATAATTTCAACATTCAAGAAAGATGCATATGAAATATTTGCTCCATGGCTGATTGCTGTTGACAACCATGATAAAGCCCGCTGGTTTTGTGTCTGTGCTAAACAGCAAGGCAAGGCAGACATACTGTGAGCCTTTAAGCTATAGTTGAGGCAAGAAAATGCCAAAAGACAAGGCAGGGGTGCTGTGAGCATCCAAGTTGGCATAAAATGAGTGAGTACTACGAGAGTGAGCAAGGTGCCCTGAGATGCTGTCTGGGTCCAATCTTTGAGTTAAAATGAGATAAGTGGCTAAACATACGTGCAACGTGTCCTTACAACTGCATTCTAATGAAAGGTGCTCGTGTATTCCAAAGTGCAACATTGAAGTGTAGAACTATACTGTGAGTGGGTTGGAGATGTACCATGAGAATTTCTGTAAGGCTGTCATGCGTTAGATGCCAAGGTTTGTGGAAAGGGGCTGTATACAGTACTGCCCATACTGCCCTGAGATATTGATGGCCAAGATGTAAGTCTGGAAAGGCAGGCAGCACACCCGAATTGCCAAGTAATTGCTCTGCTGCCTTTCGTGACGTAAATTATTGCCTTCTAATATCTATCCAACAGTTCAAAAGTTAAAAATTTCATAATAATGAAGTGAGAATAACTAATAATAATATGCTAATACATGGAAATATCACTCCCTAGCAAGAATCCCATCTAACTGTTCAACGTTTGCTTGGGAAATGGGACTTTTTGCTAATGACATCAAGAAGCTCCTCGCTGGCCATCTCACATGATTTTCCCAACATTTTTACTGTGGCCAGTGTTCTTTAGGTGGGATGATTCTGCTCATTTTATTTTGTTTTGAACAATAGTTTTCTGTTTTGTGATGGCTTTGTTTGAAGACCTTCCCCCTGTACTGTTGTAGATTGTGTTAATTTTTGTGATCACACCCACTGGAATGAAATTTGCACCACAACTTCCTGACTGAGAGAGATGAGTGATACCATCTGAGCTACAGCTGACAAATCAAAGTATTTAGGTGTGGTTTTTACATTTTCTTACATTTCTCAGGATTTAAAGGCAACTGTCTTAATGAGTCGAGAGAAAATGTTTTGCTGCCGTTCACTTCAGTTACATTTTGGAGTACTGCTATTTTTGAGAATGTTCCAAATCATTTATCACAGACGAACAAACAGCAAAGCCGTAGAATGCAAGCTAAGCCAATTTGCTAACATATTTGATCCTGTGCAAGTCTAAAAATACTAAAATTTCTTATGATGAATAGTCAGCATCCAGGAAATGTCTCCACAGATACTGTTTGACCTTTTGAGATTTTACAGTATTTTCTGTTTTGATATTGGTTGACTTTCCACCTTTGCTGTCAGGGGTTAGACTGTACTCCCATTTTTTGCTAATAGAGATTACCAGAAATTTCTGACATTGGAATTTTAAAACAAATACATGATATAAACCTAACTCCACTTATTGTTTCTCCTAGACCCATCAGACCTGGAATTAGGGAAAAACAAAAGACTTTTGAAGATCTTGTTGAAGAACTACTTAAGGTCGATTCAGAATTAATTCAACAGGGTCCTCAGGTAAGAAAGTCATTTTCCTTGGTGCCAAACACAATTGGTTGAAGTGATTCTATAATTTCAACATTCAAAAAAGATGCATAGAAATCAGGTGCCAAGTAATTCCACTTAATATTAACCATTGAAAGAAGGTACCTACAAAGGATCAGTTAGTAATCAGGGAGAGTTTAGATTTTATTGTCAACAATGAGTATGTTTATGGTTAAGTGGGAAGTTAAAATATTAAATATTTCAAACCTGAACCTAATTCATTTGAACTTTCTCTTTTCCAGTTTTAATAGAGGTAAGATGGAGGGATATGGGCAAGTAACCACCTTGTTCTCAGGAGATATATAGGAAGGATATTGCGAAACTTGAAAGGGTTAAGAAAAGACAGACAAGGATATTTCCAGGGTTCGTGAGTTTGAGCTATAGGGAGTGGCTGAATAGGCTGGGGCTATTTTCCCTCGAGCATTGGAGGCAGTTCCTAAAAAATGGTGAGGTGTCCTATCTCAGGCTTCTGTGTTGACTTTCCTAAGTCAACACAATGACATCTTTTACTCTCTTATCTGTATCAGTGTGTAGTAAAGGCTAAGAAATGGCTCCTAGCATGAGTTGAAATGAAAGATGATATTGAGCTAAGGTGGTGGACAAGGGTAGTATGAGCCCCTGGCACTTTAGTTACCTGTTCTCAGGTTGTTGACCAGAATTCTTTGAATACATGGAACAAAAACAAAATTTCTGGAAAAGCTCAGTAGGTCTGGTAGCATCTGTGAAGGAAAAAACAGAGTTAACATTTCGAGTCCAGTGACCCTTCGTCAGAACTCCGATTGACATAAGTTGAAGATTCAAAGTCCATTAATAGGTGCTCAGAGATAAGGGAGAAAGGACTACTTCCACTGCTTCAGGTAGATGAAGATTAAGTCAAGCATGTCCTAGACTACTGAAGAGAATACAGGCACTACAAGCTACAGAGATCAACATTCTCTCTCATTTTGTAGGATCAGTAAATTACTCTCACCTGTCATGAGCTGTATATTTTTCCTATCTATTTAGATTATGCATCATTTTTAAACTGTTGTAACTTATAAAATACCTGAAAACCATTTATTAATTCTTGACCACCTATTTTGGTAACTTGTGATTCTCAAATCTTATAAATTAATCCAATATTCCTTTCCCATTATATGATTTCCTATCTTCAAGTCACAAAATCACAGAACCAGTCTTTCCAATTTCCCCCAGCCCTTCCATTCCCCAGCAGCCTATAATTGTGGTTTATCCACTTGACAACAAGCCAACCTCTCAATCTGGCTGGCAATAGTGAAAAATGGAAACAAAAATATGTTCGTTGACTCCTGTTGTTAAATTCTGCAGGACCTAAGGCAAAGCTAATCTTGTGTTATTCCTGAATGCAAAACAGCTCCTCCTCTGCCTCCCCATGTGAATCAGATCCAATAGATCAGAAAATGTATTATAATCAATACCAACTGATGTTACAGAATTTAGAGATCTGAGATGGAACATCGAATAAGGAAACAAATAGCATTAAAAGAAATGAACTGGGTATTAGTGAGTATCTTGACCTTCAAGACAGTGATAACATAATGGATCAGCTACACAGCAGCATCAATATAATTTATTACTGCAAGATATCTGATTGGAGATGAAACTCAATCATTATATACTGACTGCTGATCACTGTGGCCTACCTTTTGTCCTTTCTAAAAGCATGAAAGTGAACTATAACAGTATTAACCAAAGGGTGTGAGAACATGATCAATAACCTTGACGCTTGGTCAAGTGGTATCTGCCAGAAGCTTCTGCTGGCATTAGTGGTGAAGAAATTTTCTGGCAATTTTCTGATCTATGACAACATTGTTTCTGTCACCTGCTGCATGGCCAGTATAGCATCTGGTTCGTTACCAATGTCTGGCTTGGTTTAAAACAAAAAACAACTTCAGATGCTGGAATCCAAGGTAGACGAACAGGAGGCTGAAAGAACACACCAAGCCATGCAATGTTGGGAGGAAAGGAGCAGTCAACGTTTTGGATATATTCCTCAGGACTTGGATGTGAGAGTAAGCAGGAGGTGCAGTTAAAGAGCCTGAGAAAGAAATAGAGGCAGAATAATAGTGATAGGTATGACCAGGCTGGTTGATGGTAGGGATGAATCCAGTTGGTGACTGGAAGGGAGGGTTAGAAGTTGGAATGGAAGGAAGAAGGTGGCAGTTGGAAGGGCAGCAAGGGATAGGTGGGAAGGTTATTTGAAATTGGAGAGCTCAGTGTTGAGTCCTCCAGGCTGTAGGGTCCCCAGACTGAAGATAATTTGTTATTCTGCAAATTTGTGTTGGGAATCTCTGTGACACTGGAGAAGGCCGAGGACAGACATGTCGGAAGGAGAATCGGACGGGGAGTTGAAACGGGCAGTGACCGGGAGGTTACGTTGGCCATTACAGGCCAGGCTCAGCAAAACTGTCACCTAGTCTACACTTGGTCTCACCACTGTAGAGAAGAACACATCAGGAGCAATAGATGCAATAAATTAGGTTGAAGGAGAAGTAGGTGAAGTTCTGTCTCACTTGGATGGACCATTTAGGGCCCTGAGTGGAGGTGAGGGAGGTGATATATGGATGAGTGTTGCATCTTTCACAAATACAGGGGATGGTACCAGGTGAGTTGGAGTGGTTGGTGGGGAGTATGGTATGAACTAAGGGGTTGTGATGTGAATGGTCCTTATGGAAGGCAGAGGAAGTTGGGGATAGGAAGATGTTCCAGGTGGTGGGATCTAATTGGAGTTGGTGGAAGTGTTTGAGGATGATACTTTAGATGAGGAGCCTGGTGGGGTGGAAAGTGAGGACAAGGACACCCTGTCTTAATTATATTTGGAGGGGGTGGTTAACAGCTGTGAGTGCGGAATGAAGGAGGCACGGTGGAGGGCTGTCTGAATGACAGAGGAGGAGAAAAGAGCATTGTTTGAAAAAGGTGGGCATCCGGGATGTTTGGGAATGGAACGTCTGCTCATCATAGCAGATGCGACGGAGATGGAGGAATCGGGAACACTGCCCCTCTGACATGTCCATCCACGGCCTCCTCCAATGTTGCAGCAACTCACAACGCAAATTTGAAGAACAACGCGTTATCTCGACTCTGAGTTCTCCAATTTCAAACACCCTTCTCACCCATCCCCTGGCTCGCCTTCCAACCCAACCTGCTCTCTTCCATTTCACCTTCTGTCCCTCCCTTCCAGCTACCAACTGGATTCATTCTTCCCATCAACCAATCAGGTCGTATCTACAATCAGTGTCCACCTATCACCACCATTCTTTCTCCACCCCTCCCCCACCTCTTTATCTGTAGATCCCCGTACCTCCACACCTCGTCCTGAGGAAGGGTTATACCCAAAACGTTGACTGCTCCTTTCCTCCAGATGCTGCCTGGCTTGCCTTGTTCTTCTATCCTCCTGGTTGTTTACCTCAGGCTCGATTTGTCCCTGCTTTTTTAACGTACGGTAGATCTTGTCTCACTTGCTGTATCAATTGTCTGGACAGAAACATTTATTAAAAATTTGTGGGACGTGGGCATCGCTAGCTGGCTTGTTTTAATGTTTATACCTAGTTGTCCTTGAAGAGACTTTATAATGATTGTTACAACTGAATGTTTTGCTAGGCTGTTTCAGCAGGTGATTGCGAGTTAGTCACATTGCTGTAGAGTCACATGCAGGCCAGACCAGGTGAGGATGGCAAATTTCCTGAAGGACATTAGTGAACCAAGTGGGATTTTCCAACAATTGACAATGGTTTCATGGTCAAAAGTAGATTCCTAATTCAAGTTTTATTTTTATTCCACCATCTGTCACAGCAGGAATTGAACCTCAGTCCCCAGAATATTTGTATCAGAGATAATAGGAACTGCAAATGCTGCAGAATCTGAGATAACAAGGTGGAGAGCTGGATGAACACAGCAGGCCAAGCAGCATCTTAGGAGCAGGAGAGTTGACGTTTCAGACCTAGACGCTTCATCAGAAATGGGGGAGGGGAAGAAGGTTCCAAAATAAATTGGGAGAGAGGGGGAGGTGGATCGAAGATGGATAGAGGAGAAGATAGGTGGAGAAGCAACAGACAAGTCAAAGAGGTGGGGATGGAGCCAGTAAAGGTGAGTGTAGGTGAGGAGGTAGGGAGGAGATAAGTCAGTCCAGGGAGGACGGTCAGGTCAAGTGGGGGCTGTGGGATGACGTTAGGAAATGGGGATGACGTTAGGAAATGGGAGTGCTGCTTGATGTGGGAGGAGGGGATAGGCAAGAGGAAGAACAGAGTAGGGAGGCGGGGACGAGCTGGGCTGGTTTTGGGATGAAGTAGGGGGAGGGTTCACAATAAACAACTGCGCCTCCCAGTTGCGAACCATTTCGACTCCCCCTCCCATTCCTCAGACGACATGTCCATCCTGGACCTCCTCCAGTGCCACAATGATGTCACCTGAAGATTGCAGGAGCAGCAACTCATATTTCGCTTGGGAATGCTGCAGCCCAATGGTATCAATGTGGATTTCACAAGCTTCAAAATCTCCCCTCCCCCTACTGCCTCCCAAAACCAGCCCAGCTCGTTCCCAACTCACTAGACTGTTCTTCCTTTTACCTATCCCCTCCTCCTACCTCAAGCAGCACCCCCATTTCCTACCTAATAACCTTATCCCACCCCCTTGATCCGTCCATGCTCCCTGGACTGACCTATCTCCTCCCTACCTCCCCACCTACACTGACCTTTACTGGCTCCATCACCCGCCTCTTTGACTTGTCTGTCCCCTCTTGACCTATCTTCTCCTCTATCTATCTTCTATCCACCTCCCCCTCTCTCTATTTATTTCAGAACCCTTTTCCCCTCCCCCATTTCTGATGAAGTGTCTAGGCCTGAAAAGTCAGCTTTCCTGCTCCTAAGATGCAGCTTCGCCTGCTGTGTTCATCCAGCTCTACACCTTGTTATCCCCAGAATATTTGCTGAATTTCTGGATTAATAATCTAATGATAATACAACTAGGTCATTGCCTCCCCTGAAGTAATGATAAAGTAATTCCAACTCTTTAGTCACTCTATATACATTACTAGACTCCTCCTTAGGAACATGCTTCTCCATCAACGGACTGTTACTTCTGTCTGTCTCCCGTTCAGACCATTGCTTGTCTGGTGCGCCCATCATCAGTTGCATCTTTTTCTCATTTACATTTACCTTTTACTCAGGAAAGAAGATGCTTATGTTTGTGGGTGAGACCAGAATAGTGGCCATGAGTTGAAGAAAATAAGCAATAAATCCAGAGTAGAAGTTACTAAGTTGTAACTTGCAAAGTGCCAGAAGGATCAGTGTCAGTGCCTCAGTGATTAGTTAGATAAAAACATGGTGTCACATATCCAAGTTTGCAGATGATGTAAAGCTAGGTAGGACTGCAAGATGTGAAGAAAGCACAGAAGCTGTAAAGACATACCAACAGATTGATAGACAACAGAATGGTAACTGGAATATAATGTGGAGAAATGAGACAGTGGTGCAGTGGTAAAGTCACTGAATTAGTAACCCAGAAGCCTATGCTACTGTTGCAAGGATATGGACTAAAATCCAGTGCAGTAACTTGTTAAATTAAAATTCAGTCAATAACTTTGAAATTGTAAAAATGAAACTGGTGACCGAGAAACTATCATTGATTGTTGTAAAACCCGTTTGGTTCACTAATATCCTTTGGGGAAGAAAATCTGACCGTTTTGTTTCCATGTGACTCCAGACCCACTGCAATGTGGTTGGCTCTTAACTGTTCTTTGAAGTTGTCTAGCAGTCATTCATTTTGAGGCATTTAGGGATGGGAAACAAATTCTAACATTGCGAATGAAGCCCATGTTCCAAGGTCCCATGAAAGAATGAATAAAAAAAGTTCACTTTGGTTGTAAGATTGGAGAATATTTTTTAAAAACAGTTTGATCTTGTATACAAAAACAGAAATTGCTGGAGAAATTCAGCAGGTCTGGCAGCATCTGTGGAGTAAAAGTGGAATCAACATTTCTGGACCCAAAATGTTGAGTTGCCAGAGTTGCTGAATTTGTAGAGTCACAAAGTCACACAGAACAGAAACAGATCCATTGGTCCAACCAGTCCATACCGAACATAATTCCGAATTAAACTCGTCCCACCTGCCAGTTCCTGACCCATATTCCTCCAAACCATTCCTGTTCATGTACTTATCCAAATGACTTTTAAGTTTTGTAATTACAACCATCCAACAATTTCTGTTTTTGTTTTAGAATTTCAGCCTCTATAGTTTGATGTTTTATTTTAATGTTGAACTTGTAAATGTTAATATTCGAAGAGCCTAAGTCTATTTGTACAAGGAACTAGGAAAATCAGTATGCAGGTACACAAGTACTTGAGAAGGTAACAAGCATGTGGCTTCTATCTTGTCTCTTGTGTTCTTGTGACAGTGCTTGGAATGTAGAACTTGCTACCATAAGGAGTCATTAAGACAAGTAGAAGATGTAATTCTTGGGAGAGTTAAATAACCACATAATTAGAAAGGAAAAGAAGGATATGTTCATGGAATTAGATGATGAAAGATGAAAGGAGATGCTTGTGGAATATAAACATAGACATGGAAATATTAGGGTGAATGACCTGATTCTGTTTCTGTGAGTATTAAATTATGCCATGTAAAGAAACATCAAAAAAGTGAGAACTGGAAGGGCCAAGCACAGAGACAATGTTTTCAGCAGCAGATGGCCGTAGGCAAGCATAGAGATGAGTATTTTTACAAATTTGGAGTAAAATGTCTTCATGCTGGAGATGATTTGAAGATTCAACGTCAACTTAGGATAAAATAGCTGAGGTTAAAAACATTATGGTTAAACCTGAGGCAGAAAATGAAGAGAGGGTAGAATCAATGGTCTGTGTGTGGAATTTAAGGCAGGGTTGATGGTAGCTAAAGTTTTCTCAATATTTAACTAGAGACAATTAAAGACTGAATGTTAAACAAGCAATCTGACAACGTAGTGACAGCAGAAAATTGGTGGGAGGTGGTGGAGAGAAAGAAGAGGGTGATTAAGAAACTTTTTAGTATGCTTGCATTCATTACTCAAACCTTATGTAGGAGTGTAGGAGTTGGGACATCGTGTTCAGATCGTACAGGACTTTCGTGAGGCCCCTTCTGGAGTACTGTACCCTGTTATGTGAAGGATATTATTCACCTAGAGAGGGTTCAAAAAATATTTACCAGGATATTGCTAGAAATGGAGGGTTTGAGTTGTCAGGAGAGGCTGGGTAGGCTGGGACTTTCGCTGGAGCGTAGGAGATTAAGAAGTGACATTATATAGGTTTATATAATCATGAGGGGTATTGACAAGGTGAATAGAAGGTCCTTTTCCCTAAGGTTGGGAACTTCAAGTTGAGGGAACTAGGGAACATATTTTTCAGGTGAGGGAATAAAGATTTAAAGAAGACATGAAAGGTAACTTCTTTACAGTGGAATGTTCGTGTATGGAATGAACTTCCAGAGAAAGTGGTGAATGAAGGAACAGTTTCAATGTTTAAAAGACATTTGGATAAGCACATGAATAAGAAATGTGTACAGGGATATGGGCCAAGTGCAAGCAGGTGGGACTAGTTGACTTTGGGATATGGTCAACATGGTCTAGTTAGACCGTAGGGTCTGCTTCCATCCTGTATGACTATATGACTCTGTCTCTATAACTGGGTGACTTCACAATGCATTGTTTTTATTTTCTCAGCTATACCTCTTCTTTTCTCTGCATGTCCTAAACAAAAGCACATTCTCCAGCACTTTCCCAACCTTATGTCTATTTCTACTAATAAATTTCTCACCTCACCTGTCCCTCACGAACTAAGCCCACTATAGATTGCTCTGTTGACCCTTCCTCTACATTGAGGTAGTTATCCTCCTTTGGAGGTCAGTCAGAGCAGTGACAACAGCAGCAACTGAGCAAAGGAGAGCAAATCTGAGGGTGAACAGCAGCAGTGGTAGCAGGATAACTATTTGAGGAGCATGGCCTGGACCAAGGTGAGTCCAAGCAGCAACAGTAGCAGCAACAGAATGAAAGAGAATGAACCAGAGTCTGTGTGGATCTGAATCTATGGAGAGAGCTCCAGAGGTGACATCACGATTCAAAAAGTTATATAGGCCTGGGTGTCAAGAACCAGGTTTGCCGACTGAGTGAGTAGTGTTTGGAGAGAGATAAAGTGCTTACTTTTTATTGATATAGTCTGCTAGGAATAAAGAATGGGAGCAAGAGACCTGACTTTGGTGACTAGTGAGTAAGATTGCATAATCAGTTCCTGGATTATTGTCTGTAGCTGATAGTTTGTTGATAGTTTAGTGGAATACTTCTCCTGCAATATGAGGAAAATCCTGGACACTTACATGAAGTTGCGGATGGACTCACTATTGAGCATCCATAAGGCTGTGAATGTTGTGGATAGCAGATTTAGTGAGCTGGTCACACCATTCCTAAGAGATACACAGATACAGAAGAGTTGGGTGACCAGCAAGAAGACTGATAAGCCTGGCAGGTATAGCATTATTACCAGTGAGGGTAGGAATAGAAAAATAGTACAGTTAAATATGTGGCTAAAGATCTGTTGTAGGAGAAAGAGCTTTAGGTATGTAGATCATTGGGATGTCTTCCAGGGCAAGTGGGACTTGCATGAGAAAGACAGGTTGCGCCTAAACTGGAGGTGCATCAAAACCCTGGCAAGGACGTTTGCTAGTGCTGTATAGGAGGGTTTAAATCTCCTGTGATATTCCCCTCTCAAACAGGTATGATGTTTTGGATACTGTTGTAGGGGGTGTCCTCTTGAGAAAGCAGCAGCAGCCAGATCAGTGATATCAATACTGGTACTGTTATATAGTGCGTAGGGTTGAAAGTGTAGGTGAGGCAGTAGCGATAGGAGACTGTATAGTCAGGCGCATAGAATAACGTTTCTGTGGCTACAAAAGAGACTCACCGATGGTGTGTTGCCTCATTGGAGTCAAGGTCAACAAGGCTTCAGAGTGAGAACAGGAAGGGAAAGGGAGGGTGATCAGCTAGTGATTGTGGTTTATTTTGGTACTAATGGCATAGGCAGAAAGAGAGATGAGGCCGTGTAAAGGGAGTTCAGGAAGTTAGGTAGGAAGTTAAACAGTAGGATCTCCTGAGTTGTAATCGCCAGGTTACATTCTGTGCCACATACCAGTGAGGGTAGGAATAGAAAGATCTGCTGTAGGAAGGAGAGCTAATTAGATCGTAAGGATATCTTCCAGGTCAAATGGGACTTGTATGAGAAAGACAGTTTGCACCTCTCCTGGAGGTGCACCATTGTTCTGGCAGGGAGATTTGCTAGTGCTGCACGTGGAGGGTTTAAATTAGTGTGGCTGGGAAGCAGGTACTGGAGCAGCAGGTCAGCAAGTACAATAACTGAGAAGGAATTAGAGACTGAGGCTGGTTAAGATTAAGAGGAAGAACAGACAGGGAGAGCTTACTGAACATGGCAGGACTAGCAGTCTGAGATGTACTTGTTTTAATGTAAGGAGCCTGAAAGGTAAGGCATAAAACAATATGGAGCTGGAGGAACACAGCAGACCAGGCAGCACCAAAGGAGCAGGAAAGCTGATGTTTCCGATCAGGACCCTTCTTCAGAAATGGTGGAGGGGGAAGGGAGCTCTGAAATAAACAGAGAGAGGATGGGTGGGATTGGGGTAGGTAGATGGGATGATGATAGGTGAGTGCAGGGAGGCAGTGGTGGAGATTGGTCAGTGAGGTGGGAGGAGCGGATAAGTGGGGGAAAAGACAGACAGACCACGGAGGTGGGGATGAGAGGGAGGGTTGGTCATGGGATGAGCCCTGGGGTGGGGAGGTTTTGAAGCTAGTAAAATCCACAGAGACCATTTGGTTGTAGGCTTCCAAGGTGGAATATGAGGTGCTGCTCCTCCAGTTTCCGGGTGGCAATGTTGTGACACTGGAGGAGGCCCAGGATGGACGTGGGAGTGGGAGGGGTAGTTGAAGTGGTTCGTGACTGGGAGGTGTTGTCGTTTGTCCTGAACCGAGCATAGATGCTCTACAAAGCGGTCTCTAAGCCTCTGCTTGGTTTTACCAAAGTAGAGGAGGCCACATCAGGAGCAGCAGCTGCAATAGACCACATTACTGGATATGCAAGTGAACATCTGTCTGATGTGGAAAGTTTTTTTGGGTCCTTGGATGGAGGTGAGGGGAGAGGTGTAGGGGCAGGTATAGCACTTACTGCTGTTACAGGGGAAGGTGCTGGGAGTGGTGGGGCTTTCGGGGAGTGTGGAGCGGATAGGGGAGTTGCGGAGAGAGTAGTCCCTACGGAAGGCAGATAGAGATGGGGAGGGAAATATATGCTTGGTTGTGGGGTCAGATTGCAGGTGGCGAGAGCTGCAGAGAATGATAAGTTGAATCCGGATAGTGGGGTGATACATGAGGACAAGTGGGATTCATCTTCATTTTTGTTGCGGGGAGTGGATGTGAGGGTTGAGATGCGCAAAATGCAAGAGATGCAGTCAAGAGCGTTTTCGACCTCTGAATGGGGGAATTTGCGGTCCTTCAAATACAAGGACATCAGGGATGTTCAGGAGTGGAATGCCTCATCTTGGTAGCAGATCTTTTTTTTCTTTATTCATTCATGGGATGAGGACATCGCTGGCCAGGCAGCATTTATTGCCCATCCCTAATTGCCCATCAGGCAGTTCAAAGTCAACCAAATTTCTGTGGTTCTGGAGTCAAATATAGGCCAGACCAGGTAAGGATGGCAGTTTCCTTCCCTAACGGACATTAGTGAGCCAGATGGGTTTTTCCGGACAATTGCCATTGGGTTCATAGTCATTGTTAGATTCTTAATTCCAGAATTTTTCTTGAATTTAGATTCTACCATCTGCCATAGCAGGATTGAAACCAAGTCCCCAGAACATTACCTGGGATTCTGGATTAACAGTCCAGCGATAATATCACTAGGTCATTGCCTCCCCAGTGCGGCAGAGGTGGAGAAATTTGGAATGGGCATTGCATTCTTACTGGAAGGTCGGAGAGAGGATGTGTAGTCTAGTTAGCTGAGGGAGTTGGTGGGCTTGAAATCGATATCAGTTTCCAGGTGATCACCAGAGATTGAGACAGTGAGGTCCAGGAAGGAGAGAAAGGTATCAGAGATGGTCCAGGTGAACTTGAGGTTGGGGTGAAAGGTGTTAGTAAAGTTGATGAACTGTTCAAGCTCCTCGTGGGAGCATGAAGCAGCGCAATAGAGTCATCGATGTAGTAGAGGAAGAGGTGGGGGGTAGGGCCAGTGCAGCTACGGAAGAGGGACTGTTCCACATATCGTTCGAAGAGGCAGGCATAGCTTGGGCCCATGTGGGTTCCCGTGGCCACCCCCTTAGTCTGTAGGAAGTGGGACGAGTTGAAGGAGAAGTTGTTAAGGGTAAGGATGAGTTCAATTAAGCAGAAGAGGGTGTCGGTGTAGAGAGTTGGGCCTGTGGGAGAGGAAGAAGTGGAGGGCTTTTAGGCCATCTGCCTGTGGAATGCAAATGTATAGGGATTGGATGTCCATAGTGAAGATGAGGTGTTGGGGACCAAGGAATTCTCTTGGAGGAGGTGGAAGGCATGGGTGGTGTCCCGAACATAGGTGGGGAGTTCCTAGACCGGGGGAGAAAACAGAGTCAAGGTAAGTGGGGCAGGAGCAGGCAAAGACACAAGGTTGGCTGGGGCAGTAGGCTTTGTGGATTTTGGGAAGGAAATGGAAACGAGTGGCGCAGGGTTGGGGAATGATAAGGTTGGAGGCTGTGGGTAGGAGGTCACCTGAGGTGGATGAGGTTATGGATGGTCTGGGAAGTGATGTTTTCCTGGTCAAGAGTGGGGTCATGTTCGGAGGGGCGGTAGGAGGAGGTATCAGAGAGTTGGTTCCTGGCTTTGGCGAAGTAAAAGTCGGTGCAGTATACTACAACTGTACCAACCTTGTCCGCGGGTTTGAAGGTGTGGTTAGGTTTGGAACAGAGGGCTGCACGTTCTATGGGGGAGAGATTGGAGTAAGTGAAAGCGGTGGGGAGGTTGAGGCGATTGATGTCGCAATGGCCATTGGAAATGAAGAGGTTGAGGGTGGGTAGGTGACCTTATGGTGGTGTCCAGGAGGATGGGGTGTGTTGGAGGTGGGAGAAGGGGTCTGTAGAGGGAAGGTTAAACTCGCCTTAAAGAACTAGGCATGGAGGCGGCATAAAACTGTTCAACATCCAAGCGCGAACAGTATTCATTGGTATTCGGGTGGAGGGTGATGAAGGTGAGCCCTTTACTGAGGACTGACCATTCGTCCTCAGTGAGGAGGAGGTCGGGGGGATGATGAAGACCTGGTAGGGTTTGGGGCTAGAGTTGGCTGTGGGGGCGGTGGTTGGAGCGATGTCGGTAGTGCAGGTAAGGCAGATGGATTTGGAGCTTCAATTAATTCATTTCACAATGATGTTGCCATTACAGAGACTTCATTGAGAGAGAGAGAAAGAGACAACACTGGTTGCTTAATGTTCTGGGTTTAGATGTTTCAAGTGAGACTGTGGGGGGAGTTGCATTATTGATAAGGAAAAATATGACAGCTTTACTGATGGAGGACACCTGAGAGTGCTCATCCAGCAAGGTTATATGGGAAGAGCTCAGAAATAGGAAGGGTGCAGTCACTTTGATGGGAATGTACTAACAGGGCTCCCAAAAGCCAGTAGGTGATAGAGAAACAAATATATGGACAGATTACAGAAAAGATGTTAAAACAAGAGTGTTGTTTTGGTGGGTAAGTTTAATTTACCTTATATTGACTGGAACTCATTTAATGCAAAGAGCTTGGATGGTGGAGGCATTTGTTAAGTGTGTCCAGGACAGTTTTTTGAAACAATATGTAAATAGTCCAACTAGGGGAATTGCAAAACAAGACCTGAATTAGGGAATAAACACAGCAAGTTGATCAAAGTTTCAGTGGGGGAGCATTTTGTAATCAGTAAGCATAATTTTGTAAGTTTAAGTTTCTAATGGGTGAGAATACGAGTAGTCCTCAGGTGAAAGTATGAAATTAGGCAAAAGCTAACTGCAACTATATTAAGGAGGAACTGGGAACATAGATTGGGGGTGACAGTATCAGGGTAAATCAACATCTGGTATGCGGGAATCTTTTAAAGGCCAGTTGACTAATGTTCAGGACCAGCATGTTCCTGTGAAAATGAAGGGCAAGGATGGCAAGGTTCAGGAACCTGGGATGACAAGAGAAATTAAGACCTGAGTCAAAAAGGAAAATGAGGCCTGTGTAAGGTTTGAGAAACCAAAACAGACAGCTCTGGAAGAATACAAAGATAGCAGAAAAAAACTCAAACAAGGAATTAGAAAGGCTGAAAAGGCTGTGAAATGCCTTTGGCAAACAGGACTAATCAAAATCCTACAGCATTTTATACATGCATAAGGGGCATGAGGGTAGCTAGAGAAAGGGTAGATTCACTCAAAGACAAAGGATGAAATTTATGCATGGAGCTAGAAGATGTGTTTGAGGTCCTTAATGAATACTTTGCGTTGGGCTTTTCACAAAGGAGAAAAAATTGGTAGATGGTGAGTTTCATCAGGATTATGTTTATATAAAAAAGAAGGCATTGTGTATTTTGAAAAGCATTAAGGACCTGATGGGATCTATCCCACGATGTTGATAAGGGTAAGTGAGGAAGTTGCTGGGGCCTTGTACAAAATCTTTGTTAAAGATAACAAAGTGTGGAGCTGGTTGAACACAGCAGGCCAAACAGCATCTTAGGAGCCCTGCTTGGCCTGCTGTGTTCATCCAGCTCCACACTTTGTTGTGTTGGATTCTCCAGCATCTGCAGTTCCCATTTTCTCTGCTCATGAAATCTTTGTGCCCTGTTTTGTCACAGGAGAGGTCCCAGAGGATTACAGAAAAGCTAAAGTTGTTCCTTTGATAAGAAGGGCAACAGGGATAATCTGGGAAATTACAGGCTAGTAAGCCTTGCACCAGTGGTAGTGAAATTATTAAAAAAGATTCTTAAGGATAGGATTTGCTCACATTTAGAAAAATATGCAGTTATGAGAATAGGCAGCCTAGCTTTATGCAGAGAGGTTTGTCTCTCTCAAACTTGATTGAGTCAGTGAGAAAGTGACAAAGGTGGTTGATGACGGCAGGGTAGTGGATGTTATCTACATGGACTTTAGCAACACCTTTGGCAAAATTCCTCACGGCAGGCTAATACAAAAGGTGAAGTCACATGGGACCCAAAGTGATCTGGTAAACTGAATGCAGAACTGGCCTAGTCATAGATGATAGAGAGTGGTGGTGAAAGGCTGTTTTTCTGTATGGAGATTTGTGACCAGTGGCATTCTACACAAACCAGTGCTTGGATCCCATATATGTATGGTTTAGAAGAGAATAAAGGTAGCCTGATAAATAATTTTGTGGAAGACACAAAGATTGCAGATAGTGAGAAGGATTGCCAGAGGCTAGAGCAGGATATAGATAGGCAGGAGACTTGAACGGACAAACGGCAGTTGAAGTTTAATCCAGACAAATGCAAAGTGATGGATTTTGAAGATCTGGTGCATGAGGGGTATATATTAAGTGGCAGAGCCCTTGGTGCCATCAATATTCAGGGAGATCTAATTGTACAGGTCCACACTTACCTGAAAGTGGCAACACAATTGACAAAATGATCAAGAAGGCATATGACATTGCCTTCATTGGTTGGGGAACAGAGTATAAAATTGGCAAGTCATGTTGAGCTGTATAGAACTTCGGTTAGGCCACATTTGGACTATTGCATTCAGTTCTAGTCACTAACTACCAGAAAGACATGGAGGCCTTTGGAGATGATACAGAAACAGTTTACCGAGATATTACCAAGATGTTTGGAAGGTATTAGCTATGTGGAGAAATTAGACAACTTGGTCTGTTTTCACTTGAGCATTAAAGGATGAGAGGTGCCCTGATAGAAGCGAACAAAATTATGAGAGCCATGGATAGTCTTTCTCACAGTAGAAATGTCAATTACTAGGGGACATGGGTTTAAGATGAAAGGGGAAAGTTTAAAAAAGATTTCAAAGGTAATTTTTTTTTACACAGAGGGTGGTAAATACTGGAATGTGTTGCCAGAGGAGGTGATGGAGGCTGATACAATAGAAATGTTTAAGAGCAATTTGAGATGTATGAATAAGCATAAATAGAAGGATACAGAATGTGCAGAGGCAAAAGATTCTTAGTTTAGAAAGGCTTCGTGTTGGCGCAGTCTTGGTAGGTGGCAGGCTGGTTCCTAAACTGTACTGTTCCTGCTCTTTGCTGTTCCAACCCACTTCTCCATCCCTAGCCATCTCCCCGTTTTCCTCCAATCCATCCTCTGGTGCCCGCCTACTCTCCTCTTTAAAATTCTCCCTATTTTTCTTAACTCTACCTATGCCTAGTTATATTAACCTACCTTCCACCAATTCAGTTTGACCCACTGAAATGCTTAGCATTTGAATCCCCTTGTAAGATTAAGAAATATATCACAGAATTACATTAAACAGCATATATTGATATGCATTAAAGTCTGACAAGCCAGTTTAGTCAATGTTATAATTTATAGTCTATTTCAACCTATTTTATGGGAGTTATGCACAGACTATTTCTAAGCTATTTCTATTTTATCGGAGTTGTGTACAGACCTCCTAACAGTGGTCAGGACCAGGGGTGCAAGATGCACCGGGAAATAGATAGGGCATGTCAGAAAGGCAAGGTCATGGTGATCATGGGAGACTTCAATATGCAGGTGGACTGGGTGAATAATGTTGCTGGTGGATCCAAAGAAAGGGAATTCATGGAATGCTTATAGGATGGCTTTTTGGAACAGCTTGTGATGGAGCCCACAAGGGAGCAAGTTATTCTGGACTTAGTGCTATGTAATGAGCCAGACTTTATAAATGATCTTAAAGTAAGGGAACACTTAGGACGCAGCGAACATAATATGGTACAGTTCAGTCTGCAGTTTGAAAGAGAGAAGGCAAAATCGGACATAATGGTGTAACAGTTAAATAAAGGTAATTACAGGGGCATGAGAGAGGAACTGACAAAAATTGACTGGAAGCAGAGCCTAGTGGGGAAGACAGTAGAGCAACAATGGCAGGAGTTTCTGGGTGTAATTGAGGACACAGTACAGAGGTTCATCCCCAAGACAAGAAAGATTATCTGGGGGGGATTAGACAGCCATGGCTAAGAAAGGAAGTCAGGAAATGTATCAAAAAAAACAGAGGCAGCCTACAAAGTGGCCAAGAGCACTGGGAAATCAAAAGATTGGGAAGGCTACAAAAACAAACAGAGGATAACAAAGAGAGAAATAAGGAAGGAGAGGATAAAATATCAAGGTAGGTTAGCCAGTAATATTAGAAATGATAGTAAATTTTCTTTCAATACATAAAGAAACAAATGAGAGGCAAAATTAGACATTGGGCCGCTCCAAATTGATTCTGGAAGGCTAGTGATGGGAGATAAGGAAATAGCTGAAGAACTTAATAAGTACTTTGAGTCAGTCTTCCCAGTGGAAGACATGAGTAATATCCCGACAATTAAGGAGAGTCAGGGGGCAGAGTTGAGTATGGTAGGCATTACAAAAGAGGAAGTGCTAGAAAAGCTAAAAGGTCTAAAAATTGATAAACCTCCTGGCCCCGATGGGCTACATCCTAGAGGTCTGAGGGAGGCGGCTGAGGAAATAGCGGAGGCGTTGATTGTGATCTTTCAAAAGTCACTGGAGTCAGGGAAAGTCCCAGATGATTGGAATATCGCTGTTGTAACCCCCTTGTTTAAGAAAGGATCAAGACAAGAGATGGAAAATTATAGGCCGATTAGCCTAACCTCGGTTGTTGGTAAAATTCTAGAATCCATCGTTAATGATGAGATTTCTAAATTCTTGCAAGTGCAGAGTCGGATTAGAACAAGTCAGCATGGATTTAGTAAGGAGAGGTCATGCCTGACAAACCTGTTAGAATTCTTTGAAGAGTAACATGTAGGTTAGACCAGGGAAACCCAGTGGATGTTATCTATCTAGACTTCCAAAAGGCCTTTGATAAGGTGCCTCACAGGACACTGCTGAGTAAGGTGAGGGCCCATGGTGTTCGAGGTGAGCTACTGGCATGGATTGAGGATTGGCTGTCTGACAGAAGGCAGAGAGTTGGGACAAAAGGCTCCTTTTCAGAATGGCATCTGGTGACAAGTGTTGTCCCGCAGTGTTCAGTGTTGGGGCTGCAGCTGTTCACTTTATATATTAACGATCTGCATGAAGGGACTGGAGGCATTCTGGCGAAGTTTGCTGATGATACGAAGATAGGTGGACAGGCAGGTAATACTGAGGAGGTGGGGAGGCTGCAGAAAGATTTAGACAGTTTAGGAGAGCAGTCCAGGAAATGGCTGATGAAATTCAATGTGAGCAAATGTGAGGTCTTGCACTTTGGAAAAAAGAATATAGAACATAGAACAGTACAGCACAGAACAGGCCCTTCAGCCCACAATGTTGTGCCAACCATTGATCCTCATGTACGCACCCTCAAATTTCTGTGACCATATGCGTGTCCAGCAGTCTCTTAAATGTCCCCAATGACCTTGCTTCCACAACTGCTGCTGGCAACGCATTCCATCCTCTCACAACTCTCTGTGTAAAGAACCCGCCTCTGACATCCCCTCTATACTTTCCTCCAACCAGCTTAAAACTATGACCCCTTGTGTTAGCCTTTTCTGCCCTGGGAAATAGTCTCTGGCTATCAACTCTATCTATGCCTCTCATTATCTTGTATACCTCAATTAGGTCCCCTCTCCTCCTCCTTTTCTCCAATGAAAAGAGTCCGAGCTCAGTCAACCTCTCTTCATAAGATAAGCCCTCCAGTCCAGGCAGCATCCTGGTAAACCTCCTCTGAACCCTCTCCAAAGCATCCACATCTTTCCTATAATAGGGCGACCACAACTGGACGCAGTATTCCAAGTGCGGTCTAACCAAAGTTTTATAGAGCTGCAACAAGATCTCACGACTCTTAAACTCAATCCCCCTGTTAATGAAAGCCAAAACACCATATGCATTCTTAACAACCCTGTCCACTTGGGTGGCCATTTTAAGGGATCTATGTATCTGTACACCAAGATCCCTCTGTTCCTCCACACTGCCAAGAATCCTATCCTTAATCCTGTACTCAGCTTTCAAATTCGACCTTCCAAAATGCATCACCTCGCATTTATCCAGGTTGAACTCCATCTTCCACCTCTCAGCCCATCTCTGCATCCTGTCAATGTCCCGCTGCAGCCTACAACTGCCCTCTATACTGTCAACGACACCTCCAACCTTCGTGTCATCTGCAAACTTGCTGACCCATCCTTCAATCCCCTCATCCAAGTCATTAATAAAAATTACAAACAGTAGAGGCCCAAGGACAGAGCCCTGTGGAACACCACTCACCACTGACTTCCAGGCAGAATATTTTCCTTCTACTACCACTCGCTGTCTTCTGTTGGTCAGCCAATTCTGTATCCAGACAGCTAAGTTCCCCTGTATCCTATTCCTCCTGACCTTCTGAATGAGCCTACCATGGGGAACCTTATCAAATGCCTTGCTGAAGTCCATATACACCACATCCACAGCTCGACCCTCATCAACTTTTCTAGTCACATCCTCAAAAAACTCAATAAGGTTTGTGAGGCATGACCTGCCCCTCACAAAGCCGTGTTGACTGCATTTAATCAAGCCATGCTCTTCCAGATGGTCTTAAATCCTATCCCTCAGAATCCTTTCTAACACCTTGCAGACGACATATAAGCATGGACTATGTTATAAATGGTGAAAATATTCATAAAACCGAAGTATAAAGAGATTTTGGAGTGCTAGTCCAGGATTCTCTAAAGGTTAACTTGCAGGTTAAGTCCGTGATTAAGAAAGCGAATGTAATGTTGTCATTTATCTCAAGAGGGTTAGAATATAAAAGCAGCAATGTGCTTTTGAGACTTTATGAAGCTCTAGTTAGACCCCATTTAGAATACTGTGTCCAATTTTGGGCCCCACACCTCAGCAAAGACATACTGGCACTGGAGCATGTCTAGCGGAGATTCACATGGATGAATGGCAGGCCTAACATACTATGAACGGCTGAGGATCCTGGGATTGTATCCATTAGAGTTTCGAAGGTTGAGGAGAGATCTAATAGATACTTACACAATAATGCATGGCTTAGAAAGGGAGGATGCTGGGAAGTTCTTTCCAATAGGCGGGGAGACTAGGACCCATGGGCACAGCCTTAGAATTAGAAGGGGTCAATTTAGAACGGAAATGAGGAGACATTTCTTCAGCCAGAGAGTTGTGGGCCTGTGGAATTCATTGCCACGGAGCGCATTGGAGGCTGGGACATTAAATGTCTTCAAGGCAGAGATTGATAAATTCTTGATCTTGTAAGGAATCAAGGGCTACGGGGAGAGTGCAGGTAAGTGGAGTTGAAATGCCCGTCAGCTTAGATTAAATGGCAGAGTGGATTTGATGGGCCGAATGGCCTTACTTCCACTCCTATGTCTTAAGGTCTTATGGTCTTAAGCCTGCTACAAGAAGGGTGTAATGCAACACCCATTCCTCACTCACCAGAATTATCCATGATGGTAAATAATTTGTTATTTTATCACAGATTGCCAACCAATATTCACACTTGTATATGGTGAGAATATTGCTATTCATTTAGGCCTAACTTTTAATTGCTTGACTAGTCAGGAGCACAGGCTGACCAAAAACCATGGGATTCTGTAAGTAAGGTTTCTCCCCTTACTCAGGCCTGTTCTGCCATTCGATAAGATCATGGCCAATCTAATTGTGGTCCCAACTCCGCCTGTCTGACCTCCATAACTCTTGAATCCTTTGTCAATTAAAAGTCTATCTAACTCAGCCTTATTCAATGACCCAACCTCCTTGGTTCTCTGATGAAGACAATTAATCAGAATAACGATTCTCTGGGGGGAAAAGTTCATCCCAGACTTAAATAGAAAACCCTAATTTTTAAACAGTGTCTTGAGTTTAATATACCCCTAGGATGGGAAACATCCTTTCAGCACCCACCCAGTGAAATAACCTCAGGATCACCTTTATTCTCATAAACCCCAATTCACTGCACTGGCTTTCAGTTGAGCATGGAGCTTTTTGACAAAGGTCAACTATGTGGGCAAGTTCTCCCTAGTGGGCAGGGGAGGGAGTGTGACCATCTTAAATGCAGGGGAGAGGGTCAAGTGAGGGCGCTGTCAAAATCATGGATGGAGTGACGGAAAGGACTCCTCAGTAGGTGAGTTAAGTGTGCAAGTTACTGGCTTGGGTGCAAAACTGGGATAGAGGTTACCAGAGACCTTTTGGAGGATAGACTGGAAGTCTAAGCTTCGGAATCACATACCTAGTGCAGAGCTGAACATATTTTATAATCTATGTTAGTGAGATGGCCAGGTGATGTGGGGTGGAGTGTTAAATCAGATTGTGGAGAGGATGAGATTGTACACCTTGTGGAGAAGGACAGAGTGTTCATGGCATGGTCGTTAAGGGAGTTTCTCAGGTAGGCACGATAGAATCAGGAAGTTGGTGAACAAGTGTGAAAACACTAATTTTTTGGTTTTAGCAGAGTGTTTATCTTAATGTAACTGTTGGGTTCTCTTGTGCTTGAGAATCCCTGCTGATAGTAGCACATCAGAAATATTGAATGGCAATGAAGAATTATCAAGTTTAAAGTACTAATCAACCTCCTTGAAGTCATTTGGCTACCTGCTCAAACTTAGATCAGCAGTCTGAATTGAAAGGTTTCAATGTTGACTCCCCATCCACCATTTTTTGTCAATTAAAATTTTGCCCAACATGTCTCAGAAGCATATATGCTTGGATAAATGATAATCACCTTAGTTTACAGGCCCTCTGGTGAATTCCTGTATATTCAGTACTGGGAAGTATCACCTTCCTGCTTCCTTTAATAAAACTTAATTGCGTAAGGGGGTTTAAAATAGGAGACGATGTGAAATGGACCTGAGAATTAAAATATTACTTAATATTCTTGTTACAAAGGCAACAAGCACCATTCTGAGACAACATTCAGGGATATTCAAAATCTGTAACATTTACCTCAAATAATATCAAGTCTTCTTAAATATCTGAGAAACTGTAAATACCAAAGGAGATAAAGGACTTACTTTACAAATAATCTGAGAAATAGTAATCAAAATTTAGATGTGGTGTAAAACTGGCTAAAAGGTTTGAAAGAAGATACTTTCAGGTAGTTATCTATTTCTAGTGATGAATAATGTCACAACAATGAAAGATCGTTCCAAAGATCTGACCTCATACCAAAGATTTCAATACAGGAATAGCACAGAAAAGTTACAGAATCAGAAGAAGATTAGAGAGAACACTGTTGAAAAAAAGAGACGTTGTCAAAATGTTTTGTCTACTTGCCAACAAATTAGCACTCTTTTTTCAGAGAATATAAATTGTTGTTCCCTTTCAAATTTGGTATTTTTGCAATTCTATCCAGATAAATATAAGATGAAAAGCTTTAGTGGTATATGTCTTTTTTACAACAATACTCAATTTTTGGGGGGCAAGAAGTAGCTTTGCTTTAGAAGCTACCAAACTGGAAAACATTTTTTTGGTTTTGCTCTCTATCCCCTCACACCAGACTTGTTAGAAGTCCTGAGAAAGGGACTCCAGTCTGTAAGAAATAAATAAAATATCTCAAGAGGTCTACAGATGTTGATTGCATTGACTGATGTCTCCAGAATTCACCAGTCTGTAAGGACGTAAGGTATACAGTCCTACATGCCTGTAATAAAGGGATTTCATAAAGGCCTAATGTGTATCATTGAAACATTTATAAAACTATCAAATTACAATTCTTTTATTTTCTTTTTCTAATTTATTTTTTAACAGAGTCAATCCATCTTTGTGCAAATGGGGCTTATAAAGAGGCTTGGAAATCGTAGATATTAATTAGATTACCTTGTTCATCTATATTGTAGTAATTTATGTTATTAAGAATATATTGCTGATTTTTGTTTTAGAGTGATTTGATTTTGGTGTTCTAGATCTGTTATTTTTAAAGTCTAGTTAGGCACAATAAGGAAATTTTGAGGATCATTGAATATTTTAATTTCACACTGTTGCAAATCTATTGTTAGGGATGTAGATTTGTCCTAGTTTGTGTTGTAACAGCACCATAGCATTTCTTAGAATCTGATGCAAAAATAAATCTCTTCAATTGTTCTTCAGGATATCAGTGAAATGAAGGTGGCTCCAAAGAAGACTTTCCTGAAGCGTGGAGAAGGCATTGCACGATTTGAAAAGAGCAAAGAAAATATGGTCAAAGAAGAAAACAGGAGTCCAGTTTGCAAATCCACCAAACAGTTTCCTAGAAAAGTTAGTTTTAGCAGTCAACATCAATTTTCCTTACCCTTGCTCAACGAGAATGAAAAGCTTGAAAATAAAAAACAATTAACTTCAAAAATACAAATTGATAGTTCAATCCTTATGGAACCAAAAGCAAAGAAGTCTGTCTCCATTAACAATTCCCTAGAAGACACCAAGATAAAGGATCACACGCTGAAAGAAAAACTGGACGAAATCAAGAATAGTACAGATGAGGGTATTCAAAGTGACATAAATGTAGCAGAGCCACAAATCAAGGTTGACTCACTCCATAAATACTCTGATGGAAGGAAGGGTGGATGTCAACAGGACAGTGATAAAGTGGATATAACCACTCCAGAGGAATTCCAAGGAAGAATTACTAAAGGAAGTTTAAACTTAAATGTTCCAGAAAGTCAGTACTTGATTGGAGTTGATCCACAATTGAAGAATTGGCCAAATATTTTTTCTCATGGAAGCATGGAGAGACAGAACCAACGCCAACAAGTCGGACAGATTAAGATGAACCAACTACAGGAATCTTCAAATGAACAGCCATGCTTCAATAACATTTCTCTTCTGGAACACCTAAGTATAAAGAGAACAGAGAGTACAGACCAGGCAACTAAAATGGGCCAACTGCAGGCAGAGAAAGACCAAAATGAAGATGTAGCCGGTGCCACAGATTCCAGAAAATTGCTTGAGAGAATAAGTCCAAGCATAGGCTTTAAGAAGATAAATGACAGAATAATTCAAGTTGCTACTGATGGCCTACTGTGCCAGAGTGCAAGTTTTGGAAACCAGCAAATAAAAGATCATGATATAGTCAGCTTTGAAACTGTGGGATTAATACCACTTGCAAACAATGAACATAGTATGGGCTTTGTTTTAAAGAATGATGGTCTATGTTGTGGTGCATCAAATGCTGAAACAAACACTACTAGCAATGAAGACGTTGGTCCAAAATCTCAGTACCACCGACAACCCATGACAGAAATTCTACAAAATTCTGGTCAGACTGATGAAAACTTAGACTTGTCAGATGATGCCGACTATGCGAGTGATGCTCCAAGTGCAATAGAAGAAATGAATACAATAGTTCAAATTTCTCAGCACCCTATATATTCTAGGTCAATAGCTGGAACATCTACCGTGAAACATAATGCACTGAGCAGCACCAGTAGCAGTGACAATGAACCCTTAGAGTGCAAGACAATTGAAAGAAGATTTCCTTTTCCAAGTAATAGGCCAAGAAGAAATAAAAACAAGGTTATGAAAAAGAAGGCAAACTTTGTAAAAAAATGTGGCAATAGTTTTATGAACACTCAAACTTGTGATTCTACAGAACCAGATCTGATGCAACTTTCTACCCCTGGTCAGTCAGCAGTACTTCATTCTCAACTAAAGGTGTCAAGAAACTCTGATCTTCCAGTGCAGGTGAACTCAAGAAGTGCAAATGTTCAAGGTATGTATCTTTGAAATAAAATGATTCAAATTCACACTTAAGCTTGCGTCCAAATACTAAGCGGCTACAGTTCATAACTTTGCTCACTTTAGCAAGTAGGGTATGGTGGAATGTACATAGGAAGTTTCATCATTGGAAGATAATCTCTGAGCAGTGAGCAAGATATATCCTGATGTACTGCTTATAACTTTGATTAAAAATTGGAGGAAACCCTGAGCACTTGATGCAAGTTACTCTGCTTACAACAACTGATTGCTGCGACTTGGTGATGATAATCCTGATAACTCTGAAACAGTAGAGTTGCAGATGAACAAATTGTGGTCATTACCAGAAGCTACCTATTCTGATACACACTATAGTATTTAAATGGATTTATGTATAAAGTCATTCTCAAGTAAAGTCTTTGAAAGATTAAAAGGAGAAAAATAACATGACTATATTGCTGTACCGTCTTTTTATGACAATTCATCTCCCACAATGTTTGCCAAAAATAGAAAATTAAGTGTATACTAAATGTGTTACATTTTGCCAATGCATACATTGTTGCAATACTCTTATAATAAACAGGGAAAAATGTCAAAACAGGCCCTTTCTTATTAATGTATCAGCATGGCCAAGTAATACTACTCTAGATTCTTCAACACATAAGGGTGGAGTTTCAGTTTGGATGCAGTCAGTAATTCCAAACTGAAACTCCCAGGCTTGGGTGGTGTTTTAATTTTTTTTTTGGAATGTTCTTGTAATATTTAAGACTGCTAACTCGGTTTGATTTGCTGAAATGGGTTGATCACAATAAACACATATTAGTCATGCTTTCTATTAGTAACTCACTTTAATTATTTTAAAAAGCATTTTCAAGGTAGATTGGAGTAAAATAGACAATTGACAATAGGTGCAGGAGTAGGCCATTCTGCCCTTCGAGGCCAACACCACCATTCATTATGATCATGGCTGATCATCCACAATCAGTATCCTGTTCCTGAGTTATCCCCATAACCCTTGATTCCACTATCTTTAAGAGCTCTATCCATCACTTTCTTGAAAGTATCCAGAGACTTGGCCTCCACTGCCTTCTGGGGCAGACCATTCCATATATCCTTGAGCGGATAGACCCGTCTGGCCGCGACCAGGTGTACCTCCGCTGCGCTCCGTCTGCAGGGGTGCTGAAGACGTCGAGCAGCTTGGCGTCCTTCACCATGCCCATCAGGAATCTGAACGTGACGTCCAGTTGACTCCCCCCACCTGCTGTCCCCACGCCGGATCTTCCATCTGCATCGATGATGCAGTTGAAGTCTCCGCCTAGGATGACCGGCCTGGACGTAGCCAGCAGGGGTGGAAGCTGCTGCAGGACGACCAACCGCTCACTCCGTACCGCTGGGGCGTACACGTTGATCAGCCTCAGGGGAGCGTTCCTGTAGGTGACGTCAGCCACTAGGAGGCGTCTCCCCGACCACCTCCTGAACTTGAGAGATGGTGAAGTCGCGCCCCCTCAGCAGAATAGCCAGGCCCGAGGAGCGACAGTTGTTACCGCCCCGACCAGATCGAAGGCCCACAGGTCCTGGCGCCGGACCATTTCCCGTACCTGCCGAGGTGCGGTATCCCGCACTCCTGCAGAAACAGGAGGTCCGCCTCGATGGTGGTCAGGTAGGCCAACGTGGATTCACATCTTGCGGTGGACCTGACACTGCGCACGTTAATGCTCGCAACTCATACCCCCATTGTGGGCAGTGACAGCAGTACCCTCCCCAAGTCTAAGGTCCAGCCCCTCCATCTGTCCCTTCATGCCCATTGCCCGGGCTAACTGCTGGACGCTCTCCGGGCTCAGGAAACCGTCCGTGCTGCCTTCCGGGTGGCATCCCCCCGTCAGGGGTGCGGAGGCAGGAGGGTCCGGCTCCGGGTCAGGCTGGGGACGTGCTGTTTTCCTCCTTCCTGCCTGGAAGTTCCGGGGGGCCCTCCAGTGCCCCAGCAGCACTTGACTGGGTGTCGGAGGGAGCCTCAGGACGCCTCCCGTCACCTGGAAGCGGAGTGCTGCTTTCCTTCTCCCTCGAGATCTTTAACTTCTGCTTCGGGTGGGCCCTCTCTGAATCCCCCTCGTCAGAGGAGCTCTTATAGCCCCCCTGTAGCTGCCTCTTCCCGCCTGATGGTTGCGGTTCCTGGGCCCATCGACGCACCTTCCTCCTCGCTTTCCGGACCGTTGTCCACTCCCCTGGGTCGCCTGTCGCCGCCTCCATCGACTCCGGGTTTTCTGGGGGGAGCGGAGCCTGCAGGGGTGCTTTGTTGGCCTCGGGCCCATTCTGCGGGGCTGGGCCCATTCTGCGGGCCTGGGCCCTCCTGCACGACCTGGCCCTCCTGCACATTAGTGGGGTCCTTGCTGGGCCCTGGTGCCTTCCTCTCCTCCGGGGGGGCTGGCCCCGCATTGCCCCTGCCAGCGACCTGGGCGTAGGTAGTCCCCCGCTGCGGGCATGCCCTATAGAGGTGGCCCGCTTCCCCGCAAAGGTTGCAGCTTTTCTCTTGTGGGCAATCCTTTGCAAGGTGTCCCTCCTCCCTGCAGTTCCTGCAGATGGTGGCTTTGCAGTCGGCCGCCACGTGACCTGACCTACCACAGGCATGGCAGATTTTAGGTTGCCCTGCATAGGTCAGGTAGCCCTTGCTCCCGCTGATCGCGAAGCTGGACGGTGGGTGTACGACATTGCCGTCCGCGCCCATCCTCAGCGTCACCTTGACCTGCCTCTTACTCGTCCAGATGCCAAAGGGGTCCATGATGTCAGTTAGGTCCCCTTCCACCTTCACGTGCCTTCCGAGGAAGGTCAGGACATCAACTGCTGGCACATGCGGGTTGTACATGTGTACAGTCACCATACGGTTCCTCTGCGCTGGCATCACAAACAGCGGGACAGCGGTCAATACAGAGAGGGAGCCCTCACCTCCTTTCTCCTTGAAAACTCCAGGAAGCGCTTGCAAAGCTTGGCACTCCTGAAGGTCACATCGTAAAAACCTCCTCCGGGGAAATCCTGCAGGCAGTAAATGTCCGCGGCAGCGAACCCACAACAGCCCAACAGGACCCTCTTCACGAAGAAGGTGCGGTCCACAGGTGCACCTTCATCCACCTTCTTAACGGAAACACGGATGGTGTTCCGGACCCCTATGACCTGGGGCACGAGCACTTGCCGCAGCCATCGTTGCAGGTTGGCTGCTCCTCTGAACCAGCGTTAGGCCGAAGCCAGCATTAAGATCCACTGGTTGCAAGGGCGCACAGCCAACCCGACGTCTTCCCTTTACCTCCAAGACAGCACTCCCCCCCTCTCGGTCCACAAGAGAGTGGGTCTTTATTTTGTTCCAGATGTAAGCTGTTTCACTGATCTTAAAGGTTTGTTCCCAGATGTTTCGTCACCATACTAGGTAACATCATCAGTGAGCCTCCGACGAAGCGCTGGTGTTATGTCCTGCTTTCTATTTATCTGGTTAGGTTTCCTTGGGTTGGTGATGTCATTTCCTGTTCTTTTTCTCAGCGGATGGTAGATTGGCTCCAAATCAATGTGTTTGTTGATGGAGTTCCGGTTGGAACGCCATGCTTCTAGGAATTCTCGTGCATGTCTCTGTTTGGCTTGTCTCTGTTTGGCTTGTCCTAGGATGGATGTGTTGTCCCAGTCAAAGTGGTGTCCTTCCTCATCTGTATGTAAGGATACGAGTGATAGTGGGTCATGTCGTTTTGTGGCTAGTTGATGTTCATGTATCCTGGTGGCTAGCTTTCTGCCAGTTTGTCCAATGCAGTGTTTGTCACAGTTCTTGCAAGGTATTTTGTAGATGACGTTCATTTTATTTGTTGTCTGTATAGGATCTTTTAAGTTCATTAGCTGCTGTTTTAGTGCGTTGGTGGGTTTGTGGGCTACCCTGATGCCAAGAGGTCTGAGTAGTCTGGCAGTCATTTCGGAAATGTCTTTGATGTAGGGGAGAGTGGTTATGGTTTCTGAGCCCGTTTTGTCTGTTTGTTTGGGTTTATTGCTGAGGAATCGGCGGACTGTGTTCATAGGGTACCCATTCTTTTTGAATATGCTGTATAGGTGATTTTCCTCTGCTCTGCGTAGTTCCTCTGTGCTGCAGTGTGTGGTGGCTCATTGGAATAATGTTCTAATGCAGCTTCGTTTGTGGGTGTTGGGATGGTTGCTCCTGTAGTTCAGTATTTGGTCCGTATGTGTTGTTTTCCTGTAGACGCTGGTTTGAAGTTCCCCATTGACTGTTCGCTGTACTGTGACATCTAGGAGTGGCAGTTTGTTGTTGTTTTCCTCCTCTTTTGTGAATGTTATGCCAGTAAAGGGTATTATTGATGGTCTTGAAGGTTTCCTCTAATTTGTTTTGTTTAGTGATGACAAAGGTGTCATCCACATAACGGACCCAAAGTTTGGGTTGGATGATTGGCAGAGCTGTTTGTTCAAGTCTCTGCATTACTGCCTCTGCTAAGAACCCCGATATTGGAGATCCCATGGGTGTACCGTTGGTTTGTCTGTAGGTTTTGTTATTGAAATTGAAGTGGGTGGTAAGGCATAGGTCCACTAGCTTGATGATGTTGTCCTTGCTGATGAGGTTGGTGGTGTCTGGTGTATGTGTCTTCTGTTCTTCTAATAGTGTCGTCAGTGTTTCTTTGGCCAGGTTGATGTTGATGGATCTGAACAGGGCTGTTATGTCAAAGGAGACCATTATTTCATCCTCTTCTATCTTGGTGTCTTTGATGGTGTTCAGGAATTCTTGGGTGGAGCGAATGGAGTGGTGGGAGTCTTCTACGAGGTGTTTTAGTCTTTGGTGTAGTTGCTTGGCCAATCTGTAGGTTGGTGTTCCAGGTAGCGACACTATGGGTCTGAGGGGGGCTCCTGGTTTGTCAATTTTTGGTAGTCCGTAGAAGTGTGGTGTGTTGGATCCATCTGGTTTCATTTTTTGGAAGTCTGTCTTGTTTAATTCTCCAGATTTTTGAAGTTTATTGAGTAAGGCTGTGATTTGGTTCTCTAGTTGTGGGGTTGGGTCTATCGCCACCTGCTGGTAAGTGTCGGTATCTGCAAGCAGTGCGTTCACTTTCTCAATGTAGTCTGTTCGGTTTAAGATGACTGTCAAGCGTCCTTTGCCTGCAGGTAGGATAACGATGTTTTTAACTTTTTTGAGTCCTTTTAGGGCTTTCCTTACTTGTGTATTGAGTGTGTTTTCTTGCTTTTTCCTGCTTAGTGTTGGTGCGACTGTCTGTCTGATGGTTTGCTGGGTTTCTTCTGTGAGTTTGTTGTCTTTCAGTGTTGCTTCTAACGCTGCTAAGAAATCTTTCTTCTCCGCATCCCGGAAGTTGTAATTTACTCCTCTTACTAAGACGGCTTTTTCAGTGTCTGTTAATGGTCGGTCAGATAAGTTTTTTATCCATGCTTCTGTGCTGTCTGTATTGTTATTTTGTGTGAGTTTGTCTAGTTTTTTCGTTTTCTGTGTTTGCCATTGTCTGATGTCTATGGCTCGTTGTACTGTGTCTGTCCATTCATGGTCTGTCGCGTTAGTGAGTAAAGTTTTTTAGCGCGACATTTCCTGTTTGTACTTACAGAGTCTGTTGTGAGCATCATTGATCATTTCTCTAAGCATTCTGCGGCCATTTTGCTCAGCTATTCCGACCCCACAACTAGAGAACCGAATCACAGCCTTACTCAAAAAACTTCAAAACATGGTTGACTGCACCATTCCCCCATTGTTTGATATCCAGCTGGGTGGGAAAACCATCCTTACTTCTTTCTTATCTATCCAGCCGTTAATTCTGGATTCCAAAAAGGTGTACGCTGTTCTCTTGAGATATTAGGAACTGCAGATGCTGGAGAATCTAAGATAACAAGGTATAGAGCTGGATGAACACAGCAGGTCAAGTAGCATCAGAGGAGCAGGAAGGCTGATGTTTCGGGCTTAGACCTTTCTTTAGACCTTTCAGATGACATGTCCATTCTGGGCCTCCTACAGTGCCACAACGATGCTACCCGAAGGTTGCAGGAACAGCAACTCATAGTCCGCTCGGGAACCCTGCATTTCAATGGAATCAATGTGGACATCACAAGCTTCAAAATCTCCACTCGGCTAACCGCATTTCAAAACCAGCCTCTCTAACCTGTCCTTCCTCCCACCAATCCCTGCTTCCCACCTCAAGTCCCACCCCCATCTCCTACCTACTAACCTCATCCCGCCCCCTTGACCTGTCTGTCCTCCCTGGACTGACCTATCTCCTCCCTACCTTCCCACCTACACTCACCTTTACTGGCTCCATCCCCCCTCCCTTTAACCTGTCTGTCTCCTCTCCACCTATCTTCTCCTCTTTCTATCTTCTATCCACCTCCCCCTCTCTCCCTATTTATTTCAGAAACCCCTTCCCCTCCCCCATTTCTGAAGAAGGGTCTAGGCCCAAAATGCCAGTCTTCCTGCTCCTCTGATGCTGCTTGGCCTGCTGTGATCATCCAGCTCTACACCTTGTTACCTCAAATTCTCCAGCATCTGCAGTTCCTATTATCTCTGAAACAGCTCTACTCCTTGTCATGGATAATAAAGTGTGAAGCTAGATGAACATAGCAGGCTAAGCAGCATCTCAGGAGCACAAAAGCTGATGTTTCGGGCCTAGACCCTTCATCAGAGATGGGGATGGGGAGAGGGTTCTGGAATAAATAGGGAGAGAGGTGGACGCAGACCGAAGATGGAGGGAAAAGAAGATAGGTGGAGAGGAGAGTATAGGTGGGGAGGTAGGGAGGGGATAGGTCAGTCCAGGGAAGACGGACAGGTCAAGGAGGTGGAATGAGGTTAGTAGGTAGGAAATAGAGGTGCGGCTTGGGGTGGGAGGAAGGGATGGGTGAGGGGAAGAACAGGTTAGGGAGGCAGAGACAGGCTGGGCTGGTTTTGGGATGCAGTGGCGGGGGGATGAGCTGGACTGGTTGTGTGATGCAGTGGGGGGAGGGGACAAACTGGGCTGGTTTTGGGATGCGGTGGGGGAAGGGGAGATTTTGAAGCTGGTGAAGTCCACATTGATACCATTGGGCTGCAGGGTTCCCGAGCGGAATATGAGTTGCTGTTCCTGCAACCTTCGGGTGGCATCATTGTGGCACTGCAGGAGGCCCATGATGGACATGTCATCTGAAGAATGGGAGGAGGAGTTGAAATGGTTCACGACTGGGAGGTGCAATTGTTTATTGCGAACCAAGCGGAGGTGTTCTGCAAAGCGGTCCCCAAGCCTCCGCTTGGTTTCCCCAATGTAGAGGAAGCCAAACCGGGTACAATGGATACAGTATACCACATTGGCAGATGTGCAGGTGAACCTCTGCTTAATATGGAAAGTCATCGTGGGGCCTGGGATGGGGGTGAGGGAGGAGGTGTGGGGGCAAGTGTAGCACTTCCTGTGGTTGCAGTGGAAGGTGCTGGGTGTGGTGGGGTTGGAGGGCAGTGTGGAGCGAACAAGGGAGTCATGGAGAGAGTGGTCTCTCCGGAAAGCAGACAAGGGTGGGGATGGAAAAATGTCTTGGGTGGTGGGGTCGGATTGTAGATGGCGGAAGTGTCGGAGGATGATCCGTTGTATCCGGAGGTTGATGGGGTGGTGTGTGAGGACGAGGGGGATCCTCTTTTGGCGGTTGTGGCGGGGCGGGGTGTGAGGGATATGTTGCGAGAAATGTGGGAGACGCGGTCAATGGCGGTCAAGGGAGAGGTCCAGGAAGGTGAGGGAGCTCTGGACCTCTCAGTCTCCATCTCAGGCAACCAGCTTGTAACTGATGCCCATTTCAAGCCCACCAACTCCCACAGCTACCTAGAATACACCTCCTCCCACCCACCCTCTTGCAAAAATTCCATCCCCTATTCTAAATTCCTCCACCTCTGCCACATCTGCTCCCAGGATGAGGCATTCCACTCCCGCACATACCAGATGTCCAGGTTCTTCAAGGACCGCAACTTTCCCCCCACAGTGTTCGAGAACGCCCTCTATGCATTGAAAAAAACTCATTGATTCACCATCAACAATGACAGAGGAGATGCAATAATAGTCTAAAAATCTTCTGTTTTCAGACACCACAATTTTTGCCATTAAATGTTGCTACTTCAACATTTATAATGGAAAAATGAATAGAGTAGCCAATGTGGATAAAAATGCCACAGACTGGAGAAATTATAATGGAGACTGAAGAAACGGGAGAGACATTGAACAAATATTTCATGTCTGTTTTTGCAATAGAAAATTGGAGATTACTTACTAAAAATAAAACATAAACTTATGGGCTGATAGCATTGAAACATTAAGATAACTAATTGCAGCACAGAAAATATACTGAAAATGTTTGAGTGACTATCATTTACCAAACCTCATCTTATGATCTATGTCTTCAAGTTCTAAAAGAAACTGTAGCAGAGACAATGGAAGCACAGGCTAATATTTTCCAACATTTCCTAGATTATCGAATGGTCCATTCAGATTGGAAGTTAGCAAATTTAATGCAACTACTCAAGAAAGGAGGAAGAGAGAAAACAAGAAAACTCCAGATCAGTTAGCCTAACATCAGTCACAGGGAAGATGCTGAAATTATTTGTTAGGGACGAAAACAAAGTTGCTGGAAAAGCTCGGCAGGTCTGGCAGTATCTGTGAAGTAGAAAACAGAGTTAATGTTTTGGGTCTGGTGACCTTTCTCATTGGAAAACTTAATCAATTTTGCCTCTGATTTCCACCCTGCCCTCACATTCACCAGGTCTATCTCTGACTCCTCCCCTCCCTTTCTCGACATTTCTGTTTTCATTTTTGTGGATAGACTGGCTTCTAATATCAATTACAAACTCACTGACTCCCACAGCTACCTGGACTATACATCTTCACATCCCACTTCCTGTATAGACTCCATCTCATTGTCTCAGTTCCTCTGTCTCCGTTGCATATGTTCAGATGAGGCCAACTTCAACATGGGAGCCTCCGATATGTTCATTTTCTTCCTCAACCGAGGATTCCCCAGCTCCGCTGTCGACAGGGCCCTCAACCAGGTCTGACTGATTTCCCGCACTTCTGCCCTCACCCCTTCTGTTCCCTCCCACAACAGCGATAGGGTTGCCCTTATCCTCACCTACCATCCCACCAGCATCCACATTCAGAAGACCATCAGACACCATTTCCGCCACCTCCAGCAAGATGCCACCACCCAACACATATTCCTCTCCCCTCCCTTGTCCACCTTCCGCAGGGACTGTCCCCTCCAGGACACATTGGTCCACACTTCCATCACCCCCAACACCTCTCCGCAGCCCTACGGCACCTTACCCTGTAACCGGTGAAGCTACAGCACCTGCCCATTTACCTCCTCCCTCCCCAGTATCCAAGGTCCCAAACATGCCTTTCAGCTGAAGCAACGCTTCACCTGCATTTCGGAGAATCTAGTCTACTGCATTCACTGCTCACAATGTGGTCTCCTCTATATTGGGGAAACGAAGCGTAGACTTGGCGACCGCTTCGCAGAACATCTACTTTCCACTTGCAAAAAAGACCCTGAACTACCTGTCGCCTGCCACTTCAATGCACCACCTCACTCCCTGGCCAACATCTCTGTCCGTGGCTTGCTACAGTGTCCCAGTGAAGCCCAATGCAAACCAGAGGAACAACACCTCATTTTCCGCTTGGGGACCCTACAAGCCCTTCAGACTCAATATTGAGTTCAATAATTTTAGAGCCTAAACTCTCCCATGTCCCAGCCCCCCAACCCACACACCAGGCCTTGTTACCACATAGCCTACCACTACACACCCCCTATTGTTAGTCACTAACTGTCCCCAATAACGACTACTCACCCTCCCAGCCTGATCATTAGCAACTCCTTTGTCTGTCCAACTGTCTTTCTCTCTCTTTAGGCTCTATCCTATCCTTTACTCCCTACCCCACCCACCTCTGTATTTTCTGCATATAAAATGACATTTTCCCAGCCACCATCAGTTCTGAGGAAGGGTCACTGGACCCGAAATGTTAACTCTGTTTCCTCCTTCACAGATGCTGCCAGACCTGCTGAGTTTTTCCAGCAACTTTGTTTTTGTTCTTGATTTACCACCTCCACAGTTCTTTTGGTTTTTATTTATTAGGGAAATGTTAACAATGTACATAGAAAAGCAAAATATGATTAGAATAAGTGGAAAATTTGTCAAATTTATTCATTTCTTTGAGGATATAAGTACTGGAGTCGATTAAATTTTATAAATACAGATTACTTGGATTTTAAAAAAATTGATTAAGTACCAGTCAATCTCAGTCAATCAATGATACAGAGAGTGGGCGGGAAAGCATAGCTGAAGCCCAGGGTCAGTCTCTTGCCTCTATTTCTAAATAAAAATGAAATTAGCCTGAAAAATTTACTGCACTAAAAACGTACACTTCCACTTGTATAGCCGATGTAGCAATTCTGGCAGAATGTTGAGATCACAGTGTGACACATTTTTAAGAGCAGTTTCCTTTTGAAATATCAGCAAATGATCTACATGTTGAGAACGAAAAAAAAATCTATAATTGTAATTCCAGCTCAGCCAAGGATGGACTTCAAATAGGTATGGACTTCAAATTGTGGATTCAACATCTGTGTCCCCTCAGTCAATGCATCACATTGTGTCTCTTAACCCATAAATCTCCAAAAGTGTTCCCTTGTGTGCTAACACACATGAGGTCAAATGCCTTTGAGTCCTGTTGCATGCAAGATACTTGCATCTAAAATTCCAAAGAAGATTCATGTTGGATTCAAAACATTAACTCTGCTGTCAATCCATTTGTGTTTCTCCATCAAATTCTTTTTTAGCTAGGTGTCCGCATATCCTATCCTCGAATCCAATTTCATTGTCGTTTGGCACCCAGAACTTGGGTAGTGCTGGAAAATGACAAATTTTGTTGAAGCTTTTCATTTTAAAAGTCTTGATAAGCTATGTTTTTTTTCAACATACTCAACTTCACTTAAAGACTGTCCTTCGTCTTGACTCTTGTCTTTGGCCAGATAAAATAGGTGATGCTGAACTTGACATCTGGTTTATCATCTCTTTCTTTAATGAACCAGAAAAAAAAGCTATGGTAGGTGAAATAACTCCAAGGAGGCAGCTATTCTGTCACTAAGTCACCCTCTATTTATATGTACACAGTACATAGGCTGTGATCAGTCAGATCAGGGCCAGTCCCTAAAATGAAGAGACTGTCTGAATCTCTTGTTTATATTTATCAGCTCAGGGTTCTGTGACTGGCCCAGGTTAACAACCCCAGCCAAGGATCTCATTGTCAATAAGACCCTTGTTCATAATCACTGTCATTACTAGATACATTGGGTGGGATCTTCCAAGCTGTTGAATGATATAGGCAATGACGAAAAATTTGGGAAAATCATGTCAGCTGGTCAATGAGGAGATTCTTGATGCTGGGGGAAATAAGTCCCATTTTCCAAAAGAATCATAGAATTCCAATGGCTTGGAAACAGGCCATTCAGCACAACAAGTCCACACCAACTCTCTGAAGAGCATTCCACCTCCCTACAATATCCTATCCCTGCCGTTCCCATGGCTAATCCACCAAACCTACATATTCCTAGACACTACAGGCACTTTAGCATGGCCAATCCACCTAACCTGCACATCTTTGGACTGTGGGAGGAAACTGGAGCATCTGGAGAAAACCCACGCAAACACAGGGAGAATGTACAAACTCCACACAGACATTCGCCCGAGGCTGGAATTGAAACTGGGTCCCTGGTGTTGTGAGACAGCAGTGCTCACCACTAATCCACCGTGCCACCAAATGTTAGGTGGTGAAATGAGATTTATGCTGGTGAGTGGTGAGAAGCCAGTTATGAAGAGGGAAATTTGTCATAAAAGGTGTGTGGAAGAGCTCATGGTGCTGAGAAGACATTGGACGCTGATGCTCAGGGTCTTATCAGCAGTCACCATAACAGTGGCACTGACCACGGGACTGTGTAACATGGTGATGGGCATTATTAAGCTGTAGGCCTAGTGGCAGAGACTAATCAGGAGAGCTGTAGCGTTTAACTATGCAATGCAAATTCTGGCCACAAACAATATTGACCATCTGGATGTGAGTTTTCTCGCTGAGCTGGAAGGTTAGTTTTCAGACGTTTCGTCACCATTCTAGGTAACATCATCAGTGAGCCTCCGACGAAGCGCTGGTGTTATGTCCCGCTTTCTATTTATCTGGTTAGGTTTCCTTGGGTTGGTGATGTCATTTCCGGCATTGATGATGTCATTTCCTGTTCTTTTTCTCAGGGGATGGTAGATTGGCTCCAAATCAATGTGGCTCCAATAATTATTCCAACGAGCCACCACACACTGCAGCACTTAGGAACTACGCAGAGCAGAGGAAAATCACCTATACAGCATATTCAAAAAGAATGGGTACCCTATGAACACAGTCCGCCGATTCCTCAGCAATAAACCCAAACAAACAGACAAAACGGGCTCAGAAACCATAACCACTCTCCCCTACATCAAAGACATTTCCGAAATGACTGCCAGACTACTCAGACCTCTTGGCATCAGGGTAGCCCACAAACCCACCAACGCACTAAAACAGCAGCTAATGAACTTAAAAGACCCTATACAGACAACAAAGAAAACAAACGTCATCTACAAAATAATAAAATGTGAGGCTGGATGAACACAGCAGGCCAAGCAGCATCTCAGGAGCACAAAAGCTGACGTTTCGGGCCTAGACCCTTCATCAGAGAGGGCATTATCTCTGATACATTATCCCCGTCATCTACAAAATACCTTGCAAGAACTGTGACAAACACTACATTGGACAAACTGGCAGAAAGCTAGCCACCAGGATACACGAACATCAACTAGCCACAAAACGACATGACCCACTATCACTCGTATCCTTACATACAGATGAGGAAGGACATCACTTTGACTGGGACAACACATCCATCCTAGGACAAGCCAAACAGAGACACGCACGAGAATTCCTAGAAGCATAGCATTCCAACCGGAACTCCATCAACAAACTCATTGATTTGGAACCAATCTACCATCCGCTGAGAAAAAGAACAGGAAATGACATCACCAATGCAGGAAATGACATCACCAACCCAAGGAAACCTAACCAGATAAATAGAAAGCGGGACATAACACCAGCGCTTCGTCGGAGGCTCACTGATGATGTTACCTTGAATGGTGATGAAACGTCTGAAAACTAACCTACCAGCTCAGCGAGCAAACTCACATCCAGAACCTCAACCTGAGCTACAAATCTTCTGAAAACCCGTTAATATTGACCATGTCACTAGCCATTACAGGTTGAAAATGGTCATCTATGTGAAACAAAGGTAATCATACGTGTCCTTAAAAGCAGCAACTGTAGGGCACAAAGCACAAAGATATTCCAAGATTTGAGAGGCTGCAGAGGGGCATTGAGTTGATTTTCTCTCTCTTTGAACTGTAACTATTTGTCAACATGCTTGAAATATGGCAGTGCCTTTCTTTGGATGATGTGAGGCTGGGAGGACAAGGTCTCAGTAATCATACAGCACTTACAATTGCTTTCTGACTCTCCAACATGTCTGGTGCATTGTGCATGGGAATAAAGTCCAAAGTCAAAGTTCCATGGAGTGTCATTCCATGTTCCTCCTTGTCAGAGTGCTTCCTGTCCCACTGGATGGAGGAATATTGTAAACCTTCATATATGGGTGATGTGAATGCTGACTGCTAACATTACGAAGAACCTGTTCTGTTTCTTATTCTGTCTAAACATGTTCATTGCATGTTTGACTGAGGGATGCAGTTACATATTGTTGCTGGAGTGCAATGAAGGCACAGAGAAATGGAAGAGGAGTAGATGTGTCTGAAGCCCAGGACCAGCAGCAATGTACACTGGATGCCAGTCTCCGGGTGGAAAGGTTGAGGTGAAGCTCCTTCCATATGCATAGTAAGTACAGGAGGGCCATTGTCTTCAATGCCATTTCCTCAGATGAGAGAGGTGCAGCATCACTGCAGGCTGAAGATGCCCCAGGTCGGTGTCACAGACATACACCAGCTGCTGGGGTGGGACCTGCAAAACTAAGGAATGGATAGTCATCCTATTCTAGTGACCATCGCAGTGACTACTGTGCTAAGTTTTCATGAGAGCTATCTCATTTCAAGGAGCCACTAGGAACCTGTGTATGACCTCTCAATCCTTGACCCACAGGTGCATCAAGGTTACCTCTGCAATTTGTGACTTGACACTGGTTCAGCTCATTTTTCTACAACAAAGCTAATGTTATGGCCTGGGCTTTGGCAACATAGTTAGCTTCTCCCAGGTGCAAGGTGCAATACATTGTACAACATTGCATTGAGAATGTTGTTTAATAACATAGCTGAATTCATCAGCACGAAAGCGTTCCATAACATCAATGTGCAAGTCAACTGTGATTATCAACACCACATCTTAGAAACATACCCCAGGTCCCTGCGAGTTGCAGGATGGCTATATTTCTAAGAATTCTCATGGTCAAATGCCAAATACTTTACAAGGATGGTGACTGGGCAACAATGTGAGCTTCAATGATGACTTCATTCTTCGGCCACGGCTGTAGTGGAGCACATAAGATTGGAGAAGATGAGGTTCTGATGACTGATCAGTCTTAAGGGGCCTAGCACTCCAGTCCTGACAGAGTTTTCTGCATAATTCCAACATGCTGTGCTCTGCATTACTTGAGCAGGTAGAGAAATGATAGAAACCAAAGAGCTGGAGAACAGGAGCTGTCTTCTGAAGCACAGCTTGCAGGAGGAACATTACCTTCTATGCTATGAGGCATAGTAGCTCCAAGCGCAACTTACAACAAAGGACTTATTTAATACTGAGTTCCAGAAGATATGATCTGGGTGCCGTAATCATTCATTAACTGTACATCTATGGCTGAAATTTGTGTGAATAAAATGAACGTTTCAAATCATTTGAAAGCTTTCATGGTCCGACATTAAATAACGCTAGGAATTTGAGCTCTGCTGGGCATTAGGGAAAGTGTAACACTGACTTTGATAAGTTTGTGAGATGGGTTTTGGCTAAGAATGGATATGCTATATGGTTTGATTCTTAAAAAGCAATAGATGTAAGGATGTGCACATGTGAGAGCAATGAAGTCTCAGCTGAACCACATATGTGCCCTGAGAAGCATTGGTTTGTGGTTGCTTCCCACTTATGAACAGTCATGGACTACTCCAGGCTGCCAACACAACCGGGTGCATAGCTGCATTTCAAAGATAACGCCAGTATCAGAGATCTTGGGATATCCCAGTTTGTAGTAAGAACTTCCACTTATGACAATGAGACAGTAAGATAAGTGAGCACCATAGTGTGGTGAAAGATAGTAGAAAATGCAGATGCTGGAAAATCTGAGATAGCAAGGTGTAGAGCTGGATGAACACAGCAGACCAAGCAGCATCAGAGGAGCAGGAAGGCTGACGTTTCGAGCCTAGACCCTTCTTCAGAAAAAAAGAGGGTCTTGGCCCAAAACATCAGCCTTCCTGCTCCTCTGATGCTGCTAGCCCTGCTGTGTTCATCCAGCTCTACACCTTGCTATCTCTTACCATAGTGTGGTGCACAGGTAATGAGGCGTATTTGGGAAAATAGCTCAAGAAAATTTGCTAGGCCTCTCCAAAATGATACTTAGATGGTTTGTGGCAAGATATAGCCCTACGATGAGATGGAAGGCTTCCATAGAGTTATACAGCATGACCCCAACCTGTCCATCCTGACCGGATATCCTAAATTAATGTAATTCCATTTGCCAGCACTTGGCCCACATCCCTCTAAATCCTTCCTGTTCATGTACCCATCCAGGTGATTTTTAAATGTTGTGATTTTACCAGCCTCCGTCCCTTTCCCTGGCAGCTCATTCCATATGCCCACCACCTTCTGCATGAAAAAGTTGCCCCTTAGATCCCTTTTATATCTTGTCCCTCTCACCGTAAACCTATGCCCTCTAGTTTTGGACTCTACCACCTTGGGTGAAAGACCTTGGCTACTCAGCCTATCCATGCCCCTCATGATTTTATAAACATCTACAAGGTCACTCCTCAGCCTCTGACACTCCAGGGAAAATAGCCCCAGCCTGTTCAACCTCTCCCTATTGCTCAAACCCTCCAACCCCGGCAATGTCCTTGTCAATCTTTTCTGCATCCTTTCAGGTTTAACAGCTTCTTTCCTACAGCAGTGAGAACAGAATTGAACACAGTGTTCTAAAAATGGCCTTACCAATGTCCTGTACAGTGGCAACATAATATCCCAACTCCTATACTATATGCACTGACCAATAGAGACAAGTGTACCAAATGCCTTCTTTACTACCCTGTTTATCTGTGAATCAGCCTTCAAGGAACTATCAACCTATGCTCCAAGGTCTCTGTTTGGTAATAATCCCTAGGACCAATAGTTAAGTGTATAAGTCCTGCCCTGATTTGCCTTACCAAAATGCAACACCTCACATTTATCTAAATCCAACTCCATCTGCCTCCCCTTGGTCTATTGGCCATCTGATCAAGATCCCATTGTACTCTGAGATAATCTTCTTCATTGTCCACTACACCACCAACTTTGGCATCATCTATAAGCTTACTAACCATTCCTCCTATATTCACATCCAAAACCTTTATGTAAATGATAAAAAGCCATGGACCTAGCACTAATCTTGCGACACACCGCTGGTCACAAGACACCAATCTGAAAAACAACCCTTCACCATTAACCTCTATCTCCTACCTCATGCCAATTTTGTATCCAAATGACTCGCTCTCCTTGGATAGCAATCTTTCTAGATGTTCTTTTCAAATTAAAAACAATAACCAGGATCCAATAAATCATTTAATGTTGTTATGGCTGTTAAACAAAAGAATTATAGTTTAAACTATTGTGTATTTTTTAAATCACATAGAAGATGATCAATCCGGACAACTCCAAGCCAAACTCCTACAACTGGAAACAGAAATTGAACGCTTCAAAGTAGAAAACACAGCATTAGCCAAAATGAAGGAGAAACAAGAACTAGCCATGGAAAGTCTCAGGTAGGTTTCAAAGCTATGATCACATCTGCTCATAAGCAGACTCAATTCCACACTTACTGAAGTGAAATGACCAATGAAAGGAGACAAAACATGGCTTGTCACATTATCATCCTCTAAATCCTCCACTCTGTCAGTCCAACACCCAAGTTTTGTTCATTGTAGTGCAAAAGCTGCCACTATTATTAAAATATCGTCATGCCCATCAACTACTGATTAGAATTTGGAACAGATATCACCACAACTTGTTCCATCTTTAAATAAAAATGGAATGTTGGAAGAAAATAACAGTGTCATAATTATCATGCTATAGCCATTCCAACCTGTGTTTGCTGTTTGTCATGAGTTATACATGTTCAGTCAGTTGAGGGAGTAAAATCGGTGAATAAGGATTGCTGAATGACAAGAACATGGAAGGTTTAATCTGCATATTTGTTGCAAAATCTCATAATTCTACATCAATGTTAGGGGTCATTATTATTATAGTCACTATCTGCTGTGAGCACTTCTTGGTGGTTTTCATAGTAGTGCAGAGTTGCATACTGGTATAGAATTCCACCTGATATATGTGCAAACTGATTACCTCTGTCCAATTTCATCCATCCTATTGGTGGAAAGTTCTTCTTGTCAATGTTCATAAATCTGAATGACCGTAGATTAGTAAATGTTTTTGTATCTTTGTATTCTAACTGTTGTGGTTACCTGAAACTATTAACTATTTTTTCAATGAATTGGAATTGGCTATCAAAATGTCTGGGAAGTTTGATCGTAAAGCTCCAAAATAATACTGTCTTTTGTGACAGATTTTCAGTGCAGAAGATATTGGCATATAACTCAAAGATAGACATCCTTATTTCAATATTTATGTACAATAGCATATTCCTGAATAAAGGCATATTTGGTGTTGAACTACTTCACACTACTGAAATATGTCTCAACATCATGTGCAAGGAGGCGTATGACTCTTCAGTATTATCCTATTTCTGTAGGAGACTTCCATTTCAAGTCAAGGCCAATATGTCTCCATGCCACACAGGCAGAGAACACATTTTGCTGAATCTTGTCATGTATCAGTTAATTTCACTTCAATCATTATGATTCTTTTTTCTTTGTATAATTATGTAGCACTTTATCTTCCTTTGTTGAATAATGGGGAAATTATAGAAGGTTTTATAGCTTGATTAACCTGCAGGTCTGCCTCATGAGCGCTCTTTCCATGGCCACCAAGTTACAGCAGGGACCATCCCAAATGATAGTTTATTTTCAACCTTCCCTTCATCTTTCCCATTCGTCTTTACTCATTCTCATCAACTTGTGAAGTTTTACATTGGCGAATGCTTCAATTCGGGACATAATACTTGATTACTTAAATGTTTTATTCCTACAATAAGACTGGTTGTTAATGTCCTTTTTGTTCAATGAAGGGAGTAAATGGTTTGGCATGAGTGCATATGTATATACTTCATTTGGTTTCTGCATAAGTGCTTTGTACGTTATTATATGTTTCTGAATAATAAAATTGTATGGGTTTTTCTGTGCAAATCATAGATGCTTTTGTTTATTTGAATTTTCAGATAAAATCCATTAAAAATTCCAAAATGTCTTATTCACATTGAAAATCTTTTAATATATAAGATATTTTTAAATATACAGCCGGTTCTGCTGTAACATGATAGCCGCATTCCTGTGCAACATCACATTATACAAAATCATGCTATAGAAATAACGGGACTTATGGGAAAAGCAGGGTTAGGGGCATACCACCGAAAATATCACTCAAAATTGCACAAAAATCACTCAAAAAACCTAACACAAAGGATAGCACAGTTTGCATAAATGTTTACTTAATACCTAATAATGAAATAAATTTAACGTTGTACCTTGAAAAAAATGTCAAGATACTTGATATGGGGTATGGGGGAGGAGGTTTAGAGGTTGCAATACACCTTGCTTTAATCTTTTCTGCATTGTCTCTGATGTTGCATAACGTGGACTCCTTTATTCCTGTTGCATGAACTATTTCACATGATCTCTCGTTATACTCAAAACGCTTTATAACATTTAGCTTCTCCTCCAGTGTTATAACTTTTCTTTTACGTTCACCATCTGCAATTTTATCACCAGGATGCTTCTTGCCAACATTCTTTTCATGTGTCAACACATTTTTTTTTGTGCATAACATGGAAGAATTTGCAAAAATAATGAAAATCATGGAGTACTGTATCTCTCACGGAAAGCACTTCACGACAAATCCTGCAAAACGATCATGTGATGCTAGGCAAGAGACTGGCGCTAATATTGCACACGCTCTGGACAAAACCCACAGAATGGTCTTGTGATGTCGGCATCTTGTATTCCTTCGCACACTGATGGAATCACATTATAGCCAACACAAGTTTGTGTTTTAGAAATAGCGTTTCCCTATTCATCAGTCGCATTACAGCCAATTTACATTGGCAGAACAAAGAACAAAGAAAATTACAGCACAGGAACAGGCCCTTCAGCCCTCCAAGCCTGTGCCAATCGAGATCCACTGTCTAAACTGTCATCTATTTTGTAAGGGTCTGTATCCCTCTGCTCCCTGCCCATCCACGTACCTGTCCAGATACATCTTAAAAGATACTGTCGTGTCTATGTCTACCACCTCCGCTGGCAACGCGTTCCAAGCACCCACCACCCTCTGCATAAAGAACTTTCCATGCATATCTCCCTTAAACTTTCCTCCTCTCACTTTGAACTCATGATCCCTAATAATTGAGTCCCCCACTCTGGGAAAAAGCTTCTTGCTATCCACCTTGTCTATACCCCTCCTGATTTTGTAGATCTCGATCAGGTTCCCCATCAATCTCCATTTTTCTAATGTAAATAATTCTAATCTACTCAACCTTACTTCATAGCTAGCACCCTCCATACCAGGCAACATCTTGGTGAACTTCCTCTGCACCCTCTCCACAGCATCCACATCTTTTTAGTAATAACCCGTTTTTATTTCCAAACCGATTGTACCTTGGCTACTGACTGACTTTCTTCATGATTAAAATTTAATGCCTTTGTCTCCAGACTGCTGGGATCAGATTAGATCTTTGATTGTAAGTCAATGTGTTCCTTTAATCATGAGAAATTTAATTTGGCTGAGAATAAACAATTTGTTGAGAGGTTATGGCACAATGGGTAGCGCCCATATCTCTGAGGCAGAACATTAATATTTGAGCACCATGCTAGAACTTGATTGCTACAGAAGGTGCATTCACAACTTGGTCAAACAAGTTGATTATCAGATGATAAGAATGGAAGAGTCTAATGGCCAGCCATGCCTGGTGTGGAGTGGTGCCCTTCAAGCTATGCAGTCTCTCATGATGGGGAGTGACAGATTTGTTCCAGGCAAATTTAGTCACAATTACAAACATATGAACATGCTTTGTCTGTCTTATGTTACTAAAATGTGGGAATGTTTGTAAGTCCAAAATGATATCCTCTACCTCTGGGATAATGTTGCACGCATAATTGGCGTTCCCACCAGTTCTTCCTGGTGAATGAATTGTGTGATATATTCTACTTAATTGCATAACACATTTGCCAGTTTCAGCATTGTATGAAGAACCTTGCTTTATGCAGATATCTAATCCTAACTTTTTTTTAAAGTGTTTTGTTTGCGTGTGGGTGGTTAGTGAAATAACTCCACAAACACTGGTATCTTGTCACCAAGTGACCCTTAATTTAATGCGGAGAGTCCTTGACACTAATCTTCAAAGCTAATCCATAAAGCGAACAGGATTCAGACACTCTTGTTCATAACTGTCAATCAGGGCTCCCTGATTGAACTGGATTAACAGCCCCAAACAGAGTATTCATATCCTTTGAGGTCCACCTAGCTTCTCCCTCCCTCTCTGAGTCCAAGGGCGTAGGTCTGTTTTCTTTTGCAGCACCTCCTGGGGCATTTTAAAACCAGGTCAGTTTTCAACTCTACCTCTGATGCAGCCAGCACGTAACGCATGGTATCTCACCTTAAGTGTCTCGGAAGAAATTCATTCCCTTCTTCAGCCAGCAAAGGCATCGAGGTGATGGCATCCATCTTGGATTCCAAGGTATCTTAAATGCTTGGTGGAAAGGGAGAACCCATGTATTCTGGAGCAGTTGGAAAGGCTGTCGAGGAGCTGGCCACATTTTGCTTCCACACCGTTTGCGAGTTTGCAGCTTTCATATGGTCCGTGTGCTTGTTCAGGTCCATTGCACCTATTCAAAATTCATACATCACTGGACATGACCTTGTGTTGGCCATGCCTCTTATGCATACAGCGCTATTCCCATGGTTCCCACACCAAATTTCATCCCCTAAAGTAATCTGTCTCTCTCACTTAGCAGGTTCTTCTGTCTATCATTGGTATTCCTGATGCTGTTTGAAATCACCACCCGCCCCCATCTCCCCACCAAGACTGGGAACATCATATTTAACCTGGTGTGGAGTCTTCTTCCCATTAACGACTCTGCTGGTGCTATCCCTATAATTTTATGAGGGGTGGTTCAATAATCAAATAGGAAAAGGGACAGTTTGGTATCTAGTGAAGCTGTAGGCTGTTTCAAGAAGCCTGCTTTCAAAGTTTGGACTGCTCTTTCTGACAGACCATTGGAAGATGGATGTTATGGAGCTGTCTTCAAGTGTTGAATACTATAATACTCAAATTCCCTGCTGGTACACAATCGTCTGTTATCTGTGGCCAATATTTCTGGGAATCTGTGCATCCTGCTCCCAGATATAGGCTCTCAGTCTAGTTTAGGTCTTGCACAAACTTAAGGGTTGGAGTGCAGAATGAATTTTGTTAAAGGGTTCTGCAATAACTGAAATGGCCACATCAGAATCAACCTCTGTTAGAACCAAGTGACCAGTTAACCAGAAGTTACTTTAATTTGTTCTGGTTTTGATGCTGCTAAGTAATTTAACATTCCAAACCAGATGGAGGCGGACTTTCCAGGGTGTGCACTCTCCAGATTCTGGGCTATGAGCGCTCTTACTGATTTTAGATGTAGCTGGGTCTTTTGGTGTCTTGTTTATGCATACCAGCTTACAATAGATTGCCGACTTAGCTCCTGAAGAAAATTTTGAACCGTTTGACTGAGGCTTGGCTTTGTTCTTTGGTTTTGCTGTGGTCTGGCTGATCAGGTTACGCCCTGAATGAGGCCATGCAATTGCCTTCACTCAAGTGGTTTTTCCCCAAGCTGTCAGAATGGCACTTCCATCAGAATACCCTGCACCTCAAGTGCTCCACTTGCCACATTTTCCAATGATAAAGCCAGTTGTAAAGCCTGTTTGAAGTCCACTTGAGCTTCAGCTAATGGGTGCTTTTGCATGGTTAATTGCACTTACCAAACGGTCTCTCAGCATCTCATTAAGGGTTAAACCAAAGCCAAATGCCTTACAAGTCAAAACTCCTGATACAGATTTCTGTGGTTCTCGAATTGCCAAGTAAAACTGTTAGCATCTCAGAACTAAATCTGTCAACTTTTGAAAGGTTTTCGCACCTGTTACCTTAGAGAAAATCAGATTCCTAATAACCGAGAAAACGGTAGGTCCACAAGCTGTCAGGAAAATTATTTGTTGCTTTCCATCTGCCTCAATGTCATTAGCCCTGACAAAGCAACACATTCCTTCCACATATTGGGCCCAGTATTCGATGGCAAGATCAAACGAGTCAAGCTTCCCATGTAATGGCATGATGCCAGAAATGCTGACCACACCCCCCCCCCCCCCCCCCCCCGCCCCGCCAACTCAAAAATGACTGTTTCGAGCAAATTTCTTCAGGACCATGGTTTTCTCTTATTGCCTCTGAAATAGCTCCACAGCGGCTCGTATCCTGCCACCAAGTCACCCTTTATTTACACATAGAAAGTCCTTGACACAGATCCAGCTCTCTCAGAGCCAGCTCTCAGAGGGAATACAATGTCTGATACTCTTTATCTGTCAGCCAAGTCTCCCTGATTGGACCACAATAACAGCCCCAATTGGGGTCCACCTGGCAGATCTCGTTACAATCACTACAGCATTTTTTTTCTCTATTCAGACTCTGAAGTGTAAAAATATAAACTTCCAATGGGCTACCTATAATCCTCAGAAGTTATGTTAGCAATCTGGTTTCAGAAAGGGTTATCTGCATTTAATGCATCAAATCAGACCAGCATATGAAATAGATGATATTTTAGGCAAATGTTTGTCGAGGATGTCGGCATGTATAACTTGGTAAATGACAGTTAATTTACAAAATGCCGGGTGACTTGAGGAGAAACAGCTTCTAAATGTGAAATAAAAGAATACTTTGTGGCCTATAACTGTTGTACAAACAAACTGGGCTTTAGAGGGGCCCCTATGCAAGACTTCTGCCTAGCAACACTCTCTGAACTGTTGCTAGGAAGATTCTGCACTTAACAGGCAGTGAAATTATCTTCCAAGTGATGTGCAACTTGCCAGGATATTGAGATGAATACACAGTGTGGAGTGCTTCTTCATCCTTATTTCTGTTCTACAGACAACAATTCCAAATTGTCTAATCTTTCTACATATGTGAAGTTCCTCTATGCTAGGTACCATCTGATGTTACACTGTTATAATTTATCACTCCATACCATATGGAGTATTTTGACTTGTCAAGAGGCTGGTATCATCTCCTTTTGTTTGCAGTTATCTTCAATTTCAAGATGTTGCATGTTACAACTCTTAACATCTTTCAAAATTGCATTAGCTATTGTAATGTAGGAAATGCTGCAGACAATTTGGCGATAAGGTTGTAAATTTCACTATTCAGTGGTGTTAATTGAGGAATACATATTGGCTAGGATACCAGAGATTGCCCACCAGGTTTGTTTTGAAATAGTGGCATATATTCTTTTATGGTCATTTAAGAGTGCAGATGGATTATTGGCTTACTGTCTCAACTGAAAGAAGGCATCTCTAATAATTTTTGGTCCTTCAGTTCTGTGCTGTCATCTGCCTGGATTCTTTGCTCATGTTGTTGTATCAGCCTGAGGGTTTTACAGGACAGAAAATAGAGGGACATATGATGACAAGTTGTGCAGGTGTATGGAAGTACCAAAACCAGATCTCAGAACAAATGGTAACTATTTGAGCTGGTAAACACAAACAGATGCTTAAATCTGTACTGAAAACATCTAGACTCAAAACATTAGTTTGCTTTCTCTCCATGAATGTTCCCTGACCTACTGTGATGTCCAGCATTTTTGTTTTCAGTTCAACTTATGTGTTGCAGTGAAACTGCAGTTTTGTATAGTTGGGACTCACAGGCATGACCAGGATCCAATAAATCATTTGATGTTGTTACTAGAATTGCAGAGGGAGAAGACTGAAGACAGCCATTTACCTCTATTCCACAGACTAAAGCTCCTCAAAGAAGCATTAGAAATTGAGGAGACAGTGATTAAGGGTAGAAGAGATGCTAGAAGCTGTGGAAAAAAAAGTATGAATATGATTCTCTGGCAGAAAAGGAGATCCATCTCAATTTTCACCTGTGTTTTCCTTGAACTTAAGGATTGGTGAGATTAGTGCATGTAGGTGATTGTAAAGTGACGATGGCCTGGATTTTCTAAGGTCTTCATGACCCTGATATCAGAACTAAAATAAGGGTCCCAAGTTTAGTAGCTGGAAAATCACATTGTTACATTTGTTGTTAAGGTTAGGAAGAAAGAAGCGGTGGCTATTAATTGTCTGAGAACATACATAGGGAACATATGTACTATTGAAAGGTAGAAGGTGCTGCCAATAAACTCTAGTCATAAAAGAAGATGTCCTGTCTTAACTGTGTAACTGACTGGCTTGGATCCAAATGAAATTGGTTTCCGAGGATGATTGCCTAAAGGTAAAGAAGCAAAATATTTCCATATAGTTTCAAAGTGGGGGCTTGGAGCGAAGCGGGGATTGTGAGGATGATAGGTGGCTACTAACATGCCAGCCATTAGCAAGATAGCTCACTGGATCACCTATCAATCAGGTCATTAAAGTTGGGTACCATGCCCCATCATGTGCCTTGACGCTGAGGCTGCCAGCTAATTAGAGGTAGGTGTTTGAGAAGGCAGCAAGTTGAAAACTTCTAATGACTATGCATTGACAGCTTACACGCTATAGTTGTTGGCAAGTTGAGATAATTTCCCTTGGAAGTTCTTGCCAGCATTTACTTGCTGAGGTGGCTACAAGGAAGTGAGTTCATCTCCAGGGCCAACCCATTCCATTATTTCCCCTTCTCAGTGCTTCTGGGGTGGGGTGGAATCCCACCCTCAGAGTTCAGAAGGAAATTTATATTTTGAGTCAGTTTCAGAAGTGTATCTAAAACCAAGTATGGATGTTCTGAGAAGCTGAGCCTTATGATTGATGAAAGATGAAGTCGAAAAACAGGCATAGGCTAAATCCTAGCCAAAATAAAAACATAGATGGCCTTGACATGTTGCTTCCAATAGAAGCAGGACCAGGTGCAAAGTATACTCAGAACTAGATGCTTGAGATTTGGACAGTGAGGAACATTTAGATAATCTATTAGATTTATTTTGGCCCAAATTTATTTTTAAGAATGATCTATTAAATGTTTAAGAGGCATGGCCAGACTTTGATAAAAGCAGGATGGATATTCTGCAGAAGAATACATGATAAAATTTAACAGACTATAGGCAAAGTTACAAAAATTATATTTGGGGAATCTTAACTCATTGTTTACCTTTAAATTGTTGGGCTGCACTGGTGTCAAATACTTGGACATGACCTATACTCACTGGAATTAGATTTTCAGAATGCATCATGCTTTGGAACTGATGCTCGGAGTCTTAAAATATTCCTGGGGAAACATTAATTTCCGTTGGTTAAAATAAAATTCAGCAATAATATAAAAAATAGAGGATTCAATGGACGTAACAATGCGAGAATGTACACTTACAGACTGAAAATGACGATATGAAAGGAGAATGAAAACAAAATGTGACGAGGATAGACAGTACTTCTGGCAATTATTGCAGACAATGGGAATTGATAACAGATCAATTCAGGGAACAGGGAATTGGTAACAGAAGAATGAAGACCAGAGATGCCTGGTTTATGAGTAACAGGTGTTTTAGACGTGATTCAAAATAAAATTGTTCAGTGAATAACAAAGTTGTTAAAATTATGCATAGCGCAGAAGGATAAGATGGATGTATTGATCAGCCAGAAGAATTGCACTAGATACAAGGAGCTTCTGTCAGGAACCAATGCTTTAGTTACAAACTCATTCAGTTATACTGTGTTGGACAGTGGATTTACAGTATGTCAAATGGATTGGCTAGAATTTCATCTAGATTCTTTAAATGGTAAGGATCAAAATAAGGCAAAGGAATTTGAGAGTTCCAACTGCTCCAGGTTTGGGAATGACAACATGCTGAAATCACAAACTATATTGTGATTCCCTCTATCAGATGATGTAGACCACTTTATCAGCACAAATGTAGTGTAATGTGAAATAACCCTGTTGAACAGCATATACGTCAATAGGCTCAAATGAAACTGGGCATGGAATAGGATAAACCAGATGCTTTGGAGAAATCAGTGGATTTACTGTTCACATAACCTTCTCCAGGGAAAAACAGCATTAATTATATCAAAACTGTCATCAGTTTGCTGATCCATCCTCTCAAAAGTTAAAAATCCTACTAAAGGATGAGGAAGTAAAGGAAAAGCATAAACTAAATTTAAAGAAGAGTTCAGTGATAAATTTGATAAATGGATATATATAGGACAGCATCATAGTTCATAGTGAGTCTCCTGTTAGCAAAAAACTTTGATAAAGATATTGCAATGAATTTGAAGGTACGGGAAAAAATTGCTTTTATTTTACACTTTGTGAATATGACAGTTGGATTTAGACAGTCTGCAATAATAAATGCTGAAGAGAAATGAATAATGGCAAACAAGATAACTGACAAATAGATACAATGCTTTATAAAATCTTAGTGGATCAAGTCAGAAATTAAGGACAAAAACAAAACTGCTGGAGAAGTTCAGAACAACCCATTTTGAGGAAGGTTCACCGGACCTGAAATGTTAACTCTGTTTTTTTCCTTCATAGATACTGCCAAACCTGCTGAGCTTCTCCAGCAATTTTGTTGTTGTTCCTGATTTACAGCATCCACAGTTCTTTTAGTTATTTTAAAATTATAAATTAATATCTTCCCCGACATAAGCAGTCTCTGTGACAGACTCACTACATATATTTGAAAGCCACAATCCATCTCAAGGTTTTTTTGGAGAAATCCAAAAATTCCTTCTGTAATGAGTGATCATCTACCAACTTGAAAAGAGTTTGTAATTATCTCCACTGTGAACACTAGAATGCAGTACATGCAAGGATGAAGGCATTCATTACGGCTGAGGTTTCAGAGAAGACTTAATAACCCTATTAAATAAAGCCGTCACAAGTAAATTTTAATACAGGGGTACATTCTAAAAAAAAGGACAGAAAGAATGGAAGATCCTGGTAAAGTTGTATGTAGTGATGAAAAAATAGTATCTTTATAGCACGGAAATCAGATTTTTAAGATGCGAGGTTAATTGACACTGATTACACATTTGCAGAATCTAATCAAGTTATAGAAAGTGATGCGGCATCGTGCACTTTTGCATACGCATGTGTTGGACAGTTATAAAGAACCAACAATGGAAGGTTAAGAGATGACAAAGGAAAGTTGGCATCAAAGTAACACATATACCAAAAAGAGCTATTGAATGTAGAAATACCACCATTAGAGGGAGGGCAGGGCAAGCCATTGGCAAATACAAACATTGGCTAAACATGCAAGATGAGGGATACGAAATAAGTGCTATTGATCAGCAAAATTAGGTAAAGAGTGGAAGGCCAGAAAATGTGCTGTGTGTTCTGAAAGTGCACCTGGAATAAATATGATCCCAGGAAAATACTATGAACTTGTGAGAAGAATTCCTATGATAAGAGGTGGAGATCTTGTCATAGGCTAAAAAGAGATAGGATGCTGAGTAGAGGCCAAGACAACGAAATGTGCTGGAAACACCATGAGATGTGAATGGTGTGACAATTAAACAATTCACTGGAGAAAGAGGTTCCACAAATTTCCCCATACTCAATGATGGAAGAGCCCAACACAAAAGTGCAAAAGATTAGGTTGAAGCATTCACGACAATTTTCAGCACGAAGCAACAAGGTTATGATTCATCTTGGCCTCCTCCAATGATCCCCAACATTATAGATACCAGCCATCAGCCAATTTGATTCACTCCACATGATATCAAGAAATGGTTGGAGGTATTGGATACTGCGAAAGCTATGGACGCTGACAACATTCTAGCAATAGCATTGAAGACTTGTGCTCCAGAGCCTACTGCTCCCCTAGCCAAGTTGTTCTAGTACAGTTCCAACACTGCCATCTACCTGAAAACATTGAAAATTGCCCAGCTATGTCCCATACACAAAAAGTAGGATAAATCCAACTTGATGAATTACTACCACAATCTGTCTACTCTCAATCATCAGGAATAACTTGCTCACCAATGCCCGGTTTGGGTTCTGCCAGGTCCACTTAACTCCTGGTCTCATTACAGCCTTCGTTCAAACATGGACAAAAGAGTTGAATTCCAAACGTGAAGCGAAAGTACAACCGTTGATGTCAAGGCCACATTTGTCCAAATGTTGTATCAAGGAACCCAGAAAAACCGGAATCTGAGGCAAAATCTCCACTTGTTGGAGTCATTCCTGACATAAAAGAAGATGGTCATGTTTATTGGAGGCCAGTCATCTCAGCTCCAGGAGTTCCTCAGAGTATTCTCAGCCCAACCATCTTCAGTAACTTCATCAATGACCTTCCCTCCATCATAAGGTCAGAAGTGGAGATGTCGCTGATGATTATACAATTTTCAGTACCATTCGTGACTCCTCAGATACTGAAGGAGTCAGTGTTCAAATGCAAGAAGATCTGGTCAAAATCCAGGCTTGAGCTAACAAGTGGTACGTAATATTTGCACCACACAATAGCAGGGAAATAACCATCTCCAATAAGAGGCAATCTAATCACTGACCCTTGACATTCAATGGAGTTACCATCATCAAGTGTCCCACTATCAACATCCTTAGGGTTACCATTGAACAGAAACTTAACTGGGCTCACCACACAAACCAGAATGGCTATAAGAACAGGTCAGAGACTAGCAATACTGCAGCAAGTAACTCACTTCCTGATTCCTCAAAGCATGTCAACCAGCTATGGGTGTAAGTCAAGAGTGGGATGAAATACTTCCCACTTGCCCGGATTGATGCAGCTCCAACAACACTCAAGAATTTTGACACCATCCAGGACAAAGCAGCCTGCTTGATTGGCACCATATCCACAAGTATTCAATCCCTTCACCACCGATGCTCAATAGCAATGTCTGTACAATGTACAGGATGCAGACTAGCCAGACTATTAACTTAGGGTTTTGAAGAAATACTCAGTGGCCAAAATAGGTGAAAAGAAGGGGAGCTACAAAAATTAAGTAATTGTGTTTATGGGTTGAATGACAGCTAGGGTGTGATACTTCTCTGTAAGGTATATCTTGTCCAAAGTACGTTACATTCAGCTTAAAACAGACACAACAATGTTTTTCTGATATCCAAAAGTAGTTGACAAGCACTGTTATGGTGCATGTTGATGTTTTCTGTGAGGATATTTACAGAATTTGAGCAATGTGTGGGAGATAAGATAAAAAAAGGAATTTAAGATTAGTTGTCAAACTTTAGAGGCCTCTAAATATGTAGGATCAGATATTAAACAGAACAAGTCAGGAGTGACTTTTGATGAATGATCTTACTTAGAAGAGGTCAATCTCATCTCACTAGGTAGGTCCATGTCCGCACAGAAGAAATCTCTTGTATCCAAGTTAAAAACAGACCAGCTAAGGAGTTTGATTGGTCATTTGAACTGGCTGTGCACTCAGATTAGAAACAATGCCATTTGTGAACTGTTGGAACTGAGTTCCATTGTAAAACATGTTATGATTAGCAGGTTATGAGAGCAAATAAAGTGTAAAGAAATTATATTCAGAGAAATGTGCAGTAAACTTTCCAGCTTTGGGTCCAGACGACATGAAATTAGTTATTTTTAGCTTCATGAGCCAATCTGCCAGATGCAAATATTGTATAGCAGTTTATCATTTTCTTGGTAGGAAAAAAGAATAAATATTATCCATTGACCTGAAGAGCCAAGGAAAATGAGGGTGCTTGAAAACACCTTAGCTACTGAAACACTGGAGGGAATAGACATTGGGGTGGATTTATCTAATGTTCTTAAGGCAGTCCTATTTAAGGGGCAATTTGAGAAAAGTTTGCTCATAGCACAAGAGGTGATGAATCATTTTCTTTGAGATAATGTTCATTGAACGAAGAGCTTCACAGAAAAAAGTTGAGAATTGACCATTGGATCATAAGACATAGGAGCAAAAATTAGACCATTCGGCCCATTGAGTCTGCTCCACCATTCAATCAGGGCTGATAAGTTTCTCAACCCCATTCTCCCACTTTCTTCCCGTAACCCTCGATTCTCTTGATAATCAAGAACCTATCTATCTCAGTCTTAAATATACTCAATGACCTGGCCTCCACAGCCTTCTGTAGCAGTGAATTCCATAGATTCACCAATCTCTGCTGAAGAAGTTTCTCCTTATCTCCATTCTAAAAGATCTTCCCTTTACTCTAAGGCTGTGCCCTCAGGCCTAGTTTCTCCTACCAATGGAAGCATCTTCCCAACATCTACTCTGTCCAGGCCATTCAGTATTCTGTAAGTTTCAATTAGATCCCCCCTCAACCTCTTCTAACCTCCAATGAGTATAGTCCCAGAATCCTCAAATGTTCCTAATATGTTAAGCTTTCCATTCCTGGGACCATTCTCGTGAGCCTGCTCTGAGCCCACTCTAGGGCCAGTACATCCTTCCTGAGATATGAGGCCCAAAACTGCACACAATACTCCACATGTGGCCTGACGAGAGCAATATAGAGCCTTGGTAGCACATCCCTGCTTTTATATTCAAGTCCTCTCAAAATAAATACCAATGTTGCATTTGCCTCCCTGACTACTGCCTCAACCAGCAAGTTTACCTTGAGAGAATCCCGGACTGGAACTCCCAAGTCTCCTTGCACTTCAGACTTCTGAATTTTCTCCCCATTTAGAAAATAGTCCGTGCTTTTATTCTTCTTACCAGAGTGCATGACGTCACACTTTTCCACATTGTACTCCATCTGCCACTTCTTTGCCCACTCTCCTAACCTGTCCAAATCCTTCTGCAGACTCACAACCTCCTCAATACTACCTGTCCCTCCACCTATCTTTGTATTGCCTGCAAACTTAGCCAGAATGCCCACAGTTCCTTCATCTAGATCATTAATGTGAAAAGTTGTGGTCCCAACACTGACCCTTGCAGAGCACCACTTGCCATCTTGAGAAAGATCCTTTTATCCCCACTCTCTGCTTTCTGCCAGACAGCCAATCTTCTATCCACGCTAGCACCCTACCTCTAACATTGTGGGCCCTAATCTTACTCAGCAGCCTCCTGTGCAGCACCTTATCAAAGGCCTTCTTGAAGTCCAGGTAGATGATATCCATTGGCTCTCCTTGGTCTACCCTGCTTGTTACTTCCTCAAAGAATTCTAGCAGATTTGTCAGGCATGATCTCCCCTTCATGAAACCATACTGACTTTGCCCTACTTTACTATACACTTCCAAATATTCAGAAATCTCATCCTTTACAATGGACTCCAAAATCTTACCCACGACCAAGGTTAGGCTAATCAGCCTATAATTTTTTTGTCTTTTGCCTTACTCCCTTTTTAAACAGGAGAGTCACCTTAGCAATTTTCCAGCCCTCTGGGACCCTCCCTGACTTGGGTGATTCCTGAAAGATCACCACTAACACTTCTACTACCTCTTCAGCTATCTCCTTTAGAACTCTGGGGTGTAGTCCATCTGGTTCAATTGATTTGTCCACCTTCAGGCCAATCAATTTTACTCGCACTTTTTCATGCACCATGTTCATATCTGCCCCCTGCCTCTTTTGAATTTTTGGGAGATTGCTTGTGTCTGCCACCATGAAGGTTGACACAAAGTAATTATTCAGTTCCCCAGCCATTTCCTTATTCCACCATCATTTCCCAGTGGTCCAATATCCACTTTTGCCTCTTTTTGCCCTTTATATATCTAAAGCAACTCTTACAGTCTTCATTTATATTACTAGCTAGCTCACCTGCATATTTAAGTTTCTCCCTTCTTATTTCTTTTTTTGTTGCTCTCTGTTGGTCTTTGTAAGCTTCCCAGTCGTCTGGTTTCCCATGGCCCTTTGCCACATTATATGCTTTGTCTTTTGCTTTTATGCTATCCCTGATTTCCTGAGTCAGCCATGGTTGCTTCATTCTCCCTGTACCATGCTTCTGATCTTTCTATTGTGGAAGGCATGTTGGTAAGAAAATACGTTTCTAAAACAAATTGGGTTGATGTAGCCACCTCTGTCAAACTGTTTGACAAAGAGAAATGTTCATCCTGACAAATTAATAAATGTCTTCAAAAAGGGACGTCTTGCGTTATGATGAGAACATGGAATATTGTGTTATGAAAATGTGGATAACAGTTTTTTTTCTTTAATTGTCTTGCAATTATTTATTTGTTTAGCTTTAATTGAGGGATTGTGAATCTGTGAATGTGTTGTTTCTATTTTGAAATGTGCAGCATGGGAAGAAAGAAAACATTATATTTCCTTCATTAGTTTTGAAAATATTGCTATCAAAAGTTTGAACTTAAAGAAAACAGGGGGATCTCTCAGTACCCGATTAATCACATTAAGTTTGTTAATGTCTTTATTTAAGATACATCATATAGTGGCTATTAGTTGTCTGGCCATATTCAAATAGGGAGCACCTGTAGCATGGGGGTAGGAAGCTGCAATGGAAGATGTTTAATTTTCTGTGTCACTGAATAGCTTGGATCTAGACTGACACTTGAGAAGAGTTCAGCGAGTTAGATCACTCTCAACCACTCAATACTTTTATTTGAAGCGATCTGTTTGAGGGGACGTCTATTTTGAGATAAAACAAACAAATGAAGATGCTGGAAATTTAAAACAAAAACACAAATTCCAAAAGAAACTCAGCAGATCTGGCAACATCCTTACTTGAATGGTAGTACAGGATTGGCCACTCCCAATAAAATTGCTGAGCAGGTTCTAAGCTGGTAAGTGGAAGCTTAGGGCCTCCATTTGGTCTTGATATTATGATCCAGAAATCTGTGGAAAATTTAGCCTATCTTAACCCTACTCCCAGACTTGATGCAAAATGAATTGCTGCCTTGATGTTGTCATTTCTGTGTGGATCAGCTATGATCTCTTGTGTTCAGGTTTATTTATTTCTATATTTTTGGCTGGTAAATGGAGCCAGTTCAAGTTGCTGAAGTAAAATGTTGCCATACTCGGAAGTTTGCAGAACAGATATTTTTAAACAGTAGTGATGTGGTGATCGTAACGAGGCTAGCCAAGCGGTCCTCATAGAATATGAGTTCCCTGATTGTGGCTGTTAATCTGGTCCAGTCAATGAGCCCTGGCTGACAGGTAAGAATAGGAGTGTCATTCTATTCAGTCTGAGAGCTGGCTTTGAGGAAGCTGGATCAGTGTCAATGACTCTCCACATGTAGGTAAAGGGTGACTTGGTGAGGGGATACTGGCCTCTGGAGTTAGTTCAACCGACAATGTAAATTTAATGATGTAAGTAATGTCGTCTCTTCAGAAAGTTTGATTTCTCCCCATAACTTCTTCATGATATTTGCGGACAATTTTCAATGCTCTTGAACTAACTTTGATATTTTAATTTTTGAACCTTAGAATGCATTAAAGCTAACTCAGACAGGCTTTACAAACAGCTATCTGATCAAGATAGGACAATTTGATTTAAGTAATGTCAACAGAGGATTATGTTTGAACAGGATGCAGTGAAGAAGTATATTTTGCAAAATAGTACCATTGGTTAGTTTATGTCCACCAGAGAAGACAGACAGATTTCAGTTTAACAAATGATAGTAGTTCCAACAGCACAATGCTTCTCAGTACTACATTTTGTGTTCAATTTCTTGAAGTGGAGAGAATGAAACCCATGTTAGCCATATGATCAATGTCACAGGTGCAATGGATCAATGACAAGGCCTCCTGCACGTAATAAATTGTTGACACTTTGGACAGCAGCCAGACAAACTGCAGGCAAAGCCCAAGTAGCTTCCCATTTTTGGGAAATAAAGCTCTTCTAAGATGCATTTCTTTGTTGACATGATATGGAGAACACAATAAAATTATCTGGAATTGCCCAAAAAACAACTTGTGTTGCACCTAACTTCAGCTTAGGAAGAATGGAAAAAGATTGGTTCTGGGGCTGTATCAACCCCTTAAACAGCAATATAGCTGGAGTATATGAATTTGTCATTTTGTTGTTTACTAGAAAAAGGATGGATCAGTTTGAACATGAGAAGATTGAAGAAATAGCTCGTTTAGATGAGTACAAGAAGGAGGAGATGAAGAAACTACAAAAAGCGAAGCAATTGTCTGAAGAATTCTCAGCAACCGGATCTATTTTTGATAAGAAAGAGAATGAAGAGATGGAGGTAAGTCAGGATCTGAAAAATGCAAATAATTCTTCAGTCAACATTAATGTGAATAAAAAGGGCTGATTAGCTGAATTGATTCAGCAACTAGTATATGGATCAGATTAGCAAAATTTGCAGAGCCCTATTTCAGCAGATAGAGTTATGGCCTGCCTCTTCAGGCAGACCATAGTATAAAATCATGGACACTTTTGCCATGATTCACCAAATACTTACCTTTGAACAGAGAGCTCATGAAGAAGAAACAGAAAAAGGTATCAGTTGTAAATTTCATCATTGGGAAGTGTTACAAAAATGTTGTAAATTGGCATCCTAGTTCACACCCACTTAGTTTTTGTTTGCATTTTTGAAAAATTAGACATGAATTAATTATTGCCCAAGGTTAATTTTTACTGTTCTCTTTCACTTACCTAGACAACCACTAATCAAACAGGACCCAACCATGTCTAATTTTCACCATCAGAGACATAATCGGAACCAGATCTTTCAAACATAACTGGAATATACTTATTACTGAAAAGCACCAACAGCGGTCACCATTGTAATGTATTGGTTGCTGAAGTTGTTGAAATCTCGCAGCAAAAACAAATTGAAACTGATCTACATGTCAGTTTACTCAGCCAACTAGTGTCCAGCTTTCTGGATCAATCGGCAGTCATTTGTAACCCTGCGTGGGGATTAAAAACTTGTACCTAATACCCCAATAGAGTAACAGACTTGAAAACATATTTTCAGATGTTTTGTTTATCCTACATGCTCAAGGTATAACATTTCTTTAATTATGCAGCAGAGTATTTTATTTTCTGAGCTGTTTGGTGCCAGTAGATGTCATTCCTACCAGGCTTGCTTTACTCACTATAAGATCCATGTGCATTGAACGCTATGCAGATGTGGATATTCATATTTTCTTTTTTAATTAAACTTTCTCAACTGTGTTTTACTATTGCATTGTTTGTACACCCTTGCATCAGTGTAGAAATGGCAAGTGCCTATGTAAATGTAATCCTTTTTTAATGTCATTTCATGATGACCCATAATATGAACACTTTAAGTTAAACATTGAAATTGTATACTACCAAATTTCAGAATGTGCGACGTGTATTTTACTGTTTTGAAACTATTTATTTCATGTTGTTTATTCATGACGGTTATTTGTTCCCTTCCTCTCTAATCTTATTAGTTTTTGAAGCAACAGCTTAGTCAGCTCCAGGAAGACTTTAGAAAAAATGAATCAAGGTGGTGTCATGCCCACAAATGTCTTCGAAACCAGATTGACACATTGACCAAGGAAAACATTGAACTACGTGATGAGTTGAAAGCCGTAGACTGTCAACATCAGGAGCCTGAGAAAAAGACTGAGAGCAGCAAGAAATCTGAAACACCAGTATGAAATTTAGTATTGTTCAATATTGTTAATTGCAGAATTTTGATCAAAGCCACTGCTGTGGTTTAAAGTTACAGAGAGAACAATAGTTAAAGAACTGTTCAACATGATAGTGATAATGGGAACTGCAGATGCTGGAGAATCCAAGATAACAACATGTGGAGCTGGATGAACACAGCAGGCCAAGCTCCTGAGATGCTGCTTGGCCTGCTGTGTTCATTCAGCTCCACACTTTGTTCGACATGATAGATTTATTTCATTTAAGGAAAGTAGATTTTGCATTTATGTAGAACTTTCACAATGTCAGAACATCCCTAATGCTTTGCAACAATGAAATACCTCTAAGGTGCAGCTGTTCTAGTGTAGAAAACTTAACAACTAATTTAGACGCTGCAAGGTACCACAAAAAGCAACATGATAAGTAGTGATATAATATATGATCATCTGTGTTCGGTATTATTTGAACAATAAATGTTGATCAAGATACAGAAGAGAACTCTTACGCTGCACTTTGCATAGTGCGAAAAGATATTATATGTTTACCTATGCAGGAAGATGAGGCCTCTGTTAAACATCTTGACTGTGCACTTAATCTATGTTGGAAGATATTTGCCAATTACATGTCCTTTTGCATTTTGATAAATATAGTCTGTGTTTTCTTGCAGTCCTCCTTTGAATAAACCTTAATTTGGTTTGCTTGTAAATTTTGAAATGGTGCTTCTCTTTTCTCAGTCCATATCATGAACATAAGTGACAAATAACAGTGGTCCAGCAAGAATTCTAATAGGACACTTTTTGCCATTCTGAATAATTGCCTTTAGCCCTGCTTTCTATTTACTATTTTGTGATCAGCTTTCTATCCATTGTGACATATGTGTTCTGACTCTATGCTATCCAATTTTAGTTGAGTCTGCTGTGCCTTCCTTTTTCTTTGGATATCAATATTATTGCATTATTTAAGTATCTTTACCTGCAGTTTTTGTTACTTTTCCAAAGAATTCAAAAAGCTTGGTTTGCAATCTGTACTGATTATGCTTAATTATATTTTCAATTTCAGGACCATTTTCTGTTTCATTATTTTTCTTACCACAGATGTTTAACTTTTTTATAGTTTCCTAGATTTGTCCTGGCTCCATTCTTAGATATAGAAATCACATTAGCATGAGTAGTTTTGTACAGCTAAAAGCAGGGTTTGCAGTTTAAAAATGAAGGGTCTCCTATTTAAGACAGAGATGAAGAGATTTTTATTTCTCTCTCAGTGGGTCATGAGTCTTTGAAGTTCTCTTCCTCGCTGAGCAGCAGAGGGAGAGTCATTGAATATTTTTAAAGTGTAAGTATATAGATTCTTGACTAGCAAGGGGTGAAAAGTTATTGGGTTAGGCAAGAATAAGTGGTTGAAGATACAAACAGGTCAAATGGGCTGCCCTTACCCATTTTTATTGGATGTCCAGCTCATAAATTGAGCAGATCATGGATCTGCTGGATTTCAACTAATTTTCCATTCAGGCTCGCAACAATGTTCTGATGCAGGATCAGGATGATGAGTTTCCAGTCTGAAATGTGAAATCTAATTTTCCATTGATTCTCATAAATTGTGCCAAGGATTTTGAGCATTTTGTATTTTTATTTCTATTTTCTCATGTCTGTAGTATGTTATCTAGAATTTTGTTGATGATGAGGCAAGTTGGAGGGTGAGGTGGTGTGTTGACATCGTTCCTATTTAATTAATAGCATCTAAATGCTTTTCCATACAAATATACCCTTCCTGCTTGGCGTTTTCCCCTTTCAGAAGGTCATGTGCTGTGCAAAGCTGGAGACACAGCTTTACCCAGTAGGACGCAAAGTAGCAGAAGACTGTTCCAATCATGTCACATTCAACATGGCTCAATAATTCTATCCTTTCATAGGCCTGGCATTTGAATGTCACTCTCAAAGCTTAGGAGGCCTCACATTTTTCCTATGATCTGCATGTGGGAAGCTATTTGACACAGCATATATTGGGAACTTCACTGTTAAGAATTGTTTGCTCAAATTGCATGCTATAACACCAAATAGCAAAGAAGAATTCAAAGTCATTTTGCCCCTGAAATAATGCATTGTGATTGATCCCTGATGAGCAAAAGTAAATTTGTTTCTTGCTATACACAATGTGTTATCATGATACTTTGTTATAATAATAACTTTCACATTCAATAACATCTAGGTATCAGATGCCATCATTAAAGGCACATCACAAACAGTCTCATACAGGCATAGGAGCCGTAGTTCAACTCCAACTGGAAGAAGAATGCCTATGGAGAGAAGACTGACTCCTGCAGATTCTGAGCTGAAGGTATTAAATATTTATTTTGAATTTATTTCTGCTGCTCATTATTATGAAATATCATCTAAATGATATAAAAATCACATAGAAATATATTATAAAATCACCAAAATGAATGAACCTTTCAGGCTTACAATATCCTATATATTTCTACTACAAAAGTTGGTATAAGGTTTACTAGGTCAAAAGTCCATGTGCAGTTATTTGGTAGTCCTCCATGTCCCACTATATTGAGAGAACTGTCATTTATGTGTAATGCAACTACTGGCTGATCACCTAAATGAGGAACTTTATAGTTTCTAATTTCGTTGTTGTTAATGATGTTAAATGTGTTGTCATTGCTTGTGGTTGTTGAACAGCAAAGGTGCAGAGAAATGGAGGAGGATCAAATGCACCAGCTATCTGAGGACCAGCAGCAACCTCCAATGTTGCCAAATAGCCTCCACAAGAAAAAGTCACAGGTGAATGGCTCCTCATGAGGCTGAGGCGGTACAGAAGGCCCGGTGTCTATTGTCCTCAGTGTCATTTCCTATAGATGAGCAAGGCTTTTTGCTGCCAGCAAATGACAATGTCCTGGAGCACCATCACGAAACCATGTCATCTGCTGGAGCAGGACTTATAATCTGAAGGGAAAGGTAGTCTTCCTATTCCAGTGACTGTCAATGTGACTGCTGTATAACTCATCAGTGATCATCAGTACCTCATCTTAAACATCTGAGCCAGATACCCTGGAGATTTCCATGATACCTATAGTCTTGAGAACACCCATGTTCCTGCTTCATTTCAAGGGCCAGGTGCCTTTACAAGGATGTTTGCTGGTAGACAGTGGCTACCTTTTACAACCATGGAAGATGGCTTCATTAACAACCCCTTGATTGAGGCTGAACTTAGATAATGCGACATGTTATTCCACAACGGTCATTGTAGAGCAGCTGTTAGGCCTCTTGATGATGAGATTTAATGTTTGGATTGATCTGGGGGCCTTGCTGTGTGCTCTACACAAAATGTGTCAAGTAATCCTTGCATGCTGCGCTCCACATGTGATAGATACTGTGCTGGGAAAGCGTCAGAAGTCTTTCAAAAAGCAAGAAAAGGACAATGAACTGGAGGAACATTCACCATGGTGGAATGGCACAGCATTTAGCACAACAAGCCAGACGGGACTTAATTGACACCCGCTCCTAATAGATCCGAGTTGGGTGATGTCATCAGTCATTGTCTGCATATTTGTTGTTGCTCTAATGGAAAAGAATCACTGTTTAGATCCAGATATAAATGCAGCATTTTGTTTGTCTTTCTTAACTTTTATTAATCAACAGGAAAAGTGAATGTTAATATCCATTTGACAGCTTTCTAAAATGTGACAGTCCCATATTGAGCAATGATGAGATGTTATGCTACACTGGACATTAGAGAAAGACTAATGGCACTAAGGCTGGGTAGCCTCTGCAGCTTTATTCTTGTATTTGCAAATACAATGTCAGTTTGTCATACAAGTGATGATTTAAAGTGTCAATATATTTATGAATGTGATATCCTATTTACAATGAAGTGTTACCTGTGCTAATTATATGCCCTAGAATCTTATATTTTTCATTTCCTTCCCATTTGATGAAGCACGAGATAGCATGAGAATGGCATCATAGAGGCATGGTGCATTTTTATGAGGTGAGCAGCAGAGAGTTTATAGTTGAGCTCAGAGAGAGAAGCCCTCCGTGAAATTGATACGGCCATTTTTTGGGAAAATTCAGTCCTATTTCTCCAGCAATAAAATTTCATGGTTTGGTTTTTTTCTGTCTGTTCTAATTTTAATCATTTTTTGCTCACTCTCCAAATTCTTTTTGGTAAACATTGGTTAGTTTTTTTTTCTGCAAATCAATACATACGTTGAAAAGTCATAGACATAGTTTCTGTCTTTATAAATTTCTCTGACTAATTTAAGGGGTCCACTTATCACATGTTCAAACGGGATTTAATCCTGTTTACTTATTTGGAGGCTCCCTATGGCAAACAGTAACAACAGAATTCCTTTATCCCAGTTATTGGGATATTCCTAAGAATAAGCTCAACCACTTTAAAGTTTGATGACATCTTTCCATTGCTGTTTGAAGTTGTGAGTCATAAATTGAAGATGTAAATTGTTCTATTTTCAAAAAGTGTTCATTTTTTAAAATATTTGTGACATCAAATCTGAACTTTGACCTGATTGTATTTATTTGGTTAATCTACAACTTGTTTAAAAACACAACTATTTTCTCACTGTCATAATTTTCTCCAAAGGCACTGCTTCAGGAATTTCTGTCAACACATTGATAATTGTTAAATGATATTGATTCTCATTCTTAGTTTTAGGTAGGGTGTTAAAAAAAAACGCTGCTAAATTGCGCTACGTACACTGCTACCAGAATTAAAAGTATTTGTTTAACTGATGTTTGGGGATTTCCCAATTGCTGACAGGTACAACATATCTGGAAAACATTGACTACTTCTTTTACGTAAACGTACTCCATCAAAATGTTTTAGTAATTTAATCTGTATTTTCTTAATTCACAAAATGACCAGCCATTGGAATTTTGTAATCAACTTGCGATATTTCATTGAAGTACTCAAATGGAGCTATCACCTGTTGGACTACTTCTCATTCCTCGTCCGCTGGCATTTCCTCATTAGCTCTTTCTCTTTCATATAATAACAATCATTTTTTGATTCTGATTCAATTTCTGAGTATTACATTTTTATTAAAGAATATGTCTCACTCCCTTTTCCTTCGCCCTTTTTTATTAAATGTTCAATAACTATGCCTGACAACTGAATTTCCAAGTCATCTTTATCACAGACTTCCTCCTGTTTATATCCTGGTCTAAGGGCCTGAGATCTAGTCACAAAAAAAATTGGGAAACAATCCAGGACATTCCTTCTGCATGCTTTCTTTAATGTCTACTTGTTGTTCTACCACTTTTGAAACCAATTCATTTGAATGAGCATTTCCAAGGATAAAAATCAATTCTTTCAAAAGGGTGACCAGAGATAATGGGAACTGCAGATGCTGGAGAATCCAAGATAATGAAGTGTGGGGCTGGATGAACACAGCAGGCCAAGCAGCATCTTAGGAGCACAAAAGCTGACGTTTCGGGATGAAGGGTCTAGGCCTGAAACATCATCTTTTATGCTGCTTGGCCTGCTGGGTTCACCCAGCCCCACACTTTGTTATCTTTCAAAAGGGATTCATTTCATTACTTGAACTACAACTTCTCCAACTACTTTAATCGAACTTTATTTGACTGGTTTTTAACTTGCATGTGTACGACAAATGAATATTTTCTACCTCCCATTAACCACTGTGGAAGACAAAGGATATTATCAGCCAGCATAAATGACTGGCTTGTTCCAGTCTCAATATCTCTATTGATTCACCTCTTTGATTTGAAGATTGAGGAAAAACTCTCCCTTTGAAATAAAATATTCAGAAGCTCCAACAACCTGATTCTTTCAATATTTGAGGAAGAATTTTCTTTCTTGTCATCTTCCCTTCTTAGTAATCCCTAAGGAAACATTTATGTTTGAACTTCAACTGAAGTTTCAATATCCAATTCCTTTCCCCCAGTACCACTTTAAGAATTTTTAGGCATTTCCATTATTGCCACTAGTGTCCCATTTTAGTTCCATTAGTTTTGCCGTGTTCAGTTTTATTACAATGGAAACATGATATTTTCTTTATATTTTCCCTTCGTTACTTTGTCCTGCTGTTTGTTCCATAGAATATCTCTTCCATCCACAGATTTTTGGTTCTTCTAATTTCCTTGTGGATTTTCGTATGACCATCTCCTCACATTCTGATTGCTAGAGATATGATAAGTATCTGTTGGAACTACTTCTTGGATCTTTGATACTTGATGTATGTCTAAATAAGTCTTTTAAAAATTTGAAAAACATTTAATGGAATACTAATTTGAATTCTTAATCATGATTTCCTTTATATTCTTGAGTTTTTCACTAACTTTATTGATCAAAAGCATTGACCCCGTTTCTTTTCCTCTTGCAAAATATATAAATGCCTGATTATGTTGCTTTCTTAAAATCATAAATTTTAATTGATAAAAGCACAAGATGATAAAGACATAGAAAATCATAATACATTTTACAAAAGCTATAATTTCCTATATCATCAATAAATTATTAAAGGATTCCCCAGCTCTCCCTTTACCCATGCCCACCTTAGGATAATTTTTACATCATATATTTCAGTTGTCCCAATCCAAATCTTCTGTTGATTTAATTACGTATCTTTTTCACCTTGAAAATCCAGTTTCTGTAAGCGGATCTAGAGTTTCTTCAGCTATGCTTGCCATTGCCATTATTTATCTTTATGTAGCCCACTCAGGTTCTTTGTTCACCTTCCTGAACTTCTGCATCTTTATCTCCGTCAACGAACTATCTAACAACGTCTACTTCGAATCAATGTTCTTTTCTATCACGCATCCATTTTTTGTTCAATTTGTCTGTTCTGCAGTATCTGTTTTAAAACAGAACTCCGAAGTTTTTTTTCTTTAGTTTTGTCCTTGTTGTGCTCAACAGATCCTTCAACATATCTAGCTTATTTCATGTTGCATTAGCCTCATTTTCTTGCTTGTATTTAAATATATCACATGCCCTCTTGTCTTTATTCATGATGTATTAACCAGTAAGCCTTCACATCTGTTGTATAAGCAGTTATTTTCACCTTTGTATGGTGATTTCTATTTCAAGATGGATATTCATGTTCCTCAAATAGAGCATCCGTCAGTAGATATTTACACAATGGTTAATTATATGAGAGTTATTGACAATAATTTAATGTACACTTAGATTATAGAGAAAAAAATCTTGTAGCTTTTTGCTAAAGAAGCCACATTTCAGCAGCATTGTGGCTGGTTGATGTGATGTTAGCCTTTCCATGACTTGTCACCATAATTACCTATCCCATTTCTACTCAGATCTTTTTATATCTTCATAAACTCGTCTAATAGGTTATAAATGGCTAATGATGGTGCTATTCTATGGTTTGAATATTGACTTATACTTCTCTGAATCATCAGAAATAGACGTTAAAAAGGAATGCATTTAAATCAAACTTGTCATGTTATTTTGTAAGACCAATTAAGTGGACTGAACATTGACTACAGTTTTCACAAGAAAAATTTGGATGTCTCGTAGCTTTCAGGAAATGTAACAAAAAGACCTGAAGGTAGGAAAACAGAAGTACGAGAAATCCATGTCAAGTCTCCTGTCCATTTAAGGAGCAGAAGTGGAACTCCAACTGGATGGAAAACACATTTTCAGGACAGACCAATACCTGACCCTTCCTTGGTAAGTATGATCAGAAGCAATGAAGGGTTTATCAAATGAAATAATATTAGATAGTTCCTACAACATATGGGAAATTACTCAGAAAATTTACTGCTTGTTGTATAGTCATAGAGTCATATGGCAAGGAAACAGATGCTTTGGACAACCAGTCCATGCCAACCATAATCCCAAACCAAACTACGCATGGCCCATATCCCTACTTTGTAGAAACATAGAATACAGAAGTAGGAGTAGGTTATTTGGTTCACCAAACCTGCTTTGCTGTTCAATATGACAATGGCTTCATGAAGAAGTGAATGTGTTGTTTTCTTGGTGGTTGTAACAGGGGTCAGCTCTAATGAGAATAATAACATGGGGAGAAAAGTATTGAAGGATTTGATGGATGAAATGGGCAGAATATTCTACAACTAAGAGAGGCTGGAGACAATTATGAATAGTATTTGGAGCAATGAATAATCATGGAATAGTAAAAATTCAGTTGGGGAAGACTGATTAATGACGGAAGGACTAGCTTGTATTTAGTGAAATTTGGGTATTGTCATAATGAATTGTTGAAGGGTGTAATAATGAATAATGAAAGTGATGTCAGTTGAGAGGAGATTTGTGTAGCAGATAATGCATATATTTTGCACCTGTCGCAGCCTTTGTTGCCATGCGTGTATATTTTAGTATTAGCATACACTCATCTACCTATGAATTATTATCAAGCAGTGATCACTGGTCTCGGTTACACAATGCTTTCTCAGTGTAAGACTGATTTCATGAGTTCTTATTCAATTGCATGATGATTGTCTTTTAAGAGAAGGAAGAAGCTACACCCAGAAGGAACCAAAACCAAGCCCGATTCTTTAGTGACCTGAAGATCAATCCATGTAGTTATCATTTAGGTATTGCCAACTATTTGACTTGAGTCTTTACTAATTGATCAGGTACCTTTAATCTTGATTATGTCCACATTTCATGTTTTGGTATACCCTTCCTTGACACTGGGTTCTTCCGCGATCTGCTGTTCAGTCATAGTGACTGAGCTTACTTCTCCCAGAATGCTCCTCAGTGAAGTCTCTTTGCCACTCTGTATTGGATGTTAAGGAATTTCATATTCATCATTGAAATGATTATTGAATTGGCTAAATATAACTTATTTTTCTTCCAGTTTATCCCTTAATTGTGCCTATCTATCTGTCTGTCTGTCTATATGTGTAAGTAGGGGATTTGATCAAAGAAGATTTGATTTAAATCATAGATATTAATTAGATTTCCTTGTTTAATCTCACTCTGCTGAAGTTACAGTATTGATAATAAATGGTTGGTTTCTCCTTAAGCTATAGACTTAATGTCTGATATCTCATTCTTAAAGTCTGACTGGAATCAGTTGGGCAACTTTGATGGTCATTCAATATTTTAATTTCACTGTATCATGATGTACAGTGTTGGCAAGTCTGATTTAGTCTGGCTTGCTATCCCTGTATTGTTATCGTAACAACACACATGCACAGATTGTGGCCTCCACATGGAAAATTCAGTAACACATACTGGAACATACAAAATACAATTCAATGGATATACTTCACCATGGTATTAAGAAAGATATTTTTCTTGCTATTTTGATTAATGGTTTATTTTGAACGATAGAAATTTCAACCAAGAAGGTAAAAGTGGCATCCAAACAAACAATTTTCAAAACCCTTGTGTCTGAACTACATAGAATCCCTACAGTGTGGAAGCAGGCCATTCAGCTCATCGAGTCCACACCAACTCTCCAAAGAGCAGCCCAACCAGACCCAGCTCACCCTGCCATCCCTGTAACCCTGCATTTCCCGTTACTAATCCATCTAGTCTGCACATCCTTGAACACTATGGGCAATTTTGTGTGGTCAATCCAGCTAACCTGCACATCTTCGGACTGTGGGAGGAAACCAGCGCACCCAGAGGAAACCCATGCAGACATGGAGAACATACAAACTCCACACCGAGGCTGGAATCAAACCGGGTCCCTGGTGCTGTGAGGCAGTAGTACTAACCGCTGAGCTACTGTGCAAATAATTTGTTATTTACAGAATCAGTAACACCTTTTTGTAGGCGTTTTCTAATATAAATATGGATGTTTGAACTTATAATGGAAATGTCACATAGCAATATGCCAATTTGGATTCAGTTATGGTATATTATAGGTCTGGAAACAAAATAGCATGAGAAAATGTACATTTTGTAGCTAATTTCCAATTCAGCTTGCGGGTTCAGAAGAATAGCCTTAAAAAGTGAACTTTCAGCAGTTTTCTTCTTCTGCCCTTTTCTCCCATCTTGAAAGCTTTTGATTCTTGCTCCCTGATTCCAGGGGCCGTTTTAAGGGATTTTTAAAATAACAGCATGTCGAAGTCCTGACTAGGCAAGTTCATTTCCTACTGCCTTTGACAAAATGTGACTAGTGTCACTGTGAAGTGCAGTACTAATGCTGCCTTGAGTCCAGACTGAGAGTCAGGCATCAGGAAATCCTGCATTATGGAATTATTACCCTCCCTACTGTCAGTGGTCTTATAGAGTTAACCAAAACAAGGTAATCCACAAGATCATCTTGGATGCTTGCACTCAAGGTTGGGAATTCAAGCATTCAGGTCCCACCTGAGCTGGCAGCTGCTGCTGCTGCAGTTTCTGACTGATATTTACAGCAGAAGTCCAACAGAATAGCTAACTAATAGTGGAGCCATTATATAGATAAGTGAAAAATGGGCATGTAGAGCTATTGGTCAGTTGAGATGACGCTAACGTTTGGGTATTTTAATGTGGAGTAACAGGAAACAAGTTGATTCCCTTGTTTGAGTGCACATCCAATTCCTGATTTTGATTAAGGACGAAGTACTAAGTGGAGGTAAGGCATGTGCTTTTAGAAGTGTAGTGAAAATCTATGAATGAGCCTGGCTACCCTGACCTGACAGCAAACTTCAGAACAGTCAAAATAATTTCCTGAGAAGAGGTTTGCATTCTTAGCTGAGTACAGTCATGTACTGTGGAGAAAGGATGAAAACATTGCAAAACAGTGCAGAGGGCAGACAAAGAAATTGAAGGTGACTGCAGTCTCGGAAGACTTTATCACATAACGAGACTTTACTTTCAAATCACATTATATTGATCTGTTTCAGAATATTCAGCAACGCACTCCGAATCATCAAAGGGGACAAGACAGGAAGTCACCCACACCAAGTGTAAACCTAAGTGTGTTTCAAAGAGTAAATTCTACTGGCTGTATGGGGGGTAAGACCCTTTAATTTCAAGCATGATGAGTTTAACTCAATATAGTTATGTTTTAGAAAAGTTTTTTTGTGAATTGTTATATGATTGAATTACAGATAATCACAAAAGTATTTGAAATGCTTCATAATCCCTTTATCAGTTTTTTGTGAAATGTGGTCTGACTTAACATCACTTGTTTTATAATATTTACGAACAACTACTGAGTTCTGCAAATCTCTGCATCTCCCAAAATATAATGTAAATTAAATATTCAAACACCTACTTAATCTGATACATCTGACTTGCTGCTGTCTTGATGTGGCATTTTCTCCTGTGGTTAAAATAATGGAAGTCCTTGAAAATACTAAATCTCACACCTAAGAACACTATTTCCCACTTTTGCAGGGGTGAAAATAAGGATTCATGGCTGTTTGGTTTATGCGGAGCAGTTAAGAACTCTGGATCCATATGCTATGGAGTTTAGAAGGATGAGGGGGATTTCATTGAAATGTACAGAATACTGAGAGACCTGCATAGACCAGACATGGAGATTAGCCAGCATTTATTGCCCATCTTTAATTGCCCAGAGGACTGTTAAAGAGTCAACCACATTGCTGTGAGTATGGCGTCACATGCAGGCCAGACCAGTTAAGTATGGCAGTTTCCTTCCCTAAAGGGCAGTATTGAACCGGGTGGATTTTTCCCACGATCAGCAATCGACTCATGGTCATCATTAGACTCTTCATTTCAGATTTTTCATTAAATTTAAATCCACCTTCTGCTGTGGTGGGATTTAAAGCTGGCTCTCCAGAACATTTCCTGGGTCTCCAGTTTAACAATTCAGTGATAATACAACTAGGCCACTGCCTCCCTATCTATGCCCCTCACAATTTTATAAACCTTTATATAGTCACCCATCAGCCTCTGATGCTCCAGGAGAAAAGCCCCAGCCTATTCAGCATTTCCCTATAATTTAAACCCTCCGGTCCTGGCAACATCCTTGTAATTTTTTTCTGCATTCTCTCGAGTTTAACAACATTCTTCCTATAGAAGGCCAACCAGATTTGTACGCAGTATTTTGAAAGTGGCCTTATCAATGCCCTGTACAGTGACAATGCGACATCCCAATTCCTGTATACTCAGTGTCTGACCAGTAAAGGCAAGTGTGCCAAATGCCTTCTTTACCACCCTGCCTATCTGCAACTCCACTTTCAAGGAACTGTGCACCTTCATCCCCTGGATCTCTTGTTTAGCAACACTCCCTCGGGATCTACAATTAACTTCTTCATTGTCCACTACTCAGCCCACTTTGGTGTCATCTGCAAACTTACTAACCCTGCATTCTATATTCACATTCAAATCATTTATATAAACAACGAGAAACAGTGGACCTAGCACCAAACCTTGTGGCACACAACACGACAATGTCATCAAGCAACAGTTGCTTAGCAACAAGCTATTTACTAATACCCAGTTTGGGTTCCATCATGGTCACTCAGCTTCTGACCTTATTACAGCTTTAGTTCAAACCTGGACAGATGAAATGTAATGTGGTAAAAGGTGAAATTATGCACTTTGACAGGAAAAATAGAGTTGCTGAGTATTATTTAAATAGAGAAAAACTGCAAAAAGTTGCAATGCAAGGCAAAATCAAAGTCCATGCACATAAATCACAAAAAGCTAGGATGCAGGTTCAAGTACTAGGGAAGGCAATGGATCATTTGTCTTAATTTCAAAGGGAGTGAAGTATAAAAAGAGGGAAGTATTGCTTGTCTCACTTAATTCCAGAGACTGTTGATGCATATCAAGCAGTGATAATTGTTTAGTGGACCTGTGCCCTTGACCATCCCAAGTGCAGGGAGTTTGGAAGACCTTACCATGTGGTGTTTGGCAGAAGGTTTTAGTCACAGGTTCTTAGAATTTGAGAGCTTCATTTAGCAGGAATGGGTGCTGGTGAGAGTGGGCTGTGCATCCATTCTAATTTTCCCATTAGTTTCCAATTTTGGGAGTTACTGTAGTTTTATTTACATCATACCAGTTCATTGTGCGTTTCTTTCAATGCTGAATCTGCCATTTGAATGCTGTTTGTTCACAGTATGTACAAAATGGCATCAGGAGATGGTTCTTTAATTGAAGGTTACAGTCTCCTTTTTATTTTGAACTGATTGTTTCAATGCTGAATCTACTGATGGAATTTTGGAAGTTCAGTGCTTCTTGCTTGATGTGTGCTTTGAATTTTGATTTTACGGCAGAAAGCAACCCTACTTTCATATTAAGTTAACACAGCAGGCCAGGTAGCATCGGAGGAGCAGGAAAGCTGACACTTTGGGTCAGGACCCTTTCTCAGACCCTTTTCTTGAAGAAGGGTCCTGATCCGAAACATCAGCTTTCCTGCTCTTCTAATGCTGCCTGGCCTGCTGTGTTCCTCCAGCTCCAAACTGTGTTATCTCAGGCTCCAACATTGGCAGTTCTTATTATCTTTTCATATCAAATGCCTCCTTTCCCCAGGTTTACAAATCAGCTGTTTGTTTCAAAGTTGATTTGACTGTCAGTATTTTAAAAGTCCAAGAAATTCTTCTTTAGAGGTTCAGAATTGTCAGCCACCAGCACGATCCCTGGATTTATTGGCAGTAATAATGACTTCATTAAAAAAACAAAATTTTTTTTACACTAACACAAAATACTGTATGAAGATAGAAATCTGGAATAAATGCAGAAAATTCCAGGTTTGACAGTGCTTGCAGAGAAACTAGTAGAGTTAATGGTTCAAGTCAGAGACATATCATCAGACCTAAGAAAGCAAGATCTCTTCTCTTTTTTTCAAATTAAAGCACAATAACGTAGGAGGATAATGCTGCATGAGGTATCAAGATTGTTGGATGTGGAATGAAGGCCTATTACTAGCATCGTAGCTGCAGGACAATGGATGCAGTTAATTTTAAAAATGAAAAGGTTTGACCTTATTTAGTATCCTTGTTTTTTACTCAACCTGACCCTGCAGAAAATTGAAGGGAGAGGTTGGCTCTTTCCACTCTACCACTTTAAGTACATCACAACTTTCAGGTTATAGTATTAATCCATATCTGTTAAATTTACGAGCCGCTATCCACACATTAAATTCTTGATTCATGCATGAAAATTATGTGGTAAGATGTCAATAATTTTCTCTAATTTCATTAGAAAAATGTTAATAATCTCCTCCAATTATTTTAGGTGTTCAGTCTTCAAATTCAGGTAGCTCAGAAGATAATTCCTGCATGCATTTACAAACAGCCGAGCGTGTTACCAGGTCTCAAAATAATACTCCTAAACGACAGGTAACTGAAAACATCAAACAATTAAAGATGCACTGCTCATGAATAGATTTATAGGGTTTAAAACATAAGAATTAAAATATTTATCAAAAATAATATTTTTCTGTTTATATTATTTATTTTGCTGCTGTGTACAATGTTTAATGCAGGTTTGAGGAAAACTGTCAATTTAATTTCTCTTCATAGTAAGTTTTTCTAATTCTGAACAATGGCCAGTCATTAGGTATGTTTGTGCATTCGAACTTGTGATTTTAGTGGTATGAAAAGTGTAAAATCTGGTCAATCACGAGAATGGGGATTTGTGTTGATACCTCATGTAAACGCCACCGGCTCAAACTATAAAGTCACTTGGCAAATCAGTATGGATGTTGACGGTTGTCATTGGCTTAATGGGGACTGCAGAGGGAAGACAAAATTGTTTTTGAACCAGCAACAGTGAAGGAATTCCAAGTCAGAGTTCCAAGTCAGAGTGTTATGTGACTTGGAGGGATAATGCAATTTGCATAGAAACTGATAAGACTTTTACACTAACAAACAGACTGAAAGCACAATTGACTACATTTTTGTTTTTGGAAACCATTTATAATTTAACTTGCAGAACAGATTTTTCCCTTTTCACTTTAATGCAGTCAAAAAATCTTTTAACAGTCATTTATTGCTTTATTCTTTGATTAGACATCAGATTCTCCTAAAACCCATTGGGACAATGCTACAGCTTTAAGAGTTGAATTTTGTCCTTTTTGTTATGAAGACAGGTTGAGCAGTCTGTTACCAGCCAATAAACAGCTTGTGAGGCCTTGGTAATTTTTGTTTAAAATTCGAACAATAAAAGCAGCACAAAGGAGTGGGGTCAAACTCCCACAGACCTAGGATTTTAGTTTAATGCTTTGAGGTTGCTGGTGTCTTGAAGTTGGATGTGAAAGCTATTATTCCTCTCTCTGTGATAGCTAAAAGCTGGAGTTCTTCCTGCTGCTAGAATTGCATGTGAGACAATCTATTTTACTATATTTGCCTGTGTTTATGGGTTTACTACATTGGAACTGTTAAAAACTCTATTATTCTGTTAAATTTTCCAGTAGAGTTAGGTCATCCCGATTCCTCTTTCTTTTGTATGTATTTTAACTATAGTGTAAGAATAAAGTATGCTTTGCTTCAAAGATAATAGGAAGTACAGATGCTGGAGAATCTGAGATAACAAAGTGTAGAGCTGGATGAACACAGCAGGCCAAGCAGCATCTTAGGATGCAGAAAAGCTGATGTTTTGGGCCTAGAGTCTTCTTCAGAAATGGGGGAGGGGGAGAGGGTTCTGAAATAAATAGGGAGAAAGGGGGAGGCAGATCAAAGATGGATAGAGGAGAAGATAGGTGGAGAGGAAACAGACAAGTTAAAGAGGTGGGGATGGAGCCAGTAGAGATGAGTGTAGGTGGGGAGGTAGGTAGGGGATAGGTCAGTCCAGGAAGGACAGACATGTCAAGGGGTCAGGATGAGTTTAGTAGGTCAGAAATGGGGGTGCGGCTTGAGGAGGGAGGAGGGGATAGGTGAGAAGAAAAACAGGTTAGGGAGACGGGGATCAGCTGGGCTGGTTTTGGGAGGCAGTAGGGGGAGGGGAGATTTTGAACCTTGTGAAATTCACATTGATACCATTGGGCTGCAGGGTGCCCAAGCAGAATGTGAGTTGCTGTTCCTGCAACCTTCGGGTGGCATTGTTGTGGCACTGCAGGAGTCCCAAGATGGACATGTCGTCGAAGGAATGGGAGGGGAAGTTGGCTCAGGAAATTTGACATGTCCGTACTCCCCCTCCCATTCCTTCGATGACAAATCCATCTTGGGACTCCTGCAGTGCCACAACAATGCCACCCGAAGGTTGCAGGAATAGCAACTCACATTCCGCTTGGGCACCCTGCAGCCCAATGGTATCAATGTGAATTTCACAAGCTTCAAAATCTCCCCTCCCCCTACTGCATCTCAAAACCAGCCCAGCTTGTCCCCAGCTTGTCCCCACAAATTCTGGGAGTCCTGCCACCATTTCTAACAATGGCAGTCTTCACAGTGCAGAGTAAGATTCATACAGCGAATCCACACCCTACACTCCTGACTTGGCTGACTAGGCATCTCGTAAGACCCTGCAGGTTTTGGGGAGTCAGGCCATCCTGTTCAAAGTTTGTGTACGAGTGGAATCATGGATGATAGTCTGGATTCATGAACTTTCTAAAGTTAAAAATGTCTAACCTATGGTCCTTTCTGCCATGCCCCATAAACTATTAATTGGCTACTTTAAAACATGAATTGACCCAAGATAAGATGCCCAACTACTCCCTACAACTGGTAAAGTTTGTGAAGATAGATAGGTCATGGCCATATCAGGACACTCAGTTTTATGCCTCCGGCCTGCACCTGGAGGGAAGGGATTTACAAAATTCCACACAGCACCAAAATTGTCGAGGAGATGCTTTCTGTCCAAACTCTGAACTTCATATCACCCACTGCACACCCTCCACTCCCCATTGGTAGCTAGTATTGGCTCTAGAAGGCTCGTGATGTCATGGAATCAGGCTGACCCCATCCAGCCACGTCTTGCTATTATCTGTTGTATCTCTTTTTCCACTGAGACTATTGATTGTAAAATTGTGTAGAAGAAGCCCTATTTTTCTGAGTCAAAAACAGAAATTGCTGGAAAATCTCAGCAGGTCTGATAGTATTTGTGGCGAGAAATCAGAGTCAACGTTTTAGATCCAGCGACCCTTCTTCAGAACAGATGCTGCCAGACCTGCTGAGATTTTCTAGCTATTTCTATTTTTGTTTCTGATTTCTAGCATCTGCGGTTCTTTCATGTTTTGTCTACTATTTTTCTGAGTGATGCATCACACAGCTGAAGAACTGTGAGATAGGTGTGTGAAGATTGTAATAGTTCAGTGTAGTGGATATCAGTTATTTTGTAAACAGATCGGGAGTTTAAAAGAAATGTTATCACTATTATCACCACTTTTCCATAAATATATTGTGATTCATATTTGCACTTTTTTTTCATGCAGTTGTTTGTGGGGATTGACTTTCCAGGCCCACATTGGTAAAATTTCAATATGAGAAAGGGTTTACTTTACATACTCTTAGATGTGGAGGAACTCTTGCAATGCAAGCACATTTACGAACATATAAGCTATGTAGAAATTGGAAAGGATAAAGAGATAATTCAATTAGCAATGACTTAACGACAAAACAACCACTAGATACCAGTTATCAACATCCTTGCATTTCAGGTGGAGTCCAAAAGCCCAAATTGGAGTTAGCAGTCTGGAATATCCTTGGGGGGGATGGATTGATGGACTATCCAGCAGTTGAGGAGTTACAGGCAATTTGTTCCTAAAAATCTCTTCAAAAGCTTTCTGAGGAAGTTCTGCTGAAATGTAACATTTCCTTCACTTTTTGACAAAAGGAAGTTTCACTTGGAAAATGCCCAAACTTAGGTTGTTGAATGTTTTTAACAGGCCACTGGATTTTTCTTTGCAGCTCAGAGTTCACACCATAGATTTGGTTGGTAGATGTAGTATAGAACAGTTCTGACCCCTTAAATTGTCTGCTATTAAAAATTGTACCGTTCGAAAGGCAGTTGGGTAGACTTTTGTGGGAGTCATGTGATCATGCCTGCTGTGAAGGAAAAACAGTTACCATCAAGACAAACTCTACTGCAGATAACTAACTGAGTATGGCCCATCCCAGGGATAAGTGGGAAGATTTTAAAACATCTTCATGTCAGATGGCTGTAATTTCTAAGTCTAATGCATTGGGGTTTCCTTAGAGAACATTATTTCTGTAGCAAATTATATCAAAATAGTTATCATTTCAGGCCCATTGGGAACTACCTGGGTTATTGATTGCCTGACTGACATTGACCTTGGGGATGCTTCCAGAACGTTTTTGCTATGTCCAGTTACCTGTTTACATCAACCATCTTTATTGGACTTTTTCAAAGTTATTAAATATGTATAGATATATATATATATTCACTTTTATTCATTTGTGGCAGGGTAATGTTTAAGTCATGATGTAGGTGGTAATGGTGGTAGAGTTAACAAGAAGCATCTTTATGATAGCCAGTAATATAGATACTTCTGTGCTTTCCTTATCCCCTTTCCACAGGTAAAGAAAAGCTCTCTCCCTCCCTATCCTCTCTACAGGGCCCCCGCCGATAAATCGGAGAACATGGGCACCCTCAGTCTTCCATGTTGAGACATTTTTACATTCCCAGTTACCACAGTTCACATATGCGGCAGAAGTGAGTGAATGTAGTTCCAGGAAAATTGCATCTAATCAGTGCTCAAGTGCTAAGACTCTATTTGATGGAACTCACTGATGGTAACACCACTGAATGCCAAGGGGTGTTGATTGGATTTTCTCTAATGGGAGATGGCTATTACCTAGCATTTATGTGGTGTGAATGTTACTTGCTGCTTTTCAGTCCAAGCCTGGATATTGTTCATCCTACCTACCAAGAAATGATCTGATCTGGGTGGCCATTGTCCTGCAAGATGACTTTAATGCATCCTATTTCAGCAACAAGTTTGCTTGATGAACAAATGACATAGGCACTACTTCACTGCTAAGGTTTTTGATAAGACTGATCTTACAGTGAACAGAGCTGTAGAAATTCTGTCATGTATGATTGATGAAGGTGGGTTTGTAGTGGACAGTAGTAGAGAACCTCTGGCCAATTTCTGAACTCGGACATTGTGGAACAAGAGCTCATTTGCAAAATAAGATATGTAAGGAAATTCTTACATTTCACTGTGGATTCAAAAATAACAAACACACAATCCACATATCAGAAATATGCACAGGATAGAAGGTGAGGTGCCACTGCATGAGTTTGTCATGGAATTCAGCAAAGATATTTGCAAGAGCTGGGTCAATTGGGGATCCTGTGACAGTACCATCTATTTAGACACATATGGTGTCATTAAAACAGAATTCAATTGCTCAAGTCACTGTTTGCAAGTTCACTGAATATCGATTCACACAATGGTGATGGTTTTAAATTCCCATGACCTAGTGCTGCAATGTAATTTTCTGTGACTTCCCTTGCTCAGTAAATTGGTGACTTGGTGAACTGATTACCATCAGTACGTAAGACCCGTATGATCTTTGCAAATGTGAAAAAAATGCTTCACTGTGGATGTGGAGCTGCTCAAAACTGATTGTAGCAATTCACCCAAATATTTGGCTAGTTCATGTTGTGCAGAATTGGCCATAGGTAAGGTAGAGCACAGAGGGACATTACTCTTGTGTGTCTCAGGCACATGCAAGGATACAGTGAACATTGCGTTTCAGTCATCATTATCTGGTGGACGCTCCATGACATTGCCTTTAGCAATCAGAGAGGCTCGGCAACCATTGGCTACTCACCTGTCACACAGTATAAATGTTGCTTTCCCTTTAATTCAATATCATTGTCAGTCTGTCAAAATATGTGGTTGGGTAACTGCCTCAACTTGGGATATTTTAAATAAGAATCTTTACAAAGTGCACACATTTATTATTTTTTTTTCCCAATTGAAATCAAAGCTATTTAGGTTTGGATTTTTATACAATACTTTCCTGAACTATATGTTTAATTTTATTGATTAATGAGCTTTCATTAATCAATTAGTAGTCTGAGCAGGAGAGTTGCTCATGGGGACTAAAGTGGCCCATTAGGTTGTCTAAGTGCATAGCCTGCACATGTGAAATCTGTGCAAAGCTTTGCATTAGGGGCATTAATTCACAGATTTGACCCAATGTTCTCAGCTTTCTAAAAATCTATTCCCTGTTTGTACCTTCTCTTCACCCATGCTACCTATCTTCAAAATTACCCAGGATACTTTTCTATTTTTGACAGAATCTAAACACAGAACATGTTCTTGTCTTCATTTTATTTCATCCTAAGTTCCAATTTTTCTCTTTTTTAGTGTAATTTTTCCACTTCATTCTCTGGGTTTCTCTCATTTCAATTCAAGCGTGTGAATAAGCTGTAATATGTCCTTATAATGAAAAAATACACAGGCAACAATAAATTGTTTTAAATTTAACTTACCCTGAATCACATATGAAGCAATTATTATTCTGTTTTCAGTCACCCTACCTTTTTATGTATAAGCCTGGCTGTTGAATTTCTTCTGCTTCTATAAAATTCAAATTTATTTATCCTAAAAACACCCACAGCCATATTTTTGCTAATGTGGTAAGTGGATCAACTTGGGGAATTTCCCAACATGACAGACTTGTTTCAATTTAAAAGACACTGTAGTGCATCTTTAATTGGGGGCAGGGCAAAGCAGAGTAGGGCCTACTGACACTAGAAGCAAATTGTAGGTGGCCGCATGTCAAAGTGGGCTTGTGAGAATGTCCAGATTGGTTCTCTGAAACGTTGTGTAAGTTTTATTGAAAACAATTAGGTGCTCTTGCTATATACATTTTCACCTCTCTCACCCATGCTACTTCAATGTTCCTCCAGGAATTCATTAGCGTTTGGGTATAAATAATTGAAGTCAACTGTGTATCATCTGCAACATGGAGCTTTGGAGAAAAATATCAGACTCTCAAAATAATGGTTAAGGTGTACTGTCACAAATACTCACAGGACTGGGACAAAGGATGATGTTTCTCACGATTTGCGACCAGTCATTCCGCAAATGAATCTAATGGATTTAGTCCAATTGATTTGGATCATGATCATGAGATTAGCAATCCATTAAAATTGAGATGTTTTTTAACCAAAACAATGAAACTGTTGAATTGCATGGATAGTAGGAATTGCCGATGCTGGAGAATCTGTGATAACAAAGTGTAGAGCTGGATGAATGCAGCAGGCCAAGCAGCATCAGAGGAGCCGGAAGCTGACGTTTCGGGTTGAGACTCTTCTTCAGAAATGGTGGAGGGGAAGGGGATTCCGAAATAAATAGGGAGAGAGGGGGAGGCACATAGAAGATGGATAAAGGAGAAGATTGGTGGAGAGGGGACAAACAGGCCAAACAGGCCAAAGAGTCGGGGTTGGAGCCAGTAAAAGTGAAAGTAGGAGGGGCGTTAGGGAGGGGAAAGGTCAGTCCAGGGAGGACGGACAGGTTGAGGGGGTGGGATGAGGTTAGTGGGAGGAGATGGGGGTGGGGCTTGAGGCGGGAGGAATGTGTAGGGAGGCGCGGACAAGCTGGGCTGGTTTTGGGATGTGGTCAGGGGAAGGGAGATTTTGAAGCTTGTGAAGTCCACATTGATACTCTTGGACTGCAGGGTTCCCAAGTGAAATATGAGATGCTGTTCCTGCAGCTTTCGCGTGGCATCATTGTGGCAATGCAGGAGGCCCAGAATGGACATGTCATCCAAGGAGTGGGAGGGGGAGTTGAAATGGTTCGCAACTGGGAGGTATAGTTGTTTGTTGCAAACTGAGCGTAGGTGTTCCACAAAGCTGTCCACAAGCCTACGCTTAATTTCCCCAATGTAGAGGAGGCCACAATGGGAACAGTGGATACAGTATACCTCAATAGCAGATGGGCAGGTGAACATCTGTTTGATGTGGAAGGTCTTCTTAGGGCCTGGGATGGGTGTGACGGGAGAAGTACAGGGGCAGGTGTAGCACTTGCTCCGGTTGCAGGGAAAAGTGCTGGAGGTGGTGTGGCTGGAGGGAAGTGTGAAGTGGACAAGGGAGTCACGGAGAGAGTTGTCCCTCAGGAAAGCAGATAAGGGTGGGGATTTTATTTTATGATCCGGTTCTGTAGGCAGGGACTCAGAAAGGCAATGTGGCTATAGTACCTGGTTTGCTTTAGGATGTGGTCAAGCAGTTTCAGGGCCGAAGAGATTACAAGAGGGTTGCAGTGGAAGTGGTATACACTGAGGTTTTTCCGGAGGGAGAAGGTAACTTCTTTAAGGTGGGCATACATAGAAGAGACTTTGCAGTGCAGTTGAAATTGTTACAGAGATAGTAGGAACTGCCGATGGTTGAGAATCTGAGATAACAAGGTGTATAGCTGGATGAACACAGCAGGCCAAGTAGCATCAGAGGAGCAGGGAAGCTGACATTTGGGTCGAGACCTTTCTTCAGAAATGTGGGTGGGGAAGGGGACTCTGAAATTTTTAATTTTATGATCTTTATCTGCTTTCCGGAGGTACCACTCTCTCCGTGACTCCCTTGTCCACTGGAAAACCACTTGATTGAGCCTAGTCAAAACAGCTGGAGTTTAGCAGTATTGTTAGTTCCCAAAAGAGGATGGATCACCTTGATTCCAATTAGATTATGGAAAAATAAATATAGTTACGAAAACTAGCTAATTTCCAACACCACGATTAGAAGACAGTACTAATGAAATTGGCATTCCCTTCTAAGATTGATTTATTGAAGGGGAACTGGTAAGTGTCATTAATATCAAGATCTAATAAAATATCACCAAACAGGATATGTCATTTGGACCATAGAGTGCCCCAACTACATTCTAGATGCTTATGAATTAAGTTGTAGCTATGGTTCATAACTATAAAGGAGAAGATAGGTGGAGAAGGGACAGACAGGTCAAAGAGTCGAGGTTGGAGCCAGTAAAGGTGAAAGTAGGTGGGGAGTTAGGGAGGGGAAAGGTCAGTCCAGGGAGGATGGACAGGTCGAGGGGGGCGGGATGAGGTTAGTGGAGGAAAACACCAGGTGTCATTCAGACTGGTGGCCTGTGACCAGTGGTGTACCACAAGGATCGGTTCTGGGTCCACTACTTTTTGTTATTTATATCAATGACTTGGATGTGAAGATAGAAGGTACGAATAATAAGCTTGCAGATGACACCAAAATTGATGATGTAGTGGATAGTGAGGAAAGTTATCATGAGTGCATTCAGCACATGGGCCAATGGGCTGAGGAGTAGTAGGTTGAATATATTACAGATAAATGTGAGGTGTTGCATTTTGGTAAGGCAAATCAAGGCAGGACTTATACAGTTAATGGTAAGGTCTTGAGGAGTATCGCCAAACAAAGAGACCTTGCAGTGCAAGTACATATTTCTTTGAAAGTGGAGTCGCAGGCAAACAGGCTGGTGAAGAAGGTGTGGGGCTGGATGAACACAGCAGGCCAAGCAGCATCTTAGGAGCACAAAAGCTGACGTTTTTCTGATGAGAAGCTTTTCTGATGAAGGGTCCAGGCCCGAAACGTCAGCTTTTGTGCTCCTAAGATGCTGCTTGGCCTGCTGTGTTCATCCAGCCGCATACTTTGTTATCTTGGATTCTCCAGCATCTGCAGTTCCCACTATCTCTGGTGAGGAAGGTGTTTGGCATGCTTTCCTTCATTAGTTAGTGTACTGAATGTAGAAGTTGGGATGCCATGTTACAGCTATACAAAACATTGGTGAGGCCTCTTTTGGAATATTGCACACAATTCTGGTCTCTCCACTATAAGAAAAATGCTGTTCCTCCTGCAGGATGTGGGAGGTAAGAGTCAATAGCAATGACTCTGCTGATTTCACCTGTGGGAAATGCACCCAGCTTGAGCTCCTCAACAACCCTGTTAGGGAGCTGGAGCTGGAGCTGGAGCTGGATGAATACAGAATCATTCGGGAGGCTGAGGTGGTGATAGAAACGAGCTACAGGGACATAGTTCCCCCTGAGAATGAAGGAAATTGGGTGACAGTAAGGAAAGGGATGGGTAGGAAACAGTCAGTGCAGGGATCCCCTGTGATTGTTCCCCATAACAATAAATATACTGTTTTTAATACTGTTGCGGGGGACGACCTACCAGTGGTAGGCCACAAGGACCGGGTCTCTGGTACAGGGTCTGGCACTGTGGCTCAGAGGGGAAGGGGGGAGAATAGCAGAGCAACTGTGATGGGGGATTCAATAGTTAGAGGCACAGACAGGCGGTTCTGTGAACACGAACAAGACAAATGGATGGTACGATGGATCCCAGATGCCAGGGTCCGTGACATCTGGGATCGTGTCTTCAAGATCTTTAAGGTGGAAGGTGAGCAACCAGCCGCCTTGGTACACATCGGTACCAATGACATAGGTAGGAAAAGGACAGAGAATGCGAAAAACAGGTACAGGGAGTTAGGATGGAAGCTGAAGTCCGGGATAACCAGGGTTGTTGTCCCTTGATTTCTACTAGTGCCACATTGATAACAAGTTAAGAAATAGGGAGAGAGTGCAACTAAACACACGGCTATAGGGCTGGTGTAGCAGGAAGGGCTTCCAGTATGTGGGTAAGTGGAGCACACTCTGGGGAAGGTGGGACCTGTACAGAAAAGACACATTGCACCTGAACCAGAAGGGCACAAATATCCTGGGAGGGAGGTTTGCTTGAGCTATACAGGATGGTTTAAACTAGATTGGCAGGGGCTTGGGAACCGGATTTGTAATTCAGAAGATGAGGTATTCCGCCTTCCAACAGACACAACAGGGAGTGAGGTTGTTAATAAAGAAATGTGTTCGATGGAGCGTAACTGTGGACACAGGGATGGTTAGACGTGTATATAATTCAATGCTATAGAAGTATCATAAATAAGGCGGATGAACTCAGAGCATGGGTCAGTACTTGGAACTACGATGTTGTGGCCATTGAAACATGGGTAAGTCAGGGACAGGAATGGTTACTGGAAGTTACGGGATTTAGATGCTTTAAAGACAATAGGGAGGGTGGTAAAAGAGGCGGTGGAGTTGCATTGCTAGTCCAGTCCAGTATAGCAGCTATTGAAAGGCAGTTCGAGAATTATCTGTCTACAGAATCAGTTTGGGTTGAGATCAGAAACAAGAAAGGAGCAGTCACTTTATTGGGTTTTTTTTAACAGACCCCCTATTAGTTGCAGAGAAGTGGAGGACCGGATTGTGAGGCAGATATTGGAAAGATGTAGAATTCATAGAGTTGTAGTCCTGGGTGACTTCAACTTTCTGAAAATTGATCAGAAAATTTTTAGTTGTAATAATTTAGATGGAACAGATTTTGTCCAGTGCATTCAGGAAGGATAGAGTATGGAGATAGACCAGCACGAGGAGAGGCCACTTTGGATTTGGTGCTTGGCAACGAACCGGGCCAAGTGTCATTCCTGTTGGTAGGAGAGCATTTAGGCAGTAGCGATCACAACACTGTTACTTTTACAATCATCATGGAAAAGGATTGGTACTTTCCTGCTCCTAAGATACTGCTTGGACTGCTGTGTTCATCCAGCTCTATACTTTGTTATCTTACATACAGCAGGGTAAGGTTTATAACTGGGGGAAGAGTAATTATTACTCCATTAATCAAGAACCGGATAAATTAAAATGGAAACAAATGCTGTCAGGGAAGAGCACTATAGAAATGAGGAGGTTCTTCAAGGAATATCCACTGCATGTGCTCAATATGCCCCTAGCAGTCAGGGAAGATGCAGCTGAGTGAGGGAGCCTTACTTCTCAGGAGAGGACGAATGACTAGTTAAGACGATGAAGGATGCTTGCGTAAGGTTTAGGAAACAAGGATTGGAAAAGGCTCTAGAAGGATACAAGCCGGCCAGGAAGGAGCTGAAGAAAGGGCTTAGGAGAGCTGTAAGGGGGCATGAGAAAACTTTGGCAGATAGGATCAAGGAAAACCCCAAGACCTTTTACACGTACATGAGGAATAAGAGAATGACCAGAGAAAGGGTAGGGTCAATCAAGAATTGTAAAGGGAATTTGTGTCCAGAGCCTAAAGAGATAGAAGAGATCCTTAATGAGGGACCTAGTGTAGGTGAGGACAGCGTGAAACAGGCTGGTAGGCTAGAGGAGGTGGATGTTAGTAGGGAACACGTACTGAGAGTTTTGAGGAACTTGATGATAGATAAGTCCTCCGGGTCTAATAAGATTTATCCAAGGATTCTATGGGAAATGAGGGAAGAGATCGCAGGGCCTTTGGCAAAGATCTTTTTGTCCTCATTGTCCGCAGGTATAGTGCCGGAAGATTGGAGAATGGCAAACATCATTCCGTTGTTCAAAAAAGAGAATAGGGATAGCCCCAGAAATTACAGGCCAGTTTGTCTTATTTCAGTGGTGGGCAAATTATTGGAAAGGGCTCTGAGAGATAGGATTTACGATCACTTGGATAGGCACAGTTTGATACGTGATAGTCAGCATGGATTTGTGAGAGGTAGATCATGCCTCACAAACCTTATTGAATTCTTTGAAGAGGTGACCAAACACATGGATGAAAATAGAGCAGTGGATGTGGTATACATGTATTTAAGTAAGGTGTTTGATAAGGTTCCCCATGGAGTTCATGCAGAAAGTAAGGAGGCATGGGGTGGGGGTAATGCAGCAGAATGGATTCAGAATTGGCTGATCCTTAGAAGACAAAGGGTGGTACTGGACAGAAAATATTCAACATGGTGCTCAGTTACAATTGGTGTACCACAAGGATCTGTTCTGTGTCCTCTTCTATTTGTGATTTTTGTGAATGATTTGGATGTAGGAGTGGAAAGGTGGATTAGTAGGTTCGCGGACAATACAGAGGTGGGTTGAGTTACAAATAGTGCGGAGGACTGTCCTAGGCTACAAAGGGACATTGATAGAATGCAGAGCTGGGCTGAGAAGTGGCAGATGGAGTTTAACTCTGAAAAGTATAAGGTGATTCATTTTGGAAGGATAAATTTGAAGGCAGAATACAAGGTTAACGGAAAGGTTCTTGGCAGTGTGGAGGAGCAGTGGGATCTTGGGGTTCATGTCCACAGTTCCCTGAAAGCTGCCACCCAGGTTGATAGAGTTATTAAGAAGGTGTATGTTGTGTTAGTTTTCATTAAAAGAGGGATTGAGTTCAAGAGCTGCGAAGTTATGCTCCAGCTATACAAAAGCCTGGTTTGGCCACAGTTGGAGTATTGTATCCAGTTCTGGTCACCTCATTGCAGGAAGGATGTGGAAGTGTGGGAAAACTTGCAGAGGAGATTTACCAGGATCTTGCCTGCAATGGAGGGAAGTTCTTACGAGGAAAGGTTGACAGAGCTAGGGCTTTTCTCGAAGGATGAGAGGTGACTTGATAGAGGTATACAAACTGATCAGAGGTAGAGATAGAGTGGATAGCCAGAGACTTTTTCTGAGGGTGGAGGTAGCTATTACGAGGGGAATACTAGTGGAGGTGGATATAGGGTAGATGTCAGAGGTAAGTTCTTTACTCAGAGAATGGTCAGGGCGTGGAATGCATTGCCAGAGAGGGTTGTGGAGTCCGCCTCATTAGGGGCATTTAAACGGTCATTAGATAGGCATATGGATGATGTTATAAGGTAACAGTGGAGGTTAGATAGACTTTCGTTTTAGGGTAAAAGTTTGGCACAACATTGTGGGCCAAAGGGCCTATGCTGTGCTGTACAGTTCTATGTTCTAAACTTGAGAGGATACAGAAAAGATATACAAGGATGCTTCAAGGGTTAGAGGGTTTGAGGTATAGGGAGAGCTAAATAGGCTGGGACTTTTTTTCTCTGGAGCATCAGAAGCTGAAAGGTTACTTTCTAGAGGTTTATAAAATCATGATAGGCATGGATAGGATGACTAGCCAAGGTCTTTTTCCTGGGGTAGGGGGGTCCAAAACTGAAGAGGGCATAGGTTTAAGGTGAGAGGGGAAAGATTTAAAAGGGATCTGAGGGGCAATTTCTTTATGCAGAGGGTGGTGCATGTATAGAACGAGCTGCCAAAAGAGGTGGTGGAGGCGGGTAGAATTACGACATTTAAAGGGCATCTGGATTGGTGCATGATTAGGAAGGGTTTAGAGGAGTATGGGCCAAATCGGACTAGATCAGTTTAGGATATCTGATCGGCATGGACGAGTGGACTGAAGGGTCTGATATTATGCTTTGTAACTCTATGTAGTTTATTTACATGATGTTGTGCTATATAGCGACACACAGGAATAGCATGTTAGATGAGTAGAAGACCTGTTTAAGCATCACAGTTGGCTGGTTTAGTAATAACTTTGCCAAAAATAAATTTGGAGAAGAAGAAGTATCTTACCTCAGATATATTGTAGGATGAGGACAAGCGCTGCCAGACAGCAAAAGTGATATAATAGAATTTCTTGTTCCTAAAACTAATTGAAAACTCATGAGATTTGTAGAAATTTATGTATTTTACCATATATTTGTGCATAATATTAGCACAATGGATTTAAGTTCAACAAATTTGTTAAAGAAATAAGCAAAAGTGGTAAGGTCAGCACAATGCCAAGCAGCTTTTGAGAAGCTGAACGGAACCTTAATGAATGATCCAGTGTTGGTGACCTTTGATTTTTCCAGACCTTTAAAAATGGTAATGGCTTGGGGATGTGTTTAGTATTATTCTCGAATGATGAGTTTGGTCATTTTCTTTCCCTTTGCATAGTTTCAATTTTTAGCCTGATGCAAAGTCACAGTGAACCCACCCCAGGCAGTGGTTTCCAACCTCCAGCTCTACCTGTCAACTAGCCCATAGACATCCAGATCCACTTCTTGATAACTCTCCCCCAAAACACCCTAGCCTCCCCAAGTCCCTACCCAAACCACAGACAAACTTTCATTTGCCCCCCTCCCCTGCCCACCCACTGGCCTTTGAATTAATTGTACAAAGTGTAATCATACAGTGATCTTCACTTGAAGCCAGTGTGATACTGACCATGGATCAAACTCACTCCCATAAGACCCCATTCCCACACAAGCTTTACCTTATCCCTCCTCCTTTCACAACTGCCATTCCCCCATCTGGCCCTGGAGCCCTGACTCCTAGTCAATAGGATCCTAAGGATCTGTCCTGCAGCAATATCTCCCTCCCTTTCTTTCCCCCCCAACCCACTTTCTTCTTAGTAGTTCTGGAATGACCTGATGGGTTTAACTGCAGCACACCCTCTTTGAGCCACCTAACTAGAACAGATCTGGACATGAAGTAACCAGATCCCTGACTGGTGCCTGTACATCTCCTGACTGCATTATCCCTTCCCCTGGACTGTCCGCTATGGAGCCATGGCAATTAGAGTGACCCACTCCCTGGATTGCAGAGACACAGACCCCTCACCAAGTACACCCGACCATGATATTTGACTATGACCAATTCCCTAGACTGATATTGGAAGATACATTTGACTTACTGGGCCGGGACTCCCTTACTGATGGATCTCTGTGGACTTTGGTGAGGACTATTTCCTTGAGACTTTTCAGCCCCATGTTCAAGTGTACAGCACAGCACAATATTCAACATGAGGTCTTTATTGAAGTGAACTTAACTTGTCTGTCTAAAGTTTGCATCATGGTAGATGGCACATGATTTTGGCAGAATGGAAAGAACATTGATTTGTGTATGAATTTATTTCAATGCAATGCACTGATGGGAGCTTTGCACAAGAAGCCTGAGTTTCAGTATGAAATGAGTCTAATGTATTTAGATGCATGTTCTCGGCATGCAATTATAGGCCACTGACTTCACATGGTACAACCCTGAGACCTAACAATCTTGGGGATGACGCCTGGGCAGCAAGTTTGGTTGGCAGCAAGGAATAGAAACAGCATCAGAAGTCAGAATTTTACTTTCCTGTTTGGCTGAAACACAGATTGCTTGCAGATATTTGGGGTAGATACAGTCATGAAATAAGAGGCTTCTCTATCAGAGATTGAAGGTTTTATTTATTAGTCTAAATGTTTAACCCATTAAGCTTTCAAGGAGCATTATCACTTTACTTTTATAACTCCACAGTTTAAATTATAAGACTTAAACTTGTAAAAAATGTAGAAATATTTTTCCTTTAAAATGAATGTGAATTTCTAATGGTGGGATTGGACACTGGAAGCTTGCATGGAACATTATATTAGCCTGAAACTGGAATTTGAAGCAGAAATGACTGTAACAAAAATAGAAGGATGCCTACACCACTGCATATTGTTCCTACTACCATGATGTTACATTCTTCCATTTTTCTAGCACTGTACAGTAGTAGAAATTGAACAAAGGCACAACTTGCTGATTCAGCAGTTGTTACTTCTGTATCATATGTACTCGTGTTTGAAATTTTTTTTGGTAACCAAGAGTATTTTAGACTCATTATTTATTTGTCTGAAGTTCATAAATTGTTGTGGCTTTGATTGTTCAGTTCTATCTGCATCATAATAAATTAAAAGCAAACCAAATATTACTGATTAAATAGATAACCCATGATTAAACAGAAGTGATGTGCTTCTGTAATGCCAGCATTGAACAAGTATATTTTTGTACAGAATTGTTTTTTATTAATTATTTTATACATTGTTAACACAGATACAAGAAACACGAACTTTAAATCAGAACTCAGCAGTCAGATCGCAAGAGAGACCTTCTTCAGGCTGCAGGAGTCGCAGTGCAACCCCAAGAGGAAAAAAGACTCCACTGGATAGTTTTGAACTTGAACAGAAGGTTTGCATATTTTAATGTCACTGTTAAATCTCCTATTTTTTTCAATGACAGCCCGAGTTGGGGGCGGATTCCTGGTAACCTTTGTTTGTTTAGTTACCATCGTACAGCACAAGGACACAAGAAAGCACACAGGCTTCAGAATGTAACAAAGTGTGGAGCTGGATGAACACAGCCGGCCCAGCAGCATCTTAGGAGCAAAAAGCTGACGACTCAAGCCTAGACCCTTCATCTGTAAGGGCCAGGGCCCGCTACGTCAGTTTTTGTGCTCCTAGGATGCTGCTTGGCCTGCTGTGTTCATCCAGCTCCACACTTTGTTATCTTGGATTCTCCAGCATCTGCAGTTTCCATTATCTCAGGCTTCAGAATGTCTTGTCTTATACATTTTAACTTTGAGTGCACATGCCACCCTTGATTATTATTGGTCAGCAGAGTCAAGTTGTCACTGTCTGATTGGCTCTCTTGTACTGCATCTTAACTGAGATGGACAGACTTGTGGCCAAATCACAGCCTTCACAATGTTCTTGAAGTTTTTCACAATGGTTACTGTCCGAGTGATATTTGCCAGAATTGCTAAATAATTAGAACTGGAATTTTAAATTTCTCATCACAGGAAAACCAAAAGAATATTGACTTTTAATCAGTTCCAATAAAGTTATGTGGTTTAGCATATTCCAATTCACATACCAGTGTCTTAAGGGAACGAAAAAAAGACAGAGAGACTTTTCGTGCCACACTTGCTGAACTAATTGTTATCCATTTGCGATCTAGTTTGAATCCTTTTATGAACTAATTTGGATCTATAATTATTGATTAAACAGCTAATTAGTATGACATAGTCAAATGTGCTATTGTTTAAATGTTGTTATCTTGTGTGTCAACTGCAAACATTAATTGTTTTGTCTATGGCTTACAGAGTTGAATCAAATGTCAAATGTTATTATCCAATGTGTTAGCTGCAAATGTTCTATGCCTTTAGAGTTACTATTGTTCAAATGCTGTTAAATGTTTTATTAAAATCTTCTTTTGTGTCATTTGCAACCTCGAGAAAACGTTTTGTCAGCAATAGTTGTGGGCAGCCCTAACAACCATTTTGTGTATGGGCTGCTCTAAAAGCCATTTTGTACCACTCAGTTACGGGCAATCCTTACAGTCAGTGTTGTTGGTTTCCTTAATAAACTATGTATTTGACTTTGATTCAGTCTGGAGTATGAAACTAAACATTAGCCAGGCGCAGCAAGGTGTGCCAAAAAGTGACATTTCTGAGTGTAAATATGTTTTTGTCAAATTAGGTCAGAATAAAATTCCCTCCATATTTTGTTCATTTACTTGCTTAAAACAGAGCACCTTTTGAAGATGGAAAATATAACTGCTCAAGCTTCAGCACATTTTGTTTCATAATGTAAAAGCAGTATATTGAAGGGAGATTGTAATCAATTGTTCTTGTGCAAATACATACTTACACTTTTAAAAATCTCTGTGTGATGTGTAAGTCCCATTAATAAGATGATGTCAGCATTATTATAGTAAAAATAACTCAACAGATTATTGTAAAAAGATCACATTGGTTTTACCTAGAACTTATTCATTTTTTTTCTAATTACTTTGTAGTATACCATGATCTCATTGATAACCTTTGAATATCCAAAATATGGTTTCATTATCCACATAGTAAAAACAGAACACTGCAGATAATCTACTTGTATGAAAATGGTATGAATCAGGAGGAGAGACAAAGAACAGCCATTCAGTAATGTGTTTCCAGTGTCCACCAATTTGATTTCACTTATGTGATCTTCCTTTAAAGCCATAACCTAGCTATAGCTTTATTTCAGGATTCCTCTATAATTGTTGTCTTTTAATATTCAACCACAGTTCTTTATCTTCAACTAGCTATAAGAAATTATTTTCAATTTTTCAGGTTTCACGGCCAAGCTCTATTTTATCAAGAAGAGATTCTACTTACTTTAAGAGGAAAGTTACATACGATAATGTCAGAGAAGAAATTCAGTACCCAGATGGCAAGGTAAAAGGTCAATAAAAATATATTAAATACAGTATTTGTGAGAAAGAAATATTTGGTACTTAATATTTTGTATTTATTGGTGCAATTAATTCTTACTTTTTAATCAAAATATTTAAATTAATTTAGAATAATTTGTTGCGAAAATGATCAATCACTGTAAAGGTGGAATACTACTGTCACAAACAAAGCTGCACTGAAATCTTTCCTGAGTTCTCTCGGCTGCATTTGTCGCTTCTTTGGCTGGATTTACAAAAAGAGTACTGCATAGCTTCATACAAAGGAGAGGGAAATGGCTGTACTTTGGAGTAGGAGCAGACCATTCAGTTTCTTGAACGTGTTCAAAGGTTCAATTAGATCAAACTCTACCATGACTCCTTTTACTTGCCTTAGCTCCACACTCCATTCATTATCTAGCAAAAATGTCTGGATCATAAATTGTTATCAATTGTGCTTTTTTTTACCTCTGGGAGGAATCATCCTTTTGTACTATGCTTTGTATTACCTTGTGTTCCTTAACTTCTCTCCTGAATGATCTTGTTTCTTATTTTAATGTGTGTTCTTTTGTTAAGAACATCGCCACCTGCAGGAACAAAACTTATATCAATCTACCCTTTTAATTCTGTAAAAAATTTTTAAATGGTAACAATCTTACCAGAATTGTACATAGTCTAACAAGGGTTTTGTGCTGTTATAGCAGTTTCCCTTTCTTTACATTCTAGCCTTCTACTACAAGAAATAATGTAATGAAACAATTAAGAGAGGTGGACTGATTCCTTTTTCCACTTGTCTTCTGGTTGCAACAGAGTTTGAATAAAAAAAAGATGCTGTTGATAATTTTCATCTTGCGCTAATTAGGACAATTTGCAAGAATACTAATATAAAGGTAAAACAACATTCATACTATACGAGAGGAGATGTACTGATTGGGTGACAAACAAACTCTTCTTGATAAAGGTATACCATGGAGAATGCAGCAAATAGGTGATGATTGGCAGTTAACAACCATGCTTCACTATCAATCTCCTGTTTTGAATTCTCTAATTCTGGAAGTAGTGGAATAGATTTTGCCTTCTCTGTTAAGGGCTGTACAAAAGGAGCAAGAGGGTAACTAGAGAAAGAGTTAGCCCCACTCAAGGACAAAGGAGGTAAGTTATGTGAGGAGTCAGAGAAAATGAGTGAGATTCTTTATAAGTAAGTACTTTGTAAGTACTTTGTGTCGGTATTCACCGAGGAGACGGACATGACGGATGTTGAGGTTAGGGCTAGATGTTTGATTACTCTAGGTCAAATCGGCATAAGGAGGTGTGTTGTGTTTAGTATTCTAAAAGGTGTTAGGGTGGACAAATCCCTATGTCCAGATGGGATCTATCCCAGGTTACTGAGGGAAGTGAGAGAGGAAATAGCTGGAGCCTTAACAGAAATCTTTGCAACATCCTTGAGCATGGGTGAGGTCGTGGAGGACTGGAGAATTGCTACTGTTGTCCCCTTGTTTAAGAAGGTTTGCAAGGATAATCCAGGTAATTATAGACCGGTGAGCCTGATGTCAGTGGTAGAGAAGCTGCTGGAGAAGATATTGAGGGATAGGATCTATTTACATATGGAAGAAAATGTGCTTTTTAGTGATAGGCCAGCATGGTTTTGTGCAGGGAAGGTCATGACCAACTTGATAGAATTTTTTGAGGAAGCGACAAAGTTGACAGATGAGGGAAGGGCTGTGGATGTCATATACATGGCTTTCAGTAAGGCATTTGATAAGGTTCCTCATGGTAGGCTGATGGAGAAAGTGAAGTCACATGGGGTCCAGGGTGTACTAGCTAGATGGATAGAGAACCGGCTGGACAACAGAAGACAGAGTTGTAATGGAAGGGAGTTTCTCAAAATGGAGAACAGTGACCAGTGGTGTTCCACAGGGATCAGTGTTGGGATCACTGTTGTTCGTGATATACATAAATGATCTGGAGGAAAGTATAGATCGTCTGATTAGCAAATTTGCAGATGACACTAAGATTGGTGGAGTAGCAGATAGTGAAGGGGACTGTCGGAGAATGCAGCAGAATATAGGTAGATTGGAGAGTTGGGTGGAGAAATGGCAGATGGAGTTCAATCTAGGCAAATGTGAGGTGATGCATTTTGGAAGATCCAATTCAAGAGTGACTGTATGGCAAATGGAAAAGCCCTGGGGAAAATTGATGCACTGAGAGATCTGGGTGTTCAGGTCCATTGTACCATGAAGGTGTCCACGCAGGTTGATAGAGTGGTCAAGAAGGCATATGGCATCCTTTCATTCATCGGACGGGGCATTGAGTACAAGAGTTTGCAGGTCATGTTACAGTTGTTTAGGACTTTAGTTATACCACATTTGAAATATTGCGTACAGTTCTGGTCGCCACATTACCAAAAGGATGCGGATGCTTTGGAGAGGATGCAGAGGAGGTTCACCAGGATGTTGCCTGGTATGGAGGGCACTAGCTATGAAAAGAGGTTGAGTAGATTAGGATTGTTTACATTAGAAAGACGGAGGTTGAGGGGGGACCTGATTGAGGACTACAAAATCATGAGAGGTATAGACAAGGTAGATAGCAGGAAGCTTTTTCTCAGAGTAAGAGACTCAATCACCAGGGGTCACGATTTCAAGGTGAGAGGAGAAAAGTTTAGGGGAGATTTGCCTGGAAAGTTCTTTAGGCAGAGGGTGGTGGGTGCCTGCAACGCATTGCCAGCGGAGGTGGTAGAGGCAGGCACAATAGCATCATTTAAGATGGATCTAGACAGATACATGAATGGGCAGGGATAGAGGGATACAGATCCTTGGAAAATAGGCGACAGGTTTAGATGGAGGATCTGGATCGGCGCAGGTTTGGAGGGCCAAAGGGCCTGTTCCTGCGCTGTAATTTTCTTTATTCTTTATTGTTCTTTGACACAACATCAATGATGATAGGCTCTTCCAGGACTTTTTCACCTTACAAACCAAGATGAGATTGCTTTCAGAGAAAGAGGGAGAAAGGCAAATATTGTTATCCCTCTGACAAGTTTTCTCTATCTGTGTTCAGAGTAAGTTTTATTTTCACCCATAAACTGGGTCATGTGATTTCTCTCTGAAAATGTCTCTATTCAAGTAAGTAGTTCTTTGCAACACTAAAATTTTTTTTGTTAATGTATCCAAGTTTTTGTTTCTTTGCAAAACTATTCTTTTCAAGAAGTTCAAGATATCTATATGTTCAGTTAACGATGTCATTAACTAATATCTCAGATAACATTTCCTCATTACAGTAGCATTTAATGGGCCATTTCGTTTAGTGAACCTGATCACTGTATTTGATTGATTGATGTATATCCCTAATTGCCTTTATGCTGTCACTGTTTCTAACTTTTTGTTGTTTAAAAATAACTCAAAATCACCCATTTACACTACATTATAAAGCTATTAACAGTGTCATTGGTTAACTTGGATTTAAGCTTTTTATTGCATTATTCAAGTCATGCGTAGATGTGGGGAACGGTTGAGGCCCAGCACTGATTATTTTGAGATACCACCTCCTTCCAAATAGAGCTCATGCCTAATACTCCTCCATGTTGTCTTGCACTGCATAGTTAATGTAATATCACAGTAATGACTTGCTTCCTATTTCATGAACATTACGTAGAACTTTACTGCATGCATTCTGCAATGCCATATATTGACACCATAGTCATTTCCAGTCTACCATGTTAGCTACACCCTCAAAAAATTAAATGAAATCTGATATATTCTACTTATCAAAAAAATATAGAAAATAGGAGTGGGAGTAGGCCATTGGGCCCTTCGAGCATGCTGTACCATTCGATAAAATAACGAGTGATCATCCAAATCAATACCCTGTTTCTGCATTCTCCTCGTACTCTTTGATTCTTTCAACACTAAAACCTGTGACTGACTCCATCTTGAGAATCAGCTTCAATGATTTAGCCTCAAATACTTTCTATGGTGGAGAATTCCATTAGACTCACCACTCTCTGGGTGAAGACATTTCTCTTCATCTGAGTGCCAAGTGGCCAACCCTGTTATCTTAAACTGTGACAACAGGTCCTGGACTCCTCTGTAATCAGAAACACCCTTCCTGCATTTACCCTGTCTAGACCTGTTAGAGGTTTAAAGGTTTGCATGAGATTCCCCCCTCATTCCTCGAAATGCTTGTTTTAACCGATTCAATCTCTCTTCATATGTTAGTCCTGCCATCTCAGGAAGTAGTTGATAAATCTTTGTTGCTTTCCTTCCATAACCTATAATATTACAGAAAGACATTCCTACTCCTGTACTCAAACCTCTTGCTATAAAGGCCAATGTGCCATTTGCTTTCTGTATTGTCTTTTGTACCCGCATGCTTACTTTTAGCAAATGGTGTGCCACAACACCCAGGTCTCATTGCACCTTCCCCATTCCCAATCTATCACCATTTAGATAATCTCCCTTCCAGTTTTTTCTGCTAACAAAGTAGACAACCTCATTTTCCCACTCACTCAATTTATACAAATCATACTGAAATGCGTTAGCATCCTCCTCACAGTTCATTGTCCCACCTACCTATGTGTCTGCAACCTTGGACATAGTTCCTCATCTAAATCATTAATATATATTTGAGAATAGTTCAGGTCCAAACGCCAATCACTGCGGCAAGCACTTGTCTCTGTCAGTCACACAGAGAATGACCCCATTCATTCTTACCCTTTGTTGCTTGTCTGCAAACCAGTTCTTTATCCACTACCCAGCGATCCCATGTGTTTTAATTTTAAATACCAATGCCTGATGTGGGAATTTATCAAAAGCCTTCTGAAAGTCCAAATAATCCACATCGACTAGGCTCCCTTTATCAACACTACAAGTTACACCCTTGAAAAATTCCAGTAGATTTGTTGAGCATGATTTCCCTGTTGTAAATCCATGCTGACTTTGTCCGATCCTGTCACTGTTTTCCAAGTGATCTGCTTTTACATCTTTTAGAAAAAAAACAGTGTATCACAGGAACAGGACCTTTGGTCCATCAAGACACTGCCAACACCTGATGCCTTTGTAAACTGAAAATCTTTTGCCTCTACATGGTCCATATCCCTCTATTCCTTGTCTATTCATTTATGTGTCAAAATGTATCTTAAACATTGCTGTTGTATCTGCCTCCACCATCTCCTCTACAGTGCTTTTACCACCCTCTGTGTAAAAAGCTTGCTTCTCACATCTCCTTTAGACATAAGAGATAACAAGGTGCAGAGTTGGATGAATACAGCAGGCCAAGCAGCATCAGAGGAGCAGGAAAGCTGACGTTTCAGGTCGGGACCCTTCTTTAGAAATTTCTTGAGGATTTTCTGAAGAAGTGTCCTGACCCAAAGTGTCAATGTTCCTGCTTCGCCGATGCTACCTGGCCTGCTGTGCTCCTCCAGCTCAATACTGTGCTATCTCTGACTCCAGCTGGCAGTTCTTGCTATCTCATGGATAGTCAGAGTCTTTTTCACCTTTTAGAATGGAGTCCAGCATTTTCCCAATGTCAAGTACTACCAATGTCAGGCTGACCTGCCTATAATTTCTTGTTTTCTCTTTACCTCCCTTTTTAAATAGTGGGGTTACATTAACTATGCTAAGATCCATAGAAATTCTTCCTGAGTCCAGAATCTTGATAAATGGCCTAATTTATGGTCTAATGTTTTCATCTTGCAGTCATCAGGACTGAAACATAAGAAAACCAACTTTAGAAAGGAAGCAACAGTTACTGAGCACCAGGAGAGACTACTGTTTGGGTTGACCTGGTGATGCATCACAAGCTGTTAATTGAATTGGTTACTAAATGTTAATCATTTGTAACTTCATATCCAAGATGAGTAGAATGCACAATAGTATAAGTTTCACATATAGTCTTTTTGAAAGAATGAATCCGTTAGGCGAAGTGGTTTTTATCATATTTCATACGAACATTCTTATGTGTTTCATTACAAATCTACATATATTATATGTAATAATTTTAAGTATAAATAAAAATCTAATTGGCCTATTATCAAACCATCACTTGATACAAATGTAGAAAATGGTTGTTTGAATTTTAATCCCAATTATAAGGTATCCCAACTGTAGAAATTGAATGGTTTTGATGCCATTCTATATCCCTGCTACTTGGGGTAAACAGAGAACAAAATTAGCCGAGGTACAGAACAGGTACCTGACTTGAACTTACTTTATTCCTATAAAATAGAACATAGAACATAGAACATAGAAAAGTACAGCACAGTACAGGCCCTTCGGCCCACGATGTTGTGCCTTGGAATATTCCTAATCCAAGAATTAAATAACCTAACCTACATTCCCCTCAATTCACTGCTGTCCATGTGCATGTCCGGCAGTCGCTTAAATGCCTCTAATGACTCCGCTTCCACGACTACCACTGGTAAACTATTCCGTGCACTCACAACTCTCTGGGTGAAGAACCTCCCTCTGACGTCTCCTCTATACCTTCCTCCTAACACCTTAAAACTATGACCCCTCTTAGCAGTCAATCCTGCCCTGGGGAAAAGTCTCTGGCTATCAACTCTATCCATGCCTCTCATTACCTTGTACACGTCGATCAGGTCACCTCTCTTCCTCCTTCTCTTCAGAGAGAAAGGTCCGAGCTCAGTCAATCTCTCCTCGTAAGACAAGCCCTCCAGTCCAGGCAGCATCCTGGTAAACCTCCTTTGCACCCTTTCCAAAGCCTCCACATCTTTCCTATAATAGGGCGACCAGAACTGGACACAATATTCCAAGTGTGGTCTCACCAGGGTTTTGTCAACCTGCAGCATCACCTCGCGGCTCTTAAACTCGATCCCTCGTTAATGAAAACCAAAACACCATATGCTTTCTTAACAACTTTATCCACCTGGGTGGTAATTTTGAGGGAGCTATGCACTTGAACACCAAGATCCCGCTGTTCCTCCACACTGCCAAGAATCCTGCCTTTAATCCTATATTCAGCATTTAAGTTCGACCTTCCAAAATGCATCACTTTGCATTTATCCAGGTTGAACTCCATCTGCCATTTCTCAGCCCAGCTCTGCATTCTGTCAATGTCTCGCTGAAGCCTGCAATAGCCCTCGATACTATCAACGGCACCTCCAACCTTTGTGTCATCAGCAAACATGTTAACCCACCCCTCAACCTCCTCATCCAAGTCATTTATAAAAACTGCAAAGAGCAGAGGCCCAAGAACAGAGCCCTGCGGGACACCACTCAGCACTGACCTCCAGGCAGAATACTTACCATCTACAACCAAAATCTGCCTCCCGTCAGCCAACCAATTCTGAATCCAGACAGCCAAGTCACCCTGTATCCCATACCTCCTGACTTTATCAATGAGTCTGCTGTGGGAACCTTATCAAATGCCTTGCTGAAGTCCATGTACGCCACATCCACTGCTCGACTCTCGTCAACCTGTCTCGTGACTTCCTCAAAGAACTCAATAAGATTTGTAAGGTATGACCTGCCCCTCACAAAGCCATGCTGACTCCCTTTAATCACACTATGCTTCTCCAAATAGTCATAAATCCTATCCCTCAGAATTCTTTCCAAAACCTTGCTGACCACAGACGTAAGACTGACTGGTCTGTAATTTCCAGGGATTTCCCTGTTCCCTTTCTTGAAAAGAGGAACAACATTTGCCTCCCTCCAATCTTCCGGTACCACTCCTGTGGAGAGTGAGGAAGCAAAGATCTTCGCCAGCGGCTTAGCAACCTCCTTTCTCGCTTCCCGGAGCAACCTAGGATAAATCTGGTCTGGCCCTGGGGACTTATCAATCTTAATGTTCGCCAAAATTTCCAGCACATCAACTTCCTCAATCTTGATCTGTTCAAGCCTGTTTTCGTGCTCCTCAAAGTTCTCATTCACAACAAGGTCCCTTTCCTTCGTGAAAACCGAAGCAAAAACTCATTTAGGGCTCCCCCTGTCTGCTCAAAAATGGTTAAAATGGTTAAACTAAAGCTAAAGCATTTGTTTTATAATATTTCAGTAACAAATGAGAGCTGAGTTTTCAGCTCATTTTTGGTTTAGCTGCAAAAATGATTATTGTTGATTTGTAATCAATGTAAATGAATTGATGGATTAGATATTCAATATCAGCTGGTTATTGTGCAAAACTTTAAAAATGAGAATAGCACCCTCTATAAGATTGTTCATCATAACAAGTTTAAAGTTTTTTTACAATATTTGCTTATAAAATTACAATCGTAAAATATACTTATTCTTAAGAAAATTCTGTCAAAGATGAGAAAAGTTGACAGGTGTACATGGCCATCTGTTATATTGAGGTGACCATCTATCTTTTTTACGCCCAGTTGGAACAATTTCTGACAAATGGTAGTCGAATTATCACCTTTCGGAATGGCACAAGAAAGGAGGTCAGTGCGGATGGCCAATCTGTCACAATCACATTCTTCAATGGAGATGTGAAAACATTCATGCCAGATCAGAAAGTGGTATGTACAAATGATGTTTTACGTTAGTTATTACAGGTTGAAGAAAGCAACGCAAACGAATTAAATGTTACAAGAGACACAGGTTTTGAGATATTAATATAAAGAATGCATTTCAAACTATAATTATTCATATTGAGCTCCTTAAAATTCACATCACAATGGAACTTCATTCCTATAGAAGAAAACTAGTGTCAGAAAGATGTGCTCTACTTGGATTTCCAGAAGCCTTTTGATAAAGTTCTGCAAGGGAGAGTATTGGAGCCAATTTGGATCGTGGAACTAAGTCATGGAAGTATTTGACAATGCCATAATGGCTGTTGAGTTTTATTTTATTGAACAACTTGACAAAGGTTTATTAATATGATTAAATTTACTAGTATGTGTAAGCTGGAATACAACAGTGGTTGTGAGCTGTTTTACTTCATCCTGTTTAGAACTCTGCATACAGTTTTCACTCAGTACCCACCACACCCCCTCTAATGGTAAACAACAGAAACATTAACAAAGTAATATTTTGTCGAACAGTCATGTGCTTCCCCTCCCATTTGCCTGGATTAAATGCAACAACACTCGAGGTTTGACACCATCTAAGACATAACAGATAATTGATTAGTGCCACGTTCACAGACATTCATTCCTTACACTCTGGAGCAGCAATGTGTAACATCTACAAGATGCTGTGCAGAAATTCACCAAGGCCCCTTAGACAGCACCTTCCAAACCCATGACCATTTGCATTTCGAAAGATAAGAGCAGCAGATACATAAGAACACCACCAATCCTTCAGTGTCACTGGACAAAAACCTTGTAATTCCCTCCTTAATGGAATTGTGGCTCTACCAATACCAAATGGACTACAACAGTTCAAAAAGGTAGTTCGTACCACATTCTCAACAGCAACTAGTGATTTGCAGCAAATGCTGGCCCAGCTAACCACACCTACATACCATTAATGATTTTTTTAAAAAGGTGTAGTCATCTTTACCAGGGAACCTGGGACCTCAGGAGCTCCAAAGCTCAGCCGATATATCTCACTATATCTCAGTAGTTATTTAGATGCTGCCTGCCTGTACTTCTGTTGAAGCCTTCTGAGAAGTTTCCCTACTATTACAATAAACATTTAAAGTCCTGATGGAGAGCAGATATTAATTAATTATGGCAAGGTAAAACATGTTGAATGTATTTTGTAGATGATCATGTTTTGCTCACTACTTACATAGTCAACATAACTGAATCAATGGATCACTGATTCTTCAACAAGGTAGTATGGAAATACCTTTCACCATGTCTCCAATGATGAGGCATGCCAAAATGCTACTAATTTTACTCACTTTCTTCTCTGAACTTGCGAACTGTACAAATTGTAGAGAATCGCCTCTGGTATTTTCTTCTCCATAGAATTCTGTGCTCCCTTCCGTAATGGGGAAAGAACAAACTTCAAAAGATTCTGATGACATTTGTTCACTCAGTCAATCAATCATGAGGTTTATTACATTACTAATGTTTAAAGTATTCCAAAGAACTGTTAATTTAGTTCAATAATTAATTATGAAAATAATTAATTACGACAAATTAGCAAAATCATGTCACTCTTGCTCAAGCTGGACTTGTCCAGAGGAGATGATGTATTGCAATTACAGAATTTGAGAGCTCCTGGAAAGAGATATGATCCAGGGCAAACACGTCTACACTAAGTGTCAGTGACTCTAAGAACTTAGGTTTAGAATTTTTGAGCTGGAGGCTCAGTTGCAGATATTGTGGTACGTAAAGGTAGGGGAATGTTACCTGGATGCTTTGTATCAGGAGGCGGTCACATCCTTAGAATAGGATTCCTGATTTAGTGAGTGATCAGAGACAATGGAATATGATTTCAAGTGAGGTAGGTAGAGGGACCCAGAGGGCAGAAGTTCAGGAATCTAAGCCTTTGCAATTGTCCAACATATTTGAGGTTCTTTCAACTTGCTGAGATGAAAGTGTACAACAGAGTAAATGAACTAATTGACTTAGGCACTGTGGTATAGGAAGCTATTCAAGTTAGGTATTTGGGGTGCCAGAGAAAAGGAATGTGTTGCTTGTGTTGGAGGCAGCACAAGCAGCGAGGGGTTTGGAATTAGCACTATTCCCTGCGGCACAGAGTGACAGTTCAGATGGCTATGTTGTCTGCTGGTGCTGGAACGGAACCTATGCTGGGAGAGGAAGGATGCAATCATCATGGCCCATGCAGGTACCAGTGTCCTCAGCAGGACAGGAAAGAGGTTCTGCAATGACAGTATGAATGGTCCCAAATTTAAAAAAGTAGAACTGCCAAGATATAATAATGCTGAAGTCATGTGTAAATTGGCATAGAAAAGATGACAGTTGGCGAGGAATTGTTAGGCCAAATGGCCCATTCCCACACTTTAGGGATTCTAAGAAAACAATCACAGACACATGGTCGCTTAATGATGTACACTGGGATCAAAATATTAAAATATACCTGACATTTAGGAAGGATATGAAGATCAGAAAAGCTGAAGATATGGCTACGTTAATTAATTTTGGTATTAGTGCAACAGAGAGAGATGATTCAAGCTGAGGAAACCATAATGTAATATGGTTGAGATAGAGATGGGAAATGAATAAAGACAAGAAGTCACCTGTGTGAATGAAGTACAGGCCCCCTAACAGTAACAATGTGTTAGGATGGAGTATAAAGGAAGCGATAGTGGGAGCTTGCCAGATAATCATGGAAATTTTAATTTACATGCTTTTCTATTGACTCATGGAACATGAGCATTGCAGGCAGACAAGTCAGATTCCAGGCAGGAATCTGGCTTGATGGATCATATTCTGATTAGTTTTGGTTGTAATACAGTGATCTCTCTCTGAAACATATGAAAGCTCTCACTGAAAGCACACAACACTTCAGATTTTCATTTAATAATAAAACAGGAGTTTATTAGCAAAAGAAATGAAGATAAAATAGAATAAAGAAAACCACATACATATAAAACCTTTACAAATATTTTAAATATTGAGTAAAATTAAGTAAAAGAAACAAAACAGCTTTTGTGAAGTATGCAAAACAAACCTCGGTGTGGTACCCACAACACCATTGATACAATACTCACACCAGAGTCACTATATCTAACATCTTACTAGATTTAAGTGACTTGTGACTTCAGTTTTAAGACTGGACTGCAGATAGCTTCTTCCTAGAACTATTGCACACTTGCTTAAGTGCACTCAGATTTAAATAATCTTGTCAAGGTTTTATCCTGACATTGTTGGGATAAACTCCTGGTGTGGGACAAACACTATTTCTGCACTCTAAGGTAAGCCAATACAATATATATCCTTCCCTTCTCAGGAGCCATCCCACTGCAAAGATTCCATTGGACTGCTCCACTCAAAGTAAGACTTTAAACTGAAATTTCCCTTTCTAAGCTATGGATCTTTTCCTCGAGTTTAAAACAACAAAATCCAAAAATCTCTAACAAACCTCAAGGCCCTGATGGTTACCTTGCAGGGTTGCAGAATAATCTAAAATAAACAAAAATGAATTTGTGATGCACTAAACCTATTCAGTCCTCAAAAACTGTTCTAAAAGAAATCACCATTTCTATACAAATGGTTACAAGTTAAGCATTGAGTTCAGAAGCCCAAACAAACAATAAACAGTTTTAAAAATATATATGTAAATCCCATCACAGGACTTTTCAGATTTCAGAATGCACGGAGTAGACACATCTCAACAAGAGGGAAGCATTTCAAGAGGAGGGCCTCTTTTTGGTGAACTAAAATAGTTAAAGATGATAAAAAGTTTGAGAATAACATAATTGTGTAAAAATGGTAGGCAGGTCAAAACTTTGATAAAAGAATACAGAAACAGATCATGCATCTGTCTCTGGCAGTAATGGAGGAGTGATCACTGCACAGTCGTTATGAAGGCAAAGTTCCATCTTCATATTGAAGTTACTTTTCATCATGTTGTGTAGACTTCAGTGGTTCAAGAAGGCAGCTTACCACCACCTTTTGAAGGCAAGTAAGAACTGGCAGCATATGGCCAAGCCAGCGATATCCACGTATCATGAATGAATAAAAAAAAACACGCAACTAAGATTGAGCTGCTTAGAACTGGGCATCAACGAGCTGCAGCAGCACCAGAATCGTACTCTCACATCTATAAGCTCATGGCCTGGCATATCCTGCATATACTTGTACCATCAAACCAGGGGATCAACCCTGGTTCAATGATGAGTTGTAGGTGAGCATATCAGGAGAAGCACCAGGCAAACCTAAAAATGAAATGCAAACCTGGTGATGGCACAACACAAGACTGCTTGAGTGCCAAACAGAATATACAGCAAATAATAGACATAACTATGAGATTTCACAACCAATAGATCAGTTCCAAACTCTGTATTCCTTAGTAGTAGATTGTGGGCAATTAACTCACTAGAGGGGGAGACTCCACATATTCTCATTCTCAATGAAAGGGGAGCACACCACATCAGTGTAAAAATAAGTCGGAAGTATTTGCAACAATCTTCAGCAAAAAGTGTTGGTGAATGATACAGCTTGGCCTCCTTTAAGGTTCTCTGTATCACAGGTGCCAGTCTTCAGCAGTCTGATTCACTCCATATCAGATGAAGAAACAGCTGGATGCACTGGATACTGCAAAAGCAATGGACCTTGGCAAATTACTGGCAATAGTTCTAAAGATCTGTGCTCCAGTACTAGCTGTGCCTTTAGTCAACCTGTTCCAGTATAATTACAACACTGGTATCTACTCAGCAGTGCAGAAAATTGTGCAGATATGTCCTGTTAACAAAATTCAGGACATATCCAACTTTGACTAACTGTCCCGTCAATCTAAATTAAATCATGAATTGATGGAAAGGGTCATGAACAGTACTATCAAGCAGCTGTTGCTTAGCAATATCCTGCTTACTGCGTACTGTATCCTGAAGCTGTTTGGTTCCCACTAAGCATGGACAAAAGAACTGAACTTAAGGGGTGAGGTGAGAATGACTGCCCGGGTCTTGCATCATTTGGACATGGCCTGGAACATTTCAGCTGCCTAAATACAGGCAATGACCATCTCCAAGAAAGAGAACTATTGCCCTTTGACATTCAATGACAAAACCATCACTGAATTCCCCACTATGAGCATTCTGGGAAATACCATTGACTAAAACTGAACTGGACCAGCCATAAAGATACGATAACTACAAGAGCAGGTCAGAGGCTAGAAATATTACAGCTAGTAGCTCACCTCTTGACTCTCCAAACTCTGTTCACCATCTACAAGGCACAAATCAGGAATGTGACAGAATATTCCCAGTTGCCTAGATGAGTGTGGTTTCAACAACATTCAAGAAACTTCATTCTACCTAGGACAAAGCAGCCCACTTGATTTTTAGTATATTCACGAACATTCGCTCCTTCCATCACTAACACATAATAGCAGCAGTGTGTACCATGAATATGATGCACCAGGGCTGCTCAGATAAAATCTTTCAAACCTATGACCACCACCATCTAGAAGGACAAGTGCAGCAGATACATTGGATCACCACGACCTACCAGTACTTCTCTAAGACAGTCACCATGCTGATGTGGAAAACATATCACTATTTCTTCACTATCACTGGGTCAAAATCCTGGAACTTGTTCCCTAACAGCTTTGTGGGTAAACTTACACCAACTGGATTGCAGTAGTTCATGAAAGCAGCTCACCACCACCTTCTCAAAGGCAATGACGATAGCCAGTCAATGCTGGCAGAGCCAATGATCCCACTTCCCCTGAATTAATACAAAAAAACTGAGCTAGTTAGCTGAGTGTCAGACAAAGTGATGATACCCATTTATCAGTACTGCTCTTTTGCTCTCTCCTCCTCCCTGTGAGGACGTTACAGATCTTGTGACGCTGCTGTCAGATCATGGATTCAGACTCCAGTTCTGACTTCTGGGGTAGTGCTTGAGGACGTCCTAGTTCTCCCACAGAACAATGACTTCTAGTATTCCAACCATCTCCCTTACCATTGCTGCAGCACTGTGTCTGTCAACTGACAACTTCCCTCTGTCCTGGTGTTCACTCATTCATCATTTAAGTTGCAGGTATTCTTCCATGTGGCTTATCTTTAAGAAGTAGCCTGCCTTTGAGTAGGTTAGGTGCATCCTGGTGTTTCTCCAAAGGTATTGGTCTGCCTTGCTAAATGAAAAGGGAACTGACAGTTCTAAGGAGTAGGCGTTACTAAACATGCTTGCCTAGATGCTACAAATTCACACAATTTTCATGCAGTTTATATTCAATTGAAATTGGTTGCAGACCATGAACTCTGTGTCCAAAAATCAGAATAACCAAATTTCTAGCCCATAGTGTCAAGTTCACGTATGCGGAAAGACATGGAGCAAGATACAGGCACAGCTGAACCATGGTTTGCACCTTAGCAATGTATACGTGTGTGCATGAGTGAAAAGAAAAAATCAAGAAAGAAAATGTTTTTAACCGTCTAATGTTTTGACCATCTAAAACAAGTAACATGTTCCAAACTCTTTTAGATTTACTACTATGCTGATGCAAAGACAACTCATACTACATACCCAAATGGAATGGAGATGCTACATTTTCCTAATAACCAGATAGGTAGGCGTTTTAATGAATCTATAGTCAATTATGTCAATTTAATGCTGTATTGGAGAGACAACAGATGATTTAATGTCCCTGAAAAGAGACTCAGTTGGAACATAAAATCAAAACCTGCTGTTTGGAAGATTCGAGGTTGATCCATTGCTTTCCTTAGGGCTCATGCCTTACATTTTAGGTTTGCACTCCATTTGTTTTTGTGTATACTTTCTTTGCCCTTTCTCTCTTTAGCTGTAGAAAGATTGTCAATGGGTTGAAACTGCCTTCTGAGTTTTTCCTAAAGCTGTAATTATTTTTATTGCCCTAAGCTGATACTCTATTTAATTATCTGCATTCCTCTAAGATTCATCTGCAAATGGAAATCTGTTCCTGAACCAGCATGTACCTTCCACACATCCAAGTTAATACCTGGAGCCATAAATAATTATGTTAATAAGCTGACTACAAAAAGACTGGGTTGAAGGTTTGGTTCTTATTGGCCCCTGTTTCAAATAATTTAGCTGTAATCTGAACATACTTTGGAATGTTTATGTCAGAAAATTATTCAACTGTGTGATATCACACATCCGTGGAAAAAATTTTAAAAAACCGCAGTGGTTTGAAACATCTTGAAACATATAAACCACTGTATGTTGGAAATTGTTATTGATTGTTATCATCAGCAATCACTCACTAACCAATCCCAGAGAAAGTTCCAGTCCTTCTCTCCATTAAAACCAAGATAAATCATTCCAAATGTGGAACATTTCATTTGTCTGTGGAGCGATCTCTCATCTAAAGCTGATATCAATGTGGGATCCAACACCACATCCAAACTGTAAGCACTGCCTTTGGACACCAAAGAATGAGAATCTTCAACAGCCATGACATCCATGTGATACTAAGATCCTTGTGTATCCTTGAGTCATCCTTCTGATTCTTCTGTATGGCTCCAAAACTTGGACTATGTTTAGACGCCACCTCAAGACCCTTGAGAAGTACCATTGATATTTTTTGAGGTAGATTATCTACATAGCTGGGAAGATAAAGAAACTAGCATCGAGGCCATGATCATTCAAAACCAACTCCACTGGGCTGGCCATGTGCTTAGTGTGCCTGAATTCTACATACCAAAGTAAATCTTCCTTGCCCACTGACTAAGGGCAGTTGAACAAGAGGAGTATAAGAGGAAGCATTCCAAAGATTCCCTGAAGGCTTCCCTCAAGAAATGCAACATAGATATCAATGTGTGGGAGACCCTTATTCAGAAGATACTGTCTTGGAGGAACCTCCTGTATGATAGAACACCATTCTTTAAGAACACTTGTCAGCAAGAAGAAGTATGGGAAAGGAATTGCTGAAAGAAATGCCAGTGATCTCAAGGCCAAGGGCCAAATCCGCCTCCTGGAAACACCTGCCAAATGTGGCAGTAGAGCTCCAATTTAATATCTAACGCCAAAGGCAATTTCTCGGACAACATCAAATACCCTCAGTTCCATCCTGAAATTACAACCTGATTATATGCTCATCTCCTGAAGTGATTCGATTAACTCAGGAACAAGATATCTACCACTTAAACCAACTTATTATTCTGACACCAGATTAACTTTATCTGCATCTGATGCCCACATTAATACACTTCCAACAAGTGAAAACGAGGACTCTCCCTAGCTGGTGGGTAATTGATGTCAAATGCAATTATGCTGAAAATTGACAAGTGAAGTTGGGCATGTTGGTTTATTACAATCCTGTTATTTCTTGCATTTTTTATATGTTTTGAAACAACAGCTTTCTTATGATTTTGATAAAATATTGCTATTTTTTGTTTTACAGAAAAGCATTACCCTGACGGTAAGAAGGAAATACTATTTCCAGACCAGACAGTCAAACATCTTTTTCCTGATGGTCATGAACAGAGTATATTCCCAGATGGAACAATAGTAAATCTTCAGAAGTAAGTGTATTTCTCCCCAATTTTATCTCAGGCTTGTGTATCTCTCCTATCCCCCTAAGGAAGTAAATGTTTTTCTCTCTTATTTGCTCAGAGTTCCGATATTGTCATACCTATTTGATGTACTTTCAACCCTTGTTTGAGATACAGTTTTCTCCCATCTTTCAACCTATCTGGTCTAAATTACTCTCGATAGCTTTTCCTTGCCAACTCATTGTTCATGAATTGTTATATATGTACTTGTCCTGAAAATACTGATAGCTTCTTACAAAGTTATCATTATTGTTTTGACACTATACTGATGGGTAAACCAATTTCAAAATATTGATGGTAGACAAATGCATCTTAATACTCTGGAATGGTTATCCACTTAGAAGTAAATAAATTTGACAATGCACATCCTTTCCTGTCAGATCCTGTACCCTGCCATTTCTACTTTTGCATAACTCCACAGTCCTCTGTTACCCAGTAAATGAACTATGTTTAACATGCTTTCTTCACTTTAAATTCTCCATGCTTTTCAACACCTCTGTCCAACACGGAAACAGAAATTGCTGGAGAAACTCAGCAAACCTGGCAGCATCTGTGCAGAGAAAGCACAGTCAATGTTTTGGGTCCAGTGACCATCATCAGAACACCTCAGCTCTCGATTCTAGCCATACATCTTCATATTACTCGAGATAATGGGAACTGCAGATGCTGGAGAATTCCAAGATAATAATATGTGAGGCTGGATGAACACAGCAGGCCATCCACTTCACCAACACCTTCCACCCCAACCTTCAGTTCACCTGGGCCATCTCCAGCACATCCCTCACCTTCCTGGACCTCTCAGTCTCCATCTCAGGCAACCAGCTTGTAACTGATGTCCATTTCAAGCCCACCGACTCCCACAGCTACCTAGAATACACCTCCTCCCACCCACCCTCCTGCAAAAATTCCATCCCCTATTCCCAATTCCTCCGCCTCCGCCGCATCTGCTCCCATGATAAGACATTCCACTCCCGCACCCTACCAACTTCCGGATACAACGCATCATCCTCCGACACTTCCGCCATTTACAATCCGACCCCACCACCCAAGACATTTTTCCATCCCCACCCCTGTCTGCTTTCCGGAGAGACCACTCTCTCCGTGACTCCCTTGTTCACTCCACACTGCCCTCCAACCCCACCACACCCAGCACCTTCCCCTGCAACCGCAGGAAATGCTACACTTGCCCCCACACCTCCTCCCTCACCACTATCCCAGGCCCCAAGATGACATTCCACATTAAGCAGAGGTTCACCTGCACATCTGCCAATGTGGTATACTGCATCCACTGTACCCGGTGTGGCTTCCTCTACATTGGGGAAACCAAGCGGAGGCTTGGAGACCACTTTGCAGAACACGTCCACTCAGTTCACAACAAACAACTGCACCTCCCAGTCGCAAACCATTTCCACTCCCCCTCCCATTCTCTAGATGACATGTCCATCATAGGCCTCCTGCAGTGCCACAATGATGCCACCCGAAGGTTGCAGGAACAGCAACTCATATTCCTCCTGGGAACCCTGCAGCCTAATGGTATCAATGTGGACTTCACCAGTTTCAAAATCTCCCCTTCCCCTACTGCATCCCTAAACCAGCCCAGTTCGTCCCCTCCCCCCACTGCACCACACAACCAGCCCAGCTCTTCCCCCCCACCCACTGCATCCCAAAACCAGTCCAACCTGTCTCTGCCTCCCTAACCGGTTCTTCCTCTCACCCATCCCTTCCTCCCACCCCAAGCCGCACCCCCATCTACCTACTAACCTCATCCCACCTCCTTGACCTGTCCGTCTTCCCTGGACTGACCTATCCCCTCCCTACCTCCCCACCTATACTCTCTCCACCTATCTTCTTTTCTTTCCATCTTCGGTCTGCCTCCCCCTCTCTCCCTATTTATTCCAGTTCCCTCTCCCCATCCCCCTCTCTGATGAAGGGTCTAGGCCCGAAACGTCAGCTTTTGTGCTCCTGAGATGCTGCTTGGCCTGCTGTGTTCATCCAGCCTCACATTTTATTATCTTCATATTACTGTCAGATTATTCTTTGTTCACCACTCCCTCCTATGTCATTAAGTACACATTTATCAAGGCATTGGTTATTGTTGTTATTTTAAAAAATTGCCTCAACATTTAACTGTAACAATATTAGATTGTGCCCCATAAAACAACAATGCCAGTATTAGGTATTCAGCTCACATTGAACTGCTATATCATTCCCAAAAAGTTACTGCTTTGATGTATAATATGAGGAGCAATGTGTTCAGTTTATGAACATTCGATTCTTTCTTAGAAATGGAGATAAAATTGTCGAATTCAACAATGGACAGAAGGAGATCCACACATCACAGTATAAACGCAGGGAGTACCCTGATGGAACCATAAAGACTGTGTATTCTAACGGGCGACAGGAAACAAAGTACTCCACAGGACGTGTCCGAATAAAAGACAAAGAAGGAAATATCATTCTTGATAAAAAGTGACTGATGAGGCTTCTGTTTGTATTATTTCGGACGATTATATTCAGTTTCAGAGTGGATGTCGGGATAAGATCCAACTAAGTTGCAATAGTTATGTAACAGCAAAACAATCTCACAATTCAATCCTGATTTCAATTGATTTTCCATAATTTGCTTTAAGTACAAAATATTGAATGTTCTTTGCTCAGAATCTGAGCCATTGTTGCTTGTGCACAATAACAAATTTTTAAACTTGGAAGAATAATGCACCTTTATGCGTACAGGCAGTAGAATTTAGTTTGAGAAAAATTGAAATGAAATATGTGTTATCTCTGACCCACTTTACTCCTGCTTAGGGTTGCTACCTTTTGGATTGTCCGAGAGCCTCCTGGAGCAAGCTGAAGTAAAATTATAGGGACGTTAAAAATTATGTTTACAACGTTGTTTGTAATTTTAAAATATTTGAGAAGAACAACAAAACTGTTTATTATCTAGATGGGCAAGTTGGAGATGCAAAGTTATTTGATAAAATCTCTAGGGATATGTCCAAGCAGACTTGCCAGATCTATCCTGATGTTTATTATTTTATTCTATGGTTATTATCATTAATTTATTACTCTTTCTCCTATTCACTAAGTGTAATAAGATTTAAAGATTTGAAATTTTCACCACATGCAGCACCCCAAGTGCAATAAGAAAAGCAATTGAGAAACATTGAGATCACAAGACTTCACAGAGTATTGAAAACAATGGGCAAAATAATCAATCCCAAAAATGTTATTTGTCTGCCCTTTAATTCAAATTATTTAAATTACACAGACTACACTGTGCAGAAACAAGCCATTCAGCCCCACGAGTGTTCAATTCCATTAGCAGCTCTGCAGAATTTAAATGTGCTTGTCTACAGAAAGATCAGGACTATACTCAGGCTTGGACTGATAACAAATGAGTAATTTTTGTGTCATACAAATGCGAGGACAATAAACATGACGAGCAAAAGAGTGCCTAATTACCCCCCTTTGAGATTCAGTTACATTACCATCACCGAATGCCCCATCATCAATATCCTAGGGATCTGCATATTAATCAGAAATTTAACTGGACTACTCAAATATAACATCAGATCAGAATCAGGAAATTTTGTACTAAGAAACTCATCATGAGATTCTCCAGAGTCTGTTCATTATCCAAAAGGGACAAGCCAGGAGTGTGATGAAGTTTTTTTCAATTTGCCTGGTGAAGCGCAATTCCACTATACGTGAGTCTCAATTCCATCCAGTCAAAACAGCTCACTTAATTGACACTTTATTCACCATGCAGAATTTCTAATATTCCTGCAGTATGTACCATTTCCACCATGTATTGCAGCATAATTCCAAGGTTCTTTCAACAACATCTTCAACAACTATGAACTTTGCCACAATGACAACAGGCCAAAGGGAGCCCTATTAGCTGCATGTTCCCCTTCAAATCACACTACCCTTTCTTCATTATCATTGGTTCAAAATCCTGGAACACCCTCCCACTGTGGAAGTACATTCACCTGTGGAGTACAGCCACCCAAGAAGGTAGCTCAATGGCAATTAGATTCAAGAACAAAGATGACACAATACAGATGGATGGAGACATAATGTTGAGAAAGTGAGAAAACTGCAGAAGGATTGTACAGGGTAGGAGATTAGCTAGGAGAGTGGGCAAAGAACTGACAGGTGGGATACAATTTGAGAAAGTGTAAGGGTGCGCACTTTGATAGGAAGAATTGAGGAGTAGACTATTTCCTAAATGGGGAAAAGCTTCAGAAAACTGAAGTAAGTAAAAAAGACATAAAGGGCAATTTTTTTTACACAGAATCTAGTTTGTTGTGGAATGAACTTCAAGAGGAAGTGGTGTATATGGATACAGTTTTAATGTTTAAAAGACATTTGGATAAGTATGAATAATAAATGTTTGACGGGATATGGGCCAAACACAGGCAGGTGGGTCTAGATTAGTTTGAGATTATGGTCGAATTATGGACTGGCTGGACTGAAGCGTCTGTTTCTGTGCTGAAAGACTATGATTGTTTGAACTCGTAACACGTAGGAACAGAAAATAGCCTCTTAAGCTTGTTCTCCCCATTCAATAAGATAATGACAGGTTTGTGACTTAACTCCATTTACCAGATTCTGTCCCATATCCTTTCATAACTTTGGTTAGTGAAAAAATTCAAATATATAAATATATATATTATATATGTTAATATGTACAAAGGAATCTCAATTTCCCTCCTGAAAGGTCTAGCTTGATTCTTTAGGCATTGCCTTGCTTAATATTTTTAATAATGGCACTTTAAATTAATTGAGGAAATAAACTTTACATTTTCTTCCCAATGCTTATATCTCTCTCAGTCAAACAAGCTAAGGTGATCAGTCTTCTTTATGTTTACATTAATGCTTAGCTGATTTGGTTGCCAGAAGATGCATTAATGCAATCCAGTGATAACTTTCTCAGCTGATTTATCCATTTCTTCCTATGAGAAGATCACCTTCTCCTCCTTCATCCACATTGCTGAGATCAAGAACTCGGCGTAGGATTTGAGGAGATCTCCATGCATCTCTGTATTCTATAATGTGGCACACAATGTTAATTTCTAGCAGCTCAACTTCTAAATAAAACCAAGGATATAGAATTCCTGACCAAATAGTTCCGTCAGACAGCCCAAAAGTTGTGATGTATTAACTCATTCCCCCTCCTCTGAAACAAGATAGTTTGGTGTAATTTGAATTCTACTATTTGCACAGGAAGACTAAAGAAATTAAACAACCATTACCTGTGCACAGTAGTGTATTTGACAAATGATTTCATTAGCTTGAAGTTTTACTGTTATTTTTATTTCTTGGTGTCTTTCATAGCTTGGTGTCGGATGACTTCGCTGGCTATAATAACAGCCTAGAGATCTTCTATTGAGTATATATGAAATCTCTGTTCCATGTTAACTACCAACATTCATGAGCAACCTAAGCAGTTGTTTCAAAATGTTAAGATTGCTTTTACTTTCCAAAAGTTGGTGGATGAAATCAGTCAACGCCCAGTAATGACAGACATAAGTCGGGATAATTTTGATTTCTGGCCTGTTGTACGTCTCTCTTGATTTTAAATTCTCTGGACTTCAATGGAAATGAAAATTCAAGAGATAGATAATGTGTAGTTAACTGTATTAGTCTGTATTACAGTTGCAAAATCACAATCCCAATGCACAAACTATTCATTTCTCCCCTCAGTAATTTAAAGAAAATATTGCATAGAAATCAAAATAATTTTTAAAATGTCTTAACTAAATTTAAATTATTTAATAAGATTTTGATTAAAGTGCAGGTTTTTTCATACAAACTTAAAGTAATTCCTTGTCTTTATATATCATGCACCACATCGTTTGGTGACATTGCATATAAAAAAAAATGTTATAGTGAACTGTAAAAAATGTAAAAATTTAGTATTGTTTGATTATGACATGAATTTGTCTATTTGCAACATTTTATCATATAACTTAAACTTTACAAAATGTTAATATTAGATAAAGATTAGACATGTTTCAGTAATAAGTACCACAATCTATGTTTTACTTCTCTGTAATGCATGGGGTTTATGTTGTTCAACTAGTTGTTCTAAATGTCTAATTTCTATGAATTGTAGCCACTTGTGACCATGTTTCCTTTTACATCTTAACAACAACATTTTTTCGGCATATAATACCATGATGTTGTACGTTATCACTATATAACAAGACATAGTGATAGTCTTATAGTGATAATGGAATAATATGGATTGTCCTAAGCCTTCTATTTTCGGTTAAGCATGTTGGCTGCTGAGATGTATATGAACAATTCAATTGTAACATGATTAACATGGCATTGAGTCAGGACAGGTCAGGCAAAACTGAAGATTCAGCAGTTTGTACAATGATGGCTCATTTGATCCTGTTAACTACATGAATGCTTGTCTGGTAATTGTTAATGCTTATTTGTTTTAAGCACATAACTGAATAATGAAAATAATGTGGCTTAAAATGCCCATGCCTTCAAAACAGAAAATGACATTATAATAGCAATGTTGCAAGACAGCTTAGGTATAGGAAGAATCTTACAAAATTTTATAGTAAAAGCAAATGGACAATAAACTGGCAGATAAATTATAAATAAATTAGAATGTAACATATGTTATATAGTATAAATATATTTTGATTTTTATAATCACACCTGAGTGATATGCCTGGGATCCATAAAGCTTCAGTACATGCGCAAACAGATCTAACCCATCGTTATAGTAGTTGATAGGACCATAGCTGAAGTCATTAATGGAGAGGGATGGTCAGTGAGGCAACCTCAGCCTCTTCTCTGACACATGCTAGAGTTATGGGCCTGCTCAAGGAGGCTGTCTGATTCCAAATCTGTCTCCAACATGGTTGTTGTGCCATTTTAGTTCCTGCTAATGAAGATTTACATTGCAAGGAATTTTGGAGCGTATACTTTAATAAATAAGTATCAAAGATATTCTTGCGGCCGTTAACTCAAAATAATTCAAATTTGTTGAAGTCAAATAAAATAATGACCATAAGGTTGCGTTTGCATTTATGTTGAGCAAATTATTATTGTTACATCAATATTAAATTGCTGTTAACGTGTCCAGTTCAGATTGATTTCACTTTTTTACATTTTAGTAATGCTTACTTAGAGCACATTGTATGCATCTCTCTGATGATTAGATGCATTGTTTGGATTGGTATGCTAATTTATTTCAATTGCTTAGTAACTATATGTAGCAAACAATTATTTTAAATGTCGACAGCTCCCCTCATTATTTTCACTGCAGCAATCCACATTTAGCCAGGCTAACTACCATCATGCAAAGAAAACTATTTCATCATGGTGTGACTGTAATGCTGTTTGACCTTGGTTTGCAGATAATTGCCCAGACTAATATTATACAGGTTTAGTTTTAATTAACTTAATAACATCATTTATGAATGATTTTCATACTTTCTTAACTATTTTAGTGGGTTTTAAAATAGCAACAAAATCTGATTAAAATATTTCTGAAGTACACAATAATGTACAGGTAATTAAAACATTTCTATCAATTCTTAAAATAGCCATAATGCTATATAAAGTAATTGTGTCAATGTCACTTTTAAAAGAGAAAAATATAGAATTTCAAATTAGTATACTAACAGTTTATACACAATTTTCCTATGCATAATATGAGTGTAAAGGTTGTCAGGTTTATTTTACTAATTTATTTCTGTTTATTTGTTAAACACATTTCCTTGTGCTCTCAAGAGGTTGTACTGGTCTTGTTAGTAATTGCACCACCCCTTATGAGAATGGTCCTGAGAGTATAGGGACATGAGCTCAATAAGGAGTATGAAAGAGAGCAGGGACAGCATATTAAAGGGGATAGCGGATAGTGTGAGAAGAGCAGCAGCAGCAGATAAAAATCATTGGCAGAGAGCCGCTTCAGCTTGTTTCCACCTATCAAAATTGAAGAGTGATGTCGGAGGAAAGCAGGTAGTTGATTGGTGTTTTTTTTGTCACTTTTGAATGGCTAACTGGTTTAAATCAGGAGACGTGATTGTAGCTAAAGAGTACCTGTTAAGAAATTCACCTTTAAAATATTTAACATCGAAATTAATTAGATAGAAGAGATGGCTAGGTAGGTGGTGTCTTGCAGCTGTAATATGTGGGAGTTAGTGGACACAGATGTCATCCAGGGTGACCACATGAGTGGCAAGTCTTGGCTGCTTGACGAAATGCCATTCAGAATTATGTACAAGCTGCCAACACTGCAACACAATAAGGAGGGAAAGAGGTACCTGGATACTTTCAGGAGACTGTTACATTAATTACATCAGTATTGATGAGTCTGGAAGGCTGCAGAGGACTTGGACAAAGCGTAGAGCTGGATGAACACAATAGGTCGGGCAGCATCAGAGGAGCAGGAAAGCTGACATTTCGGGTCTGGACCCTTCTTCAGAAATGGGGGGGGGGGCTCTGAAATAAATAAAGAGAGGAGGAGGCTATGATAGAAGATGGATAGTGGAGCAAGAAGGTGGAGAAAAGACGGTTTAGGTCAAGGAGGCGGAGATGAAGCCAGTAAAGGTGAACGTAAGTAGAGAGTTGGAATGGGGGTTGGTCAGTGAGGAGAGGGGGTTGCGGGTAGGTGGAAGGGAAGACGGACAGGTCAAGGAGGCTGGGACGAGGGGGCAGACTGGTCTTGGGATGAGGTTGATGGTGGGGAAATTTTGAAGCTCGTAAAGTCCACATTGAGACCTTTGGGTTATAGGGTTCCCAGGCGGAATATGAGATGCTGTTCTTCCAGTTTTTGGGTGGCATCCTTGTGACACTGGAGGAGGCCCAGGATGGACATGTCCTCTAGGGAGTGGGAGGGGAAGTTGAAGTGGTTCACGACTGGGAGGTGTTGTTTGTTGTGAACCGAGTTTAGGTGCTCCACAAAGCAGTCTCTGAGCCTCCGCTTGGTCTCCCTGATGTAGAGGATGCCACATCAGGAACAGTGGACACAATAGACGACATTAACGGATGTGCAGGTGAACATCTGTTGAATGTGGAAGGTTTTCTTGGGGCCTGGGATAGAGGTGAGGGGGGCGGTGACGGGGCAGGTGTAAAATCTCCTGCAGTTGCAGGGAAAGGTGCTGGAGGTGATGTGAGGAGGCTTAGCAGGGATGCAAGTAAGAGCTCTTTAATTCTCTTTCTGTCTAGACTGAAGGCAGTGGCATGCTCCTCTTGCAGGATATGGGAGATCAGGGAGACTTCCAGGGTCCCTGGTGGCTGCACCTGTGAGAAGTGCACCCTGTTGCAGCTCCTGACAGACTGCACTAGGAAACTGGAGCTGGAGCTGTGTCCATTCACGAACGTCCGGGGTGCAGAGAACATTATTGATAAGAGCTAGAGTAAAGTGGTCACTCCCAAGGTGCAGGCTGCAGGTGACAGCCAGAAGAGGTAAAGGGGGAAGGCAGATAGTGCAGGATTCCCTCATGGTCATTCCCTTCCATAACGGATATACTGCTTTGGATACTGTTGGTGGTGGGGAATGACCTTTCAGAGGCTAGCAGCAGCAGTCAGGTCAGTGGCATTAAGATTGGCTCAAAGGCTAGGAGAGAAAGTGTGCAATCAGGCAGAGCGATACTGAAAGGAGACTCAAATATGAAGGGGACAGACAGGAGATTCTGTGGCTTCAGAAGGGGCACCAGGATGGTGTGTTGCCTCCCAGGTGCCAGGGTCAAGGATGTCTCTGAGCGGTTGCAGAACATTCTGAAGGGGGAGGGTGAGCAGCTAGATGTCATTTCTGCTGTGACTCCTGAATTATCCCCAGAAGCTCCTGCCATTGCTGCTCCACTGTTTTCCCTGCCAGGATTCCCTTCGAATCTAATCTGTACTGCTCCTCCGCCAATCTTTGCAATTACCTTCACTCAATTGTAATATTATTACATCAGATTCCAACTTGTCCTACTCAAACACTGAAGGGTGAACGCTGTGATATTGTGATCACAACCCCCTAGCAATTATTTCACTTAAGCTCCCTAGTCAAGTCTTCTTTGTTACACACAGCAAATCCAGAATTGCCTATTCCCTCACAGACTCTATCACAAGGTTCTCCAAAATAAAACCAACTCACAGACAGTCCATAAATTCTTCTTCTTGTGTTCTGCTATCGACCTGATTTTCCTGGACCACCTGCATATTGAAGTCCTCCATGATTATTATAATCCTGCAGATTTAATGAAACCATTTGGGGATTCACAGTATGTCAGCCAAGGAGCTGCCCAGAGATCTGTCAAAGGTTCAGTCACTCATCAGTCAGAGCTTGACTACATGTCAATTTAGTAAGTGGTTTCACCTGATAAAGGAGGGCTCGAACCTTTTACCCAGATATTCCTCCCTCTTGTGACAGGCGAAAGGCAGGGAACAGAGTCAGAACTTAATTAAACAACCCTTCTTTATTTCATAGTTAAGAAGTTGTGGAGCTGGGCGAACACAGCAGGTCAGGCAGCATCAGAGGAGCAGGAAAGCCCGCTGTGTTCATCCAGCTCCACACCTTGTTATCTCAGACTCCAGCATTGGCAGTTCCTTCTTTGCTTCAATTGTTTAAGGACTCATACTCAATATAAAACATACATTCTTTGCAATATTTACTTCTTACTTTTATCGAACAAACTCACTTCATTTAACTTCACTTTACCTTCCTTTACTTAATTCACATGAACCCTAATGTTAACTTTACAAGTTTGGCTTGAAACAAATATGACCCCAATTTGAGTGAAGGGCCAACTTTGCTCTCTGTGTAGGTTTCATGGTTCTTTTGCCTTCTCTGAATGTATCTTCAGGGCACATGCTTCTCAAATGTCGGTCTCAAAAGCCTCTGAGAAAATCCTTTGTTCTGCTAACTTATCTCAAAATGTGCTTGGTTTCCAGAAAGTTCTCTGGCACTCAGCCAATGGAATTCACTGGTAAACAACTCCCAAATATTTACACCAACTCTAAACAGTGATATTCTATGCTCCATATAAGATATGGTGCCAGTATGTCCATTGATGCCATGTTACTGGCCTTATTTGGTCAACACTGGAAACTGCAGGTCACAACATGTCCTGACTGCAGTTTAACTGACGTCAGTTTAAACTAGCTTGACCAAAATTCCTAACATGCTTGATTGTAGCTCTTAACCATTTCTATTGCTGGCCACCAGACCACAGTGGGTAACAGCCAGTCCTGGAAGTCAGCTCACTGAAAATCATGTGGGATCATTGGGGCCACTATGTGGTAAGGAAACTGTGGAATTCAATAATGAGGATTGGTGGAAGCTTGCCAGAATGCTGAGGATGTAATAATTGTGACAGGAGGCAACTCACACATAATGGTATGAGACTATGGTGCTCTGGGGACATGATTTACTGCAAAGAGGGTTATCATCAATGCTCACTGCCACCCTGGACCTGACAGCTGGGCAGTGCATTACAATGGATGCTATGCTAAGCTGCAAAATTCGGACTTAGTTGGCAATGTTGAGAGATGAAGCCATAAATAAAAGAATATAGGGTTAGAAGATATGGAATGTCAGAACTGATGGGGTCAGCAGGGAGTGCAAGGAAGAAAGGAATTTGAAGGTTTGGAAGATCCCAAGAATACCAGGTTGAGCCTATAATTCACTGTGCCAAGCGTGATCTGCATTTTCTTCGATCCTCAACCATACGTAATGGAAATATAAAATGGCTGTGACCAGGCCCAGTGTGGATGGAGTGAGTTTTTTTTTCCAGTTTGAGTATATGTGCTCTGAATGCATGCAATATGAGGCCCTTCAAGAAATAGTTGCATTTGTCAGGCACTTAATTCAGGCTGAAGTCAAGTGTAATCACAGTACCCTGCTTGTAAAATGCATTCAGTACCCACTGTGAGGGATACAAATCCTGGCCACAAGCTTGACCATGTCATTGATCATTACAGATTGATCACAGCCACCCGTGTAAAGCACAAGTAAATACAGGTGTTAGCAAAAGTGCCACCTGTAGGTTATAAGACATAAAGACAACTCAAGATCTCAGTCTGCACAAGGGCACAAAGCTGATTACCTGCCACCTTGAACTATTTGAAATATATTGAAGTATTTGCCAACATACTCTAACATGCATTTCTGTCTTTTTTGAGTGGGGTGAAAGTGGGAAAAAAGATACCAGTAATCCCATTACATTTATAATCTCCTACTATATTTGCTTCACATGGCTTGTGCTATTTTCATCAAAGTAGGGTTCACTATTTCAAAGAGGCATTCCATGGACTTCCTCATGTAGTCCCCTATGTCTCATTGTATCAAGGACATTGCAAAACTGTAATTTGTGTGTGATGCGAACAATACTGAGAACCTGCTTTACTTCTGACAATCCCCACAAATGTTCATTGGAGTCATGAATAATGGAGCCAGCCACAACAGGGATCATCAACTGCAGTGCTATGAAAACACAGAGAAATCGAGGAGCATGGGATACTCCAGCAAGCCTAAGACGTGCACCAATCTCCAGTGACAGATGAATTGGTTCCACAAGAAGTTAAAGCTGAATGGCTGCCCCTAAACATGGAAGAGAAGAAGGAGGCCTGGAACCTATCATCCTTGATGCCATTTCTTTTAGATGAATGAGGTACGTTCCCTTGGCAGACTGTGAATATCCTATACATTGTCACAGAAGTATACCATCTGTGGCAGTGGAACTAAAGTTCTGAAAGAGTGGGTGGCCATCCTAGCCTGGTGACTATCAAGGTCACAGCTGCACTAAAACGTTATATGATTGATGTTTCCAAGGATCCACTGGAGATCTGTGTGGGATCTCTCAATCCTCAATCCACAGATCTGCTGCTGATTCAGTTTGTGCCAGATCATACATTATCTTGTTTTCATGTGATGAGGTCAGTGCTGCAGCCCAGACAGTAGGCCTTACCCAACTTCCCCCATGTGTCATGGACTGTACACACTTCATGTTGAGAGTGTCATGGTGGTCAATAGAACAAAGTTCCATTTTGTAAATAAAAGATGAAAGAACTGCGATGCTGAATAAGGGTCACCAGACCCAAAATGTTAACTCTGATTTTTTCTTCACGGATGCTGCCAGACCTGCTGAGCTTTTCCAGCAACTTCTGTTTTTGTTTCATTTTGTTACTGTAAAGTCATTGGTGATCATTGATACCACATCTTAGAGGTTTGTGCCAGGTACCCTGGAAGCTGCCATGATGCCTAAGTCCTTGAGAATACTCATTTTCACATGTAATTTCAAGAACTGGATGTTGTACAAGGATCATCATTGGAAAATAAGAGCTAACTTCAGTAAACACAGCTGATGATCCTTATGGAGACCTTGAAATCAACTGTTGTTAAAATACAGCCCATTCTTCCACAATGGATCACTCTGGGAAAATGTTGGGGGAGTTGGGGAGGGGTGCAGGTGGTTTCCAGTGTACTGCATAATCTTGTATGCTGTGCTCTGCACACCTTGAACTCATAAGGAGAGATGGGTGCTGATGAGCTGGAAATGTGGCAGTCGTCTTCTGACAAGGAAAATGATGCCATTTCCAAAGGGAACATTGCCTTCGCCATGATAAAATTCTCCAGTATTAGGCACTAAAAAAGAGCAAACCACAAAGGACGTGGAATCATAGAGCATGGAAACAGACCCTCCGGTCTAACCAATCCATGACGAACATAATCCCAAACTATTCTAGTTCCATATGTCTGCTTCTGGCTCATATCCCTCCAAACCTTTTGTATTCATGTACTTATCCACACGCCTTTTAAATGTTGTAATTGAACCCACTCCATCATTTCCTCTGGAAGTTCATTCCACACGCAAATCACCTCTGTGTAAAAAAACTTGACCCTCATGTCTTTTTTAAATCTCTCTCATGCTTAAAATGTACCCCCTAAGTCTAGATATACCGCACCCAAGGGAAAAGACAACTACCATTAACTCTATCTATAACCTTCATTATTTTATAATCTTTTCTATCAGGTCATCTCTCAACCTCCTACACTCCAGTGAAAAAAGTCCCAGTTTATCCACCCTTTCTTTATATCTCAAACCTTCTGTACCTGGCAATATCCTGGTAAATCTCTACTGAACCCTCTCCAGCTTAATAATATCCTTCCTATAACTGGACGAATAGAACTCGGCACAGTATTCCAAAAGAGGCCTCACTGATGTCCTGTATAATCTCAATATAACTTCCCAACTCCTATAATCAAAGGACTGAACAAGGAAGGCAAGCATGCCAAATGCCCTTTTAACCGCCCTGTCTATATGCAAAGCAAACTTCAACAAATTACGTACATGCACCCCTTGCTCTCTCTGTTCTACGACACTACCCAAGGCTCCATCATTAATTGCATAAGTCTTACACTTGTTTGTTGTAACAGAATGCAATACCTCACATTTATCCAGACTGCTATTTTTCAGTCCATTGACCCATTTGATCAATGTCTCTTTGTAATCTTAGAAAACATTCCTCACTGTCTACTATGCAACCAATTTTAGTATTCTCCGCAAACTTACTAACCATGAATTGCATAATCTCATCCAAATCATTTACATCATAGATTCCCTACAGTGCGGAAACAGGCCCTTAGCATGGCCAATCCACCTAACCTGCACATCTTTGGACTGTGGGAGGAAACCAGAATACCCAGAGGAAATCCACACAGACACAGGGAGAATGTGCAAACTCCACACAGTTGCCCAAGGGTGGAATAGAACCCGGGTCCCTGGTGCTGTGAGGCAGCAGTGCTAACCACTGAGCCACCATGCCATCCCAATTATACAAATGATAAACCAAAGAGAATACAGAACCAATCCCTGTGGAACACCACTAGTGACAGGTCTCCAATCTAAAAAGCAACACGCCAACACCACTCTGTCTCCTGCTGTTAAGCCAACTATATATCCAATTAGCAAGTTCATCCTGAATCCCACGTGACCTAACATTACTAATTAGTCTACCATGCGGAACCTTGAAAGCTTTACTGAAGTATGTGTGTATATACTAGCACGCACACAAACACACAAGCAAGCACACAAGCAGCCATGTGCACATGTATACACAGTAACACAACCATGCACATAGATATGCATGCATACAGCAACAGACATAAACACACACACACAGCCATACATACACAAAGCTGTACAAGTACATATCTATTGTGGCCTTGTGTGAGATCTCTCAATCTTCAACCTGCTAGGTGTATCAAAAGCGGTTACGGGTGCAACTTGAGCTAGATCACACTACTTCATCACATTTTCCTGTGACAAGATCAATGCCTCAGTCTAGCAGCTGGCTTTACTGACATAGTTGAATTTTGCAGGTACACGGGGCTATAGATTATACACCCAGAGAGGCCCATCTCATGATGTAAGTGTCATCAATAGAAAAGGATTCTTTTCTGTTAATGTCCAAAGTTATTTATGATCTGAATACTACATCATAGAAGTCTGCACCAGGAACCCTGGAAACCTGTATCCTTGAGAATATTCCTGTTCATAAAAACTCTCACAATGTGCCACATATCCTTGCATGCTGTCTTGCTCAACTGGAGGGCAAGTGGATCTGATAGGTGCTGAGGAACTGGGAATGCTGCAACAGTTTTGAGAGAAGCAAGATAAATATACTGAGGAGGAATATCATTTTCATAGATGCGAACACTGCGCAGAGTTGGCACAACAAGCCAGACAGAACTTAATTGACACTCAGATCCAATAGATCAGAGTTGGGTTCATGGCCTGTAAATTTTTTGTTGTTCAAAAACAAGCATTTCCTGTTTAGATCCAGAAACAGATGCAGTTTTTTTTGGTTCTATCTTAGGTTTTCTTGTTGTTTAAAAGAGAGAACCTGATGCATTAACGAAGTCTGGTGTGATAACGAACCTTTTGTGGCACTGTAGGTCATTGTATTAAGGACAGCTTGCATCTCAAAAGATATTTTGAATATGTAGGAACATTAGCTCATCAAACTGAAGGATATCAGTGTATGTTCATTTTTTCATTCTCCCATAGTCCAAATGAATACAGGCATGCAATATAGAGAATTATTGTAGGTTATTTTATTTAATAAAATTCATTAACCACTCCTGAGAGCTGTTGTAAGAAATGAGTCATACAGCCAAAGTTAGACAAGCAGTGAAGCAGATTAAAGGTTGGATTTCCACTAATTTACTGCAATAACAATCAGAAAATGCTCATAAAGTGCATTATATTACATTAATTGTAAATAAGCAGAACATTATTATTCCACTTACTGCATAGCACAATAGCCATCTCCTGTTAACAACTATCATGTAGTACTGTGTGAAACTAAAATTTGTTTCTATCACTTGTGGTAACTGGTTCAATAGCACCCAACGGGTAGTTCGGTTTCCAGATAAAAATAAATTAAACCAATACGTGTAAACTATTTTTAATGAAAAATCATAAATAAGTTATCCCAAGAACTCTAATTCCATTTGTGAAGAATTTAATATCTTCATTTATAAAATTAAAGTAACTAAGGTTAAAACAAAAAGTTCAATTATTTAATTTTGAAAGCAGCATTCACTGATCAACGGAGGATTCCGTGGACCCCACAGAAAAGAACCAAAACATTCTTTTCTATTAGAAAAGCCAAACAGATGGGGCTCGCTTTTTCTTCTTGCACTCTTTGGTTGCTGTAATATCTTCAGCATCTTCTGCAATTCCTGCATTATTATCCTTATGTTTATCAGGTCCCGAGAAGCCTTTAATGTTATTTCGTTAAAAGGAAACGTCAGTATAAAGTCACCAATGCGGCTCATAGGCTTCTTATCAACTTCTGAAAGACTGTACTGAGGAAAAGATGCTAGTTTGTATCTTTGGAGATCAACAGAAGGAAACCTCGGGCCTATTTTACGAAAATACCCAGCAGACTGTCCAGATTTTGCTTCTAGCAACATTATTCTGCCCATCTGTGTATGTAAATAACTTCTGTTCATCTTTTCCCTCATCTGTGAAGTCAATGTTTTCTTTGGCAGTGATCTAGTGGGCTTCACATTCTTTGTGCATTCCTTAGCGTTCAAGCAACAGACAGACACAGCACCACTAGAACCATACACCTTCTTGATATTTTTCCCAGAATCTTCCCCAGTGGAATGTGGCATATGAGAGAACTGCTGTTTGTTGGTGCAGGATGATTTGTTCTCTTCTTCTACTTTCTGGGAATCCATCTCTTGGTCTTCACTTTGGTTGTACCCATTAGATTGACTACAACTTTTACGATAGACTAATAGAGAATTATTTTGAGTACTGGACCAAATTTCTTTTGCTTTTTTAGAACTGTTGGAGTGAAGAGGCAGTACATTTCCAAATGAGTTAGTCACATAAAAAGAAGGATGGCTCCGAGAAAGTATATTATATTGCCAGGGACTTGGGTAACCACGTTGGCGCAATCTATCAACCTCTTTATAATTCAGCAGATCAATGAGGTCATATAAAAGCCCTTTCTTCACTATTACATCAGCATTACAGTCTACCATTAGTGCTGGACTATAATTTACTTCTAAAAGCCATGGCTTTATGTTGTCATCTATTAGGATATCAAAACCAAATAGTTCAAGACAGTTAGGAGGGGATGGAATGGAGGGAGTAATTGTTAACAAAGTCATTGTCACAATATTGCTTATTCTCTGCCACATGAGTGGTTCATTTATATTAAGACTGTGCAAAAAAGCACGGAATTGACTCATTGTCCATTTGCAACCAGAACCAACCCGTTCTTTATCCACCGTGTAAGAAGGTCCAAATCTATTGATGCTGGTATTTGTCAAATGAGCATACACATTATCTAAAGACGCAAGATTATATTTTTCTGTCCCAAATCGCACCAGACCTTCTTGATAAATATAAACCATCAATGGACAGAAACTAGTGACACAAACATAGACTCGTAAGTCAAATTTGTAACCAGAGATGAGAAGAGGGTTGCTGATATATTTTTGTACTATAACAGAACAGCTGTAAGTCAAATCTTTAATATCTTGAAATATAAATATTCCTCTACCACGAGAGAGATCAACAGGCTTGCATATCCAGTATCCAAGCTTTCCACCATTTGCCTTCTTGTCTTTCGTATACTCAGCGACAAATTTGGTATAATCATTGGGGAGAATGAAAGCTATAGGGCTAAAGTTATATGTTGTAGAGCCATAAACCCCTGACATACGTTTTAAGTTACGAGCAAGATTGTCTTTTCGAGTTATACCCATGATTTTTGGGTAGTGGATCAATCTTTGCCAAGGCATAATGTTTTCATAGTCCGCATTAGAAAAACCAGATCGCCAATACAAGTTCCAATCATTTTCATCCTGTTCTTCCTCATTAAATTCCACCCAACCACGCTCAAGGAGAACATGACGCACAATTTCAGGTGTGCCTTCATGGAGACGAAAGACCAATGACTTGGTTAGGTCTTCTGATCCAGATTGATACGACATGATTCAATGCAAATGTTACTGTCCTTTAAAAGCAGAAATACAGAGAGGAAAAGAAGAGAGATTAATAATTCTATCTTATATTACAATATGATGTCAAGTACACTGCTGAATCTAAACAAAGTCAATTTATATTGGGCAAGTGAATTTGAAAACTTAACTTAAAACAATATTCCAATCTAGTCAATAATTAAGCACATATCTCACTAATTACAGTGGAATAAGTGCATTAAATTGATGTACCTCCAGCATTCCATTTCTGAAGGTGCAGATTTTAGAATTTGTCTAAAAATGTGAAGACTGAGTATAAAGAAATAATTTGGATGTGCACATATTGGGTATGGTTATTAAGCTTGTAGGTGATACAAAAATTGGATAATGGAGAAGATTACCTCAGAGTACAACGGAACCTTGATCAGATGGGCCAATGAGTGGCAGTTAGAGTTTAATTTAGACTAATGTGAGGTGTTGCATTTTGGTAAGGCAAATCAGGATAGGGCAAGGAGTGTTGCTGAACAAAGAGACTGTGGAGTACAGCTTCATAGTTCCGCAAAAGTGGAGTCACAAGCAGACAGGGTAATGAAGATGATATTTTGTATGCTTGCATTTATTGATCAGTGCACAGAGAATAGGAGTTGGGATGTCATGTTCCAGCTGTACAGAATATTGGTTAGGTCACTGTTGGAATACTCATTCAGTTTTGGTCTCCCTGTTATAGGAAAGATGTTGTGAAACATGAAAGGGTTCAGAAAAAAAATTAAAGATGTTGCTGGGGTGAGAGAGTTTGAGCTATTGGGAGAGGCTAAATAGGCTGGGGTTATTTTCCCTAGACAGTCAGAGGTTGAAGGGGGACCTCATTGAGGCTTATAAAATCATGAGAGGCATAGATAGAATGAATAGTCAAGGTCTTTTTCCCCAGTGCAGGGAAGTCTAAAACCAGATGGCATAGGTTTACAGGTGAGAGGGAAAAGATTTATAAAATAACCTAAGCAGCAACCTTTTTATGCAAAGGATGGTACATGTATGGAATAAGCTGCCAGACAAAGTGGAGTATGCTGGTACAATTGCAACATAAAAGGCATCTGGATGGGTACATACAAAGGAAGGGTTTAAAAGGGATATGGGCCAAATGGGACTAGATTAATTTAGGATATTTAGTCACCAGTTGGACGAAAGAGTCTGTTTCTGTGCTGTACATCTGACTCTAGAGTCTGAATTCTGGTGGCACTATTGGGTGTTGTGTTGTGTTTATGAACAGAGTTACCACCCTCATACAGGATTGGTAAGTACCATAGGTTCAAGTTACTTGAAAATCAAGATCAATTTACTTAACAGAAAATGATAACTTGCATGTATAAAGCAACTATGTACTTATCTTTAGCTGTGTATGTTTTTGATTGGATTCCTTACAGCTATTGGTCATGGATGTCATTCTCATTTTTGGGTCACTAACATACTCAACTCAAAGCAGTGACAATGGAATGTGTAGCTGGCTCCCTGCCCTCACCTTGTGGTTGAGGGAGGCCATAATACCTCCAAAAACGACAAACTACTGCCTACCAATTGATTTGGAAGATATTATAAAATGCAAGAAGCCTTTCAGTGAATCCATCCACTTTTACACTATTTTCTGAATGAGAAGAATAATATAAACAAAAATAAAGAGCTACATTTTAAAGATTTACACTTACATCTGACCTTAGCACAATTCATATTCTGGTTTTGCGACCATCCACTTGATTCTTAGTTTTTTTTTTACATAAAATCAGGTCTTGAAGTTCCTAGCTGAAAGTTGAGCCAATGACCTACAGTTTTCAATCACTGTCAGTATCTCATGGGAAAAGTCAGTTACATACATGTTGGCAGATGCAAATCTCAAAATTGGAGTTGTGCTTGGCTGCTCAAATTATGAAAAGCCAAGTTTGACAGAATACTGGAGCACCAGACTGAAACAACAGGAGATAAGCAACAAAACACTGAGTTAACTGTCAGAAAGCTGGAAAGGCTGGTGTTGCCCCCAAATTTTGCAGATTAACCCCATCCCTTCAAGAAAGTTAGAGTTGAAAATGCAGAAGAACTTCTCCAAGAGGAATGAGATGAAAAGATGATGAGATTGATTTCAATGATTGTGTAGGATATACAACACAGAAACAGGCCAGTCAGCCCAATGTATCAATGTGGACCTCTATGCTTTACTTGATCCTCCCATCTTTCCTCATCTACAACTCCAAATGTAACCATCTATTCGCTTCAACATCAAATGAGTTCCCAGTTCCCATATAAATTTGCTTTAAAAGCATCCAGGGAGGGGGAGGAGGAGGAGGAAGAGAGACAGAGACAGAGACAGAGACACAGAGACATGTTCCACACCCTTGCCACTTTTTCTGTAAAATGGTTTCTTCCCAAATTGCCTGTAGGATTTCTTGATTACCTTATATTGATGAACTCTAGATATGTTCTTCCTAACAATTAGAACCTTCCTCTCTGCATTCACTCTCCAAAAGCCTTTCATAATTTTGTAGGCTTCTGTTTGATCACCTCTTAGCCTTCTATTTTCAAGAAAAAAGATACACGGCCTGTCGATCCTTTTCTGATATGCATACCCATATATTTTTGGCACTGTCCTTGTAAATCCTCTGTCTCAGCTCTGCAGTTGCTCTATATCCTTGTCATATGGTGATCAAAGCTGTACAGTACTGTAAAGTATGATCTAATTAAGTTTTGATACAGATTTAGTACAACTTCATTACATTTCAATTCAATCCTTCTAGAAATAAAGCCTAGTACTTGTTCTTTTCATGGCCTTGCTAAACTGTACTGCAACTTTTACTGATGTGTAACTGTACACCTAGATTCCTCTGTTCTTCTATCCCACCTAGAATTGTACCTTTCAAATGCTATTTAATCTTCTGATTCTTCCTTCCAAAACAATGTTGAACTTTATTTACAAACTATTTGTATATTCTGCAAGTTCATTAACGTCCCCTGTAATTTGTTGTAGTCCTCTTCAGAACTGACCACTACTCTCCTCGCCAGAAACTGGTATCATGTACAAATTTAGAAATTTTTCTTTGATTCCACAGTCCAAATCATTCATGTAAATTGTGAACAATTGTGATCCCAGCACTACTGCTGTGGGTGAACATTTCTCACCTTTTGTTACTCTGAATAACTTTCCTTAATCTCACTCTCAACTTTGTGTCTTCAGGCCTCCTAGTAATCCATTCTGCAACTTCTCATCTGACTCCAAAGTCAGTGATTTTTATTCATCACTACATTCATTTTCAAAATCTGGATTCACTACATTTACTGCAGTACTGGTTTCAGCTATCACTGCTAATACTGAAAATAAAAATCAAATGAAATCAATCAAGTTTTGCCAAAATTTATACTAACTATTCATTATTATTCTTGTTTCTATAGATGTTCTACTATTCTTTCCATGAGTAAGAGTACCACATTTCTCCTTACCACTGACGCCAAGAGGATGTCTATAATTCTCTGGACATAGAACGTAGAACAGTACTGCACAATACAGGCCCATCGACCCACGATATTGTGCCGACCTATTATTCTACAAAGATCAATCTACCCTGCATTTTACTATCCTCCATGTGCCTTTCCGCGAGTCGCTTAAGTGTCTCTAAAGTATCTGACTCTACTGCCGCTGCCGGCAGCACATTTCACATGCCCACCACTCTCTGAAGAACCTACCTCTGACATCTCCCCTACTATTCCTTCCTCCAATCACCTTAAAATTATGCCCCCTGGTTAATAGTCAATTCCACCCTGGGAAAACATCTGACTATCCACTCTATCTATGCCTCTCATCATCTCATTCAAGTCATCTCTCATCATTCCTCGCTCCAATGAGAAAAGCCCTAGTTCGCTTAACCTTTCCTCATAAGACCTGCCCTCTGGTCCAGGTACCATCCTGGTAAATCTCCTCTGCACCCTCTCCAAAGCTTCCACATCTTTCCCATAAATGAGGTGACCAGAACTGGACACAATATACCAAGTGTGGTCTAACTGGAATTTTATAGAGCTGCAGCATAACCTCACTGTTCTTAAACTCAATACCCCTGCCAATGAAAGCCAGTATGCCTTCTTTACAACCCTATTAACTTGGGTAGCAACTTTGAGGGATCTAAGGATGTGGACCCCAAGATCCCTCGGTTCCTCCACACTGCTGAGAATCCTGCCATTAACCCTGTATTCTGCATTCAAATTTGACCTTCCAAAATGAATCACTTCACATATTGTTCCCTTTCTTAAATGTAGCGGTTGCAATGGCTTTCACCCAGTCTGTTCATACTACAGCGTCAAATGAATTATTAAATATCAGTAGTAACTCCTCTGTTGAAAATTCTTCAGGTTGCCTTAAATTATGTGGCTCTAATTCATTCAGTCCAGGTGTTTTACCATCGGAACTTGTTTAACTTAGTCAATACATCCTCTTATTTTTATTTAAACGCACTGTTCTCCACCTCAACTAATTTTGTCCCCACTTGGAATATCTTCCAAATATTGAAGTTAACTTTAATATTTTTGTCATCTCACTATTGTTATTTATGACATTATCTTGTTTCTCCCTTAATGGTCCTATTCCCAACAGAGCATTTTTATAAAAATATTTACCTATTTTATATTTGTTGATCATTTGTATTCGTTTTTCTTCTTTGTCTTCCTAATTTTTGATTTTCAGCTGTATGTATTTATACCACAATACTAGAGGGAAGCACTCCCTGCACATGGTCTGATGCAGAGAGAGTCTGGGGGTTGGAGTTTTGCAAAACTGGAAGGAGACTGAACCTGTCTAAACATGACAAGTCGGTCCCAATTCCAGCATTCCCATCCTATTTCCAGCATCCCAATTCTCTATGGAACGGGATGAGGGCAGGCTTCATTGTGAGGGTACACATCTCTTTGACCACTCATGGCCCCATTGTCTGGATTCAGGAACCTTTTGAAAGGGAAGTGAAAACCATTTTACCATTCCACAATGGTTCCTCAGTGCCAACTCATATCCATATATCACCACAGCTTCTTTCAGTCCCCATGACAACGCTCAACCTGTCAACTCGCCATGCCAACTCATGGTCCTTCCATGTCCATTCACTCGTGCACAACCAACAGGCCTATAGTAACAATGGCATGTGTGGACCTGCTCAGAAAAAAAACTATATCATATATTCACAAATTGTGTTTTGAAAAAGAACTGCTGATTTTTTAACCCTATTAAAAAAGGGTCAATTAATGAAATCACTTAAGTATCAATAACGAAAGCTATCAACATAACATTAACAAAACAGATCACGAAAAGATAACTCATGACTTCAGTGACGTTTGTCAATCATGTTCTCTGCACCTAGGTAAACCTGCTAACAAGGTACTTTTGTAAGTGTTGAAGCTCCTAACAAAGCCTTACAATGTGTGCCAGACTTCAATTAGATTTTGTATATTAGTTCAATGCCACCTATAAGGCATCCCTCAACTGCCAGTCTTCATCATCCACTTAATCTTACAAAAGAAACTTACAGCCAGTGTCCACAAGATGTTGCACTACTCACAAGGTGTTTGCTTCACCGAGAAACAGGGCAAGGAGTTCTGGTTTCGAATTCCATTCTCGTAGCTAGGCGTCCAGTATCAGTGGTGCAGTGCTGGTACCAAGTCGATTGCACCATGACTATACAGTCATTACACAGCCCTGTGAAGTAGCACAAACCACAAATTTTCATGCCATTTTCTGTTTCGTTTATTCTAGCATATTTGGTTACACATTGTTGGTTTACGTAACCCTTTGCTATGGACTGATCCCATGAATGAGAGGGAATCATCAGGAGCTGTCAGAAGAAGTTGATGGTGATAATAATGAAGGGGAAGAAATACAACAGAGAATATTGGTCTCTTCCCCACTCCATTTACTACCAGGAAATATTTGTCCTAGCTTTTACATGCCTACCTAACCCAACTTTCTGCATCCATTTTGCTACTATAATGGATCCAAATCCATTATTACCATTTCCATTATACCATAATTACTTTTGACCCTGCTGTCCAGACATTTTACCTTTTTGATACCTTTTCACAAATCTCCATCCGTATCACAGGCCATCAATTGCTGAAACCCTGATCCACGTGACTTTCAAACTTGGCTATCCCCAATGTCTCCTGTCTAGTTTCCCATCTCAACACAAATTCATCTTAAATTCTACTACCAAATTTTTAAAATTTCCACCATATTTGCTTCCACTCATCATATTTATATTGTCTGTATCGGCTCCCAGTCCACCAACCGGTGTTTAAACCTTGCTAGGATCTTGACAATAGCCTGCCTCTATAAACCTTTCCTGGTTTACAATCCTCTGGTACATGTCTTTGCGTCCCACCACTGGCATACTCCAAACTCCAGAATTTTCTCCATAAATATCTTGAAGTTAAAATGTAAAAATTTTTGATTTCTCATTTGGTACATTCCTCAAAACACTCTCTATATAACCAAGCTATCAACAAGGATGAACTTTATTCCATACTCCAGTAGGCATGACATGGCAAATGGGTAAGGAATCTAAAATTGGGCAGAATACCATGGACATTATTCCTTGCACTGGTTTAGCAATTTCTTCAGTAGTGGCTGAAGGTCAATGCCAACTATCACAATGTGTAGCTTTTGTTAGGATGTGATTACAAATCCTCTCAGAATAGCAGTGTCCCCTTAAGATTTTCTTCCAACTCTACCAATTTTCCTTGCCTTCTGCTTGTCCACCCTCCTCATTGACCCCTGCTACTGTGACCTGGTAATACTTGCCACCCCATCCAAGTCATGTCAGCAATTAGCACCAATGGCAATCTCCAGCAGGGAGCCACCTCAACCTGGTGACACTGCTGGCGTGAGAAAGCAGTCAGGTGTTTGATTGGTGAGTAGCTCTGACATCTGACACACTCCCAGAAGTTGATGAAAGGCCTGGTTTGATCTAATTAACTGTCCACTGGCTATGAAATGGTTGCAGGGCAAGCCTCTAGAGGGACCTGTTTGCCCTCAGTTGGTATGGTATATGGTTGAATAGGGATCCCCAATGGAACCTAAAATTTCACTCAACATTTCCTTCCTTTAGTGTCAATTATACCTTAGTTGAATATGCTGCCAAGTTATTTCAGTGTCAATCATGAAGACTGATGCAAAGTATTTATTCAACTCTTCTGCCATTTCCTAGTTCCTCATTATTATTTCTGCAGCCTCATTCTCTTTGGAGTCTATGTTAACTTTGGTTTCTGTCGTTTTAAAAAATATTTAAAGAAACACTTGCTATCCTTGTTGATATTGCTTACAAGTTTATGCTCAAGGTGTATCTGCTCCCTCTTCATTTTTTTGGTTGTCTTTTACTGATTTTGAGAACATTCCCAATCCTCTGGCTTACCATTAATCTATGACACATTGTATGTTTCTTCTTTAAATTTCCATAGTTAACCATGGTTGGCTTATCACAAGGAAAGGCAGGAAAACGGAGTTGAGGATTATCAGATCCATCATGATCTCATTGAATGGCAGTATAGCTTCAATGGGCTGAATGGCATATTGCTGTTCGCTATTAATAATAGTGAGCTAACAGGTTTGCAGTTCTCAGTTTTCTCTCCCTCCTTTCTTAAATAGTGAGGTTATCCTGGCTATTCTTCAGTTTGCAGGATTCGATAGAATTTTTAAAGATGACCACCAATGAATCCACTGATTAAGAGATTCAACTGAACTGCGTTATCTGTATCTAAAATAGGCAACTGCATACTAACTAATGCATTTAGTTTTGAGCACTACCTCTTCATAAATACCATTATTTTCCATAAGTCTCTTGTTTTACTGGGAAATTTTCTGTATTTCCCCCGTAAACACTGACACAAAGTTATTGTTTAATTTTTCACCAGTTCCCTGTTCTCACTACAAATTCTCCCACCTTCATCTGTAATGGACCCACATTTGACTTTGCTAATGTTTTCACATACCAGAAATGCTTTTGGTATGCCTTTATGTTAGTCATGAGTTTACATTCATATTCACTTTTTTGCTTTATCAGTTTGTGGCCATTTGTTGCTGAATTAGAAATTGTTCCCACTCCTTGGGCTTTTTGTAGCAATCTTATAAGCCACTTCTTTTGATCAGATGAAATCTTTAACTTCTTTTTGTTAGCCACAGTTGATTCACCTTTCCTGTCTAAATACTAGAGAAATGTATATTCATTGTTGATCACATAACACTTCCTCACATATTAGCCATTGCTTGTCTATCAAATTCTGGACACAGGAAACAGAATTATGATCCTAATATGACCCAGAATTAACTTATCATTTCCAAATAGAATGTCGAACTTGATCATTTTGTAGTAACTATTTTCCTAATGTGACCTTAACTGCAAATTATAATTGGTCCTTCTTACATGATACTAAAATCTTCCTCCACTTTTGTTTCTTAACACAATTCTGCTTTCTGATCCTATGTAGTACTTGCTTTCATTTTTTCTGCTTTCTACTTTATTTTTCTATTTTCTGTTACCCATTATGCGTCTCTGCTCCCAGCTCCCTTGTAGGTTCTCACTTCCTGTAAATCTTGCTTAAACCCTCACCAACAGAACTAGAAAATCACCCTGTGAGGATGTCAGTCTTATGCCTGCCAAGGTAGGACCTGTTCATTTTATACAGATCCCACCTGCTTCAGATCTAGTCCCAATACTTCAGAAATCCTGTGCCCTCCTCAGTAAACAATTTCCCAGGTATGCATTCAATTGTTCAATCTTTCTGTTCCTGAGCACACTAGCATATAGAACTGGGAGTTGGAATGGTCTGCAGCAGCTCCAAGACACCTGTAGGATTGAGGTTTCTTTTCAATAATTAAGTATTTTGACATAAGAAAGTCAGGAATCAAAACTATATTTTGTTGAATTAAGGACATTCTGAAGTAGTTTTTCCCAGTAGTGAAGAAAGCCAGGTGAAAAGTAAGGTCAGTAGTTTTCTGGTTGCTATTTTATGACACAGGTAATACATACAAAGGCAAACATACCAGAATATTTTGAGAGAAAACATATTTACTCAAAGGCACAGCTGTGTTATAAAGCATAATTCAAGGTAAGTGATACATCTAAGTATATTAGTTTGTGTGATTATTTTGAGCTTTAATTTGTTTTCAGCATCGACAATGTTGTGGGGTCATATGGTTCATGTAGCCAAAGGACATTTTCTCCAAAAGCTCTGATTTAGATGTGTCAATTGCGACATTTAGGATGATAGTTAATCACTGGGCAGTGACACTACATATTTTAAGGAAATGCATTAATGGCTCCCTGATACACTTATCTTGGTACAGAACTATTGAATTACTAAACAAAGAAAGGCAGGTTGTTATAAAAAAGGATAATTACATAAAATGATTTGCACATGAAAAGAACGAATGAGGAGACAGGAGGAAATGGCATCAATAAGATAATTATTGCTTTTAAAGAAACCCATCCCAGAATTTAGGCATGGACCACCTAGCAAATTCAAGACTGATCAAAAACTATTCATGTACAAATAAGCTAATTATAGCTCAAGATACCTCTGATCATCCCCAGGGGTGTTGTCCCTAGTAAGGCAGGGGTTTTAATGGTGCAGTGCACAGGAAGGAAGAGCAAACATAGAACATTAATGCAAGGAGCAATGGTAGTAAATTCAGCCCTTCGAGCCTGCTCTGCCATTTGTATGATCATGGCTGATCTCATCTTGGCCACTCTATAACCCCTCATTACAATTCAAAAATCTGTCAATATCCCAGCATCCACTGCACTACAGAGTAGTGAATTCCACAGATTCACGACTTTGAAAAAGGTGATTTCTCCTCATTGTTCGGGCGGCACGGTGGCTTAGTGGTTAGCACTGCTGCCTCATAGTGCAAGGGGCACAGCAACTGTCCGTATAGAGTTTGCACATTCTCCCCTGTCTGCGTGGGTTTGCTCCTTTTTCCTCCCACAGTCCAAAGATGTGCAGGGCAGGGGGATTGGCCATGCTAAATTGCCCATAGTGTCCATAGATGTTTAAGTTAGGTGGGTTAGACATGGGGAAATGCAGGATTAAGGGGAATGAGTCAGGGTGGGATGGTCTTCAGAAGGGCGGTGTGGACTTGTTCTGCCAAATAGCCTGTACTCACTGTAGGGATTCCACGATTCTATGATTTGTTTTAAATCGGTTATCCCTTATCCTAAAACAATGACTTTTTGTTCTACATTGCCCCACAGAGGAATGAGGAAACATCTTTTCTATGTCTATTTTGTTAATGTCCTCTAGCATTTTACATACCTCAACTATATCTCCTCTTTCTTGTAAACTCAGACAGTACAGGCCTAAACTTCTTAGTCTCATCTCTAATAAGGTAAACCATTCATCTCTGGAATTAATCCAGTGAACTTTGTCTGAACAGCCTCCTAGAAGTAAGGGAACCAAGATTGTATGCAATACTCCAGATGTGGTCTCACTAATGTCTTGTACAACTGGAGCAATAATTCCCTAATTTTATATTTTATCCTTTAGCAACAAATACCAAAATTCCACTTTCCTTCCTTATTACCTGCTATAGCTTCTTATTAGTTTTCTGCAATTCACATACAAACGTACCTAGATCCCTCTGCGCCACAGCACTCTGAAGTTTCTCTCTGTTTAGATAGAAAGTTCTAACAAACTTGTGCCCAGTTAAATCAAAATTGTGAACTGGTATCCCAAAGCAGATAGGCTGACAACTATTGCTTTTATCATTTCTACTGTACTTATGAAAAACTTAAATTCTGCAAATTCACAAAAAATATCTGTATATGACATGGATATGATGATCAACAGGAACGAATAAATTTTGGATTGGCTCTGTGAAAATTCAGTCTTTGATTGTAATTAACCTAGGTTTGACAATGAAAGTCAAAATGCACCCCAAAATCGCAAACATCTGCAACCCTCACACTACAGAGTCAACCCACCAAACTGAAGTCATGTCTTTGGCCTCAGAGACACCTCTGATCTCCTATCAAATCCCCAATCACTACTGCCCTTACTCTTTCTTATCTCATATGGAGCTGAACAATACACAAGGCTATGGATATGGCTCTTGTTGCACACCCTTGAGCATCCATTGTTGTTACCAGCATCTAAAATGGAAAATCTGCTAGTAAGCCAGATTGTCTCACTGGGCTCTTGAGCTCCCTTTCTGGTTCTCGTAGCCCATCTGCGTGCACCTGTAGTAATGACCACCTCACTGAACCTGCTAGCTACATAGTTCTGACTCACAGATGCACCATAGCAACACTAGCAATTGTCCAAGTTCCAAAACCCAGGGCTCAAGGTCTTGCAGCTGGTGACAAGTCCTTCAGTTGTATTTGTGAAGGAACATGGTCTGTCCTCAAATTTCTACATACTATAGAGGGCACATTCAATCAGATTGCCCTACCAAATACCTCAATTTAGAAACTCCTTATTGTTAGTAGAATTACTTACCAGTTGTTCATCAGTGTCTTCCCTTATCAAAAGTAAGAACAAAATACTGGAGACAAAAAAAGTTGTCAAAAAAGAGCAGCTCCTTCAATGAACTCCCTAATTCACCAAACTGCCAGCTTCACTCTGCTCAGCTGCACTCCGCAATAAGAGTTTAGATCACCAGAAGGGGAATGACCTTTTAGAAAAGGCATACAAACACAAGAAAGTCACTAAATTGGCCATTTAGTTTGCTGACCACTGTTATGCAGGAACTGCTGACAGGTCCTGATCCAGAAGTGAATTTCCTTATAGATGATAATGTACTTCTGTTTTCTGATTTAATTCCAGGAAAGTCCTAATTTACGAAGTTGTGGCCATTCATCCTCCCAGACAATGACAGATGGGCTCATGGACAGGGAGCAAGAATATTGCCTCAAGTCAAAATGATCTGCTAGATGCCATAATAGGGTACCAGAAAGAGTAGGAGAAAAATGTTAAATGTCCATGGATAAAAATTAAAATGATTAAAATGTCAAATATAAAATGAGATATCATAAAGGAAATTGAGATGACATGTAGATCAAGGGCTAGTTATATATCTTTACTCCAAGTATAGCTACTGAACAGATGCAAAAGGAATAATGTCACGGTTTCATACCGACTGGAACTGCAGCCCGTGTCTGTAAGGCATTCTGTTGAATTCCCCCAAGTCCACTCCTTTTTTTTTTAAACATGCTGCTCAACAGCAAAATCAACTTAAAGTTTCTCAGGTTTCACAGGTACACTAAACACGAAGTTTTACCTGTCAAACACCCCATCAATTCTGCCACTGTCTCTAATTGACTGCTCATTTGACAGCGATGTAGGGCGATGAGGCAATGACATTAGAGGTCAAGTTGGGAATATTACATTTTGCAGTATTTGGAGGATTGGTAAGGTAGCCAGTATAAGGGTAAACATTTATTCCTCTTTCCTAGGGAGGAATTTCCCTTCTAGTTGAATTCTGGTCAGTGACAGGCTGAAAGCCAACTACCCTGATCAGCAGATGAGAATTGTGCAGCTTTTGCAGGGGCTTCTAAGCTGGTATTCCAGCAGCTCATCATAGCAGTCTTGCGACAGCATTTTTTTTTTAATCCAGTCTCAGGAGCCATGAATTGAACTAAAGGAGACTTTGTCTTAATGTTTTAAAAATCTATGCCTTCTGTTGTTAACATGGGCATTGTGGTATTGCAACCTAAACACTTTTCACTGTTTTTGTTTTTTTAAAAAGTACGTGACAATAAATGGCCATTCTATTCTATGACTGGCTTGCCCAATAATATCACCAGTAGAAACAATCTGGCTAAATATATACATGCAAAGGACAATGACAATGCTTTGCAACCTATGGTCCAATGTGACCCCATTTTGATTTGCCATCACCATCTCAAAGGAAATTAGGGATCAGCAACAAAAGCTGGCCTTGCTACAGATGTTCAGATTCCATGAACAACAACAAATACAAAATACATATTGAAAATGGATGACTCCAGACATCAAAAATATCACACAGTCTCCGCTCCTTACCACCACTTGCCCATCCTGCCATAAGCACCTCCCATTGCCAACACACATTACCAACCCTCACCACTTGCACCCACCCAAAGCTGCCATACATCCCTTGTCCCGTTGCCTCCACACACTCCATTATCCCACCACTGCCATGCATCCCTTCCATTTGACCCCATTTGCAGCCACTCCCCACTCCGCCTCAACTTCCATCGGTGTGGTCGCTTAGACCATCTTCCTTCAACCTCCAATAAACCCCTTCTTCAACACTCTCCCCCAAACAGCCCTCCCCCCTCTCTTCACCTAAGCCCCTCTCCCTTTTATTCCACCCATGCCACAATGCAAAGCTCAACTATACTCTGTGTAACTCCGAATGTTCCCACCTGCTCTCACTACCACATACTCTCGCATCCCCTTCACAGCATGTCCCCCACATCCTCCCCCCAACCCCTCCCTCCTTCCCTTAGTCCCAGCGGCTCCGGCTGACTGTCGCCTCACTCCCTACCTCATTACCCTCCTCTTCACTCTCTCCCAGGGCTGGGCACACACCGAACTCTCCTACCCCCTTGAGCCGTCACTCACCTTATACCGGTTCCTCCGTCACCGTTACTCGCAGTCGGTAACTCGGTCGCTGTTCTAAACTGTCTTTACGGTCGCTAGGCAACAGCGTGCGTCTAAGGTCATCACAGTAGCTTTAGCGTCACTTCCTGCGTTCCGGACGGTGGAGAGAGTATTGCTTCGGGGTCAAAGATCAGGGAGAGGATCTAGGTGGACTTGTCCGGTAACCAGCTTCAGTCTTATTTTCTATCTATTAACATGTGGTCTGGGATTTCAAACAAGGAAGCGACCATTTTAAAAACTAATCCTTTGCTCGTTTCCGTCTTAAATGGGAAGCTATTACTTAATACTCTGCTCCCTAATTCTAGATTCTCCCAAATTAGGGCATCTCCTATCAGTATTTATCCTATGGAACCTTGTGATTAATAATCACCTGTCATTCTTCTGAACTCCAGTGAATATAAGCTCAACCGTTCCTCACATGCCAACATTGCTCATCAACCGGGCGAACTTTTTCTGAACTTCGAATGCAATGTCTCTGTCCCGAAATAAAGAGACCAAAAACCTTCATATTTTTACCCTCTGTCTCAACGTGTAGAAAGAATTAGTTACATTGCATTGGCTATCTCATACTTGTTATAGTGTAGCCATTGTTCTAATCTAGGAAATGTAATAATCACTTTGATTTTGCTAACAGGCTGAGTACAATGTGATATTCACCAGAAAGCTTGCTTTATTGTGATGTGATAATGGGAACTGCAGATGCTGGAGAATCCAAGATATCAAAGTGTGGAGCTGGATGAACACAGCAGGCCAAGCAGCATCTCAGGAGCACAAAGGCTGACGTTTCGGGCCTAGACCCTTCATCAGAGATGTTCATTTAGCCCTAGTGAACTGGAGTCATTGAGAACGAGTGAGAAAATTCTCCATTGGTTGGTATCATATTTAGCACAAAGGACAAAATGGTTGTGACTGCTGGAGGTCAGAATATTTCAAATCGAGGATTTCTTTAGGGTAGTGTCCAAGGCCCAACCATTTTCAGTTGTTTCATCAATTACATTCCCACCATCATAAGGTCACAAGTAGGAATGTTTGCTGATAATTGTGCAACGTTCACATTTTGCAGTTCTTTAGATACTGAAGCAACCTGTGTCGAAATGCGGGACAATCCGGACAGTATTTAAGATTGGGTTAACAAGTGGCAAGTAATATTCATGCCATAGGCTATCTGTGCTTTGCAGGCTTTGACCAGTTTCTGTGTACATTTGAGATAACAAAGTGTGAAGCTGGATGAACACAGCAGGCTAAGCCGCATCTCAGGAGCACAAAAGCTGACGTTTCGGACCTAGACCCTTCAGAGAGAGGGGAATGGGGAGAGGGTTCTGGAATAAATGGGGAGAGGTGGGAGGTGGACCGAAGACGGAGAGGAAATAAGATAGCTGGAGAGGAGACTATAGG